>NC_048579.1:46829391-47164078 GCF_013265735.2 Oncorhynchus mykiss
ATCTAAACCTTTTTTTCTGAGTGTAGGTAGCATACTACGTTGGCTATTTCTGCTATTCTATACAGTATCATCTCACTCACCACCTAATTGTTTATGTCTTTAAGGGTTTTCAGCCCACGTAACTCCAATTAGTCTGAACCTAGACATACAGTACTATCTGAGATACATATAGGATGGCTGAATGAACAGAGAGTAAACATAAAGAAAACATAAAACCGAGACTGAGACTATCGACTGTACAGTTTGTACTTTACGAATAATATTGTGAAAAAGCACCGTCTTGCTTTACACAACGGGCTTCATTCATTTTCATGACAAGATAAGAAAGATTTAGTCAGAGACGTGTCTGTTTCACCAAGACATGCTGGCAGTATCTAGACCAGTCTATATGGTTCTGGTAGTATACTGTATGTGTGTGTGTGTGTGTGTGTGGTGTCTCGTTCATTCCTCTGTGTGGATACATGGCTCTGGGTGTAAAAATTGAAAAAACAACATATACGACATGTCAATATAATGGTACAGAACTCAATGGCTCTTCCTAATGCTATACACATGGATTTTTTTGTTGTTGCAAAACGGACTCTGGGGGCCTTTGAGCTCAAGGCGTGGAGTTTCTACACTTCCATAGAAATCGAATTGCAACACTAATATATAATATTATATTATTACCAGTGTATCTTAGTGCACACTTGTCAACATCATGCTGCAATACTATCATTCTGCCAGAATCATAAAAATAACATTGGTTAGGTTAGACATTTGTTTTCCCGTTATGCTTTGATGCTGATTCCTGTGTTGATGAATTCATTCTGTACCTTGCTTTGTGGATAATGCCCACTGTGGTTTAGAGTTGGTTGTGTAGGTTGTTCATGTCTGTAGTAATGGACCAGTGGTGGTGGTGGTGGTTGGTGGTATGGTCTGAGGTTGTCTGTCATGGTCATCAATGCTCTCCTCCGCCATGGTACTGTTAGCGGAATGGAGGACCCACAGGGACTCCAGTCACGTCATAGAGCCTGGAGGGAAATTACAGAGGGGAGGGAGAAAGGGAGGAGGGAAGGAGTCATTTAGTAGTTTTCAAACCAGAGTGTTACCACAATTGACCAAAATAATTAGAGCAATATGCCCCACAGGTCAAAAGCCTACTGTGCAGCTTCCGTAAAGAAGAATACAGTAACAAAACAATCTGTGTGAGATCTCTCTACAAATCTTCCAAACCATAAAATACTTTTCAAAATGAAGGTGATGTGTGTGTGTGTGTGTGTGTGTGTGTGCGTGTGTGCGAGTATGTACCTCTTTCTAGCTAACGGTTTGAAGCGTGCACGGCTCCTCCATGCAGTTTCGGACTAGGGAGGGAGGCATGGCGGTGGTGGCTAATGGTTTGCAGCGGCTGAGCCTGTTTGCATGGCAGCCGGAGCATCTGTCCGCTCTGCAGTGATTCTGTTAAAGCCTCAACTGGATGTGTCCTGCACGGCATGCCAGCCATGTGTGTGTGTGTTCTGTCGTACCAGCCGGGCCCAAAGGGATCAATTACACAGCAAGGCAAGGCAGGCCGTATCGTATCAAACCCTGCACTACCAGCACCACACCGCCGGGAATCCTTCCAGTATACACAGCCTGCAGTTCTATACAGCCTCTAATGAGTTAGCTAGGACTGGGACTGTGGATGATCCAAATCCAAGGGATGCGTTACACACTCTGTTCAACACAGTCATACAGTAGAAATACACTCTTCGAAAAAAGAGAACACGTTTTTTTCCCTAAGAGGGTAGTGTGTGCGAATATAAACCAAAAAAATGTATTCCCATTCAAAATTATATTTTCCCTAACCTCTAAACCTGAACCTAATCATAACCCTTAACCTCACCTTAACCCCAAAATGCTAACCCTAAAACTAAACCTAACTCCTAAATCTAACCCCTAACCCTGATTCTAACTCTAACCCTCATTGTAAACCTAACTCCTAAATCTAACCCCTAACCCTGATTCTAACTCTAACCCTCATTGTAAACCTAACTCCTAAATCGAACCCCTAAGCCTGATTCTAACTCTAACCCTCATTGTAAACCTAACTCCTAAATCTAACCCCTAAACCTGATTCAAACTCTAACCCTCATTGTAACCCTAACTCCTAAATCTAACCCCTAAACCTGATTCTAACTCTAACCCTCATTGTAACCCTAACTCCTAAATCTAACCCCTAACCCTGATTCTAACTCTAACCCTCATTGTAAACCTAACTCCTAAATCTAACCCCTAACCCTGATTCTAACTCTAACCCTCATTGTAAACCTAACTCCTAAATCGAACCCCTAAGCCTGATTCTAACTCTAACCCTCATTGTAAACCTAACTCCTAAATCTAACCCCTAAACCTGATTCAAACTCTAACCCTCATTGTAACCCTAACTCCTAAATCTAACCCCTAAACCTGATTCTAACTCTAACCCTCATTGTAACCCTAACTCCTAAATCTAACCCCTAAACCTGATTCTAACTCTAACCCTCATTGTAACCCTAACTCCTAAATCTAACCCCTAACCCTGATTCTAACTCTAACCCTCATTGTAAACCTAACTCCTAAATCTAACCCCTAAGCCTGATTCTAACTCTAACCCTCATTGTAAACCTAACTCCTAAATCTAACCCCTAAACCTGATTCAAACTCTAACCCTCATTGTAACCCTAACTCCTAAATCTAACCCCTAAACCTGATTCTAACTCTAACCCTCATTGTAACCCTAACTCCTAAATCTAACCCCTAAACCTGATTCTAACTCTAACCCTCATTGTAACCCTAACTCCTAAATCTAACCCCTAAACCTGATTCTAACTCTAACCCTCATTGTAACCCTAACTCCTAAATCTAACCCCTAAATCTGATTCTAACTCTAACCCTCATTGTAACCATAACTCCTAAATCTAACCCCTAAACCTGATTCTAACTCTAACCCTCATTGTAACCCTAACTCCTAAATCTAACCCCTAAACCTGATTCTAACTCTAACCCTCATTGTAACCCTAACTCCTAAATCTAACCCCTAAACCTGATTCTAACTCTAACCCTCATTGTAACCATAACTCCTAAATCTAACCCCTAAACCTGATTCTAACTCTAACCCTCATTGTAACCATAACTCCTAAATCTAACCCCTAAACCTGATTCTAACTCTAACCCTCATTGTAACCCTAACTCCTAAGCCTAAAAAATATTTTTTCCTTGAGGTCCGGCGAAATGTCACAAATGTTTTCCTTATTTACTACACACACACACACACACACACACACACACACACACACACACACACACACACACACACACACACACACAGTGCTTGAGGCATCACAACAGACCCGGGTTCGATCTTGGGCTGGCCGCAACTGGGAGACCCATGAGTCGGCGCACAATTGGCCCAGCATCGAGCAGTGTGTCAAGAAGCAGTGTGGCTGGGCAGGGTCGTGTTTCGGAGGATGCATGGCTCTCGATCTTTGCCTCTCCGGAGTCCGGACAGGAGTTACAGCAATGGGACAAGACTGTAACTACCAATTAGATATCATGTAATTGGGGTAAAAAAAAACACTGTGGGATCATCCTTTCCTCACAATTTTCTCAGTCTTAACACACTGAGTCCTTCACTTCCTTGATTAGCAACCTCTCCACACCACGTATGCTGCTGTGAAACAGCCCTGATTACAGTGTGGTGCATAATCACAGGCTTTCTCTCAGTGGATGCCACCGACACCACTCTCTATTATGTAGTTAAATACCCCAATCAGGAGCGAGCTAATGGATTCACTGATTAAATTCATCAACTGCCACTTAAGAGGCTACCCCTCTATGTATGGTACAATCAGTGTGTGTGTGTGTGTGTGTGTGTGTGTGTTTTAGTTTATTAGGATCCGCATTAGCTAATGCACATGCAGCAGCTACTCTTCCTGGGGTCCACACACAATGCACTGTGGCAGTTATATGTGTGTGTGTGTGTGTGTGTGTGTGTGTTCACGCATGGCTACCCCTCCATGTATGGTAGAATCAGTGTGTGAAGACAAGATGCAGCAAGTGCCTTTTAGGCCGAAAAAAGAAAGTGTTCGTGGTGTTAAATCGTTTTCACTGAGTCAGAAGGTTCAATTGAGACAAGCCTCATTCTCCATTTTTTGACTCAATGTTTGTTCTAAATGGAACTTAAAGTCTGAACAAATCTTTGAGAAATGAGTTGGATAACAAGTGAATGTTTTGGTAAAGCTTTGAGGGATAGCTTTTAGCTGAGGAAGTGTAAACATTAATGCGCATGGCTTGGATATACTGTGTACTGCTTTGTTGTATTCAACCTCAAGAACCACTGCATGGTGTTCCCAAAGAAGATTTCCGCCAGGAGAATGTATCACTTCCTGCCAAGATGAAATGTTCTCTTGAAAACCTCAGCCTTCTCACAAAGGTAAAAGGGTCCAGAACCATGAAAGACAATGGCCACTACCTGATGTGCTCCAATTTGAAAAAATTGTATCTGTCAGACTGATGGGTTCAAGCTTTTTCTTCCCACTTCTTGTCTCTCTCTCTCTCTCTTCCTTTACCTTCTCCCAAACTCCTTTGAATTGTTTATCCTATTAAATTGTCAAGAAATATTGTCAGATATAACCTAAGGTGATTCTTCTCTCCCTTTAACTTATTTTTCCCAGCATGCATTTGTTCCCTGTGATGAGAGAGTGAAAGAGAGACAGTTCTCTCTGTTTTATCTGCCAGCACAATGGAGGAGACAATGATGTGAAGCATCCACAGAGAGAGAGAGAGAGAGCAATAAGCAATTTAGCTTAAAGAAATTTAGCTGAAAGAAGGTATCAAGGATGACTGCTGAAACTAATATCATATCACCATCAGAGAGATGTCTCTGAAATGCAGTTAACCATGTTAGACATTAGCGTTTATCTCTGCTGCCGTGTGTGAGAAATACACATTTAAATCCTCCGTGGGGGTATTGGGGTAGGTACAGTACTTAGTGATTGCTAAATTGAACTTTCATTGCATCATGAATACGTAGGTCTTATGGTTAAAAACAACATTGAAAATCAGGCGTCTACGTTAAACAGTTTTGTTATATTTCAGACTTCTGTGACTCTATATATGCCATAATGAGGATTTCTTCTTTTTTTAAGCCCATAACCATGTGTGTGAGGAGTATGCTTCTGTTTCAAAGTAGATTTGTTTAAGACTACCAATAATGACTCTGTGTGACCCTGATTTAGTCCACTGATGGACAAGTTACTTTACCCTACATTTACATGAAGAGGGGCAGAGTCTGGGAGAGAGTGATTGGCATAGCCTTTTTTTTCTATTTTTCTATGCTCTGCAGATGACAAACTGCACTGGCATTTCGGATTAACCATCAACATCCACACACACTGTGAACCACAAAAAGCCTCTTGGCCTCAGAAAGGATCAGAATAGGCCACCAGTATTAAACCAAACAAAAATGATGCATCAATGAGATGGTGGGATTTGAAGAAAAGTCATAGTTTTTACCACATGAATGGAATTGAGTCACTATGTACTGTGAGCTTGGTCAAAAGCCCCAGTGCCTTGTCTGTCCATGTTCACAACCAGCACCTCGGAAAGTGACTGTACATGTCACTCACTCACTGACAGACAGACAGACAGACAGACAGACAGACAGACAGACAGACAGACAGACACTAGAAAGGTGGACAGGCAGGCACGTAGTTAGGCAGGCAATCACGAACCCACACACATACCCAGCCAGTACATCACTTCACCTATACAGCTCATCCCTAGCCAACTATGGCCTCTGACCGTCCATTTGACGTACAATATGGAGCAGCCATGAATACCTGTCATCTCTCAGCCTCTCAGAGCCAACATCAACACAGGATGACAAACAGCCTTCTAACTTGGTTCGAAATAGACTCACCCAACCTTCTATCTATACCTCACATCTGTCAAACACAACAGACGTATAGCTCGGGAATTCTCTGTGTGTTAATGTCTACAGTATGCAATGCTATAAGATGTTTGTGGGGTTCAACTTGCGATATAGGGTAAGAGAGAGACTCGATAATGAACTGTATCAATTGGATTTAACTCTTTGAAAATGATACACGGATATGAGTCACGGCATTGGCGTGACTCGGCGCATCTCTTCAGGAGAAGGAGTAAACAAGTTAGACTCAGCTGATGACTTAAATATGACAGATTAATTAATGATGAGGCCTACGCTGGTCAGAGTTCACGAAGGGCGGGTGGGGAGGCAAATTGGGGAGAGAGAGACAGCTGCGTAACCAATGTGCCCAAATTAACAGTATTAAATTACTAATGAGTGGAGGCAGGATAGTGTTTGCGACACGGGGAGAGAGGGAAGCGACGGTGGGTGTGTGCACTGTAAAACTTTTGCCTGTAAATTTACAGCATTAAACTGGCAGTAGACATGCCAGCTATTTTACTGTAACTGCATGGGATTGGTGCAAGCAGGTTGCCTGCTAGGTAATGTTTTTTCATATCACAGCATATCAAATATATACATTATACATACACTACAGTTCAAAAGTTTGGGGTCACTTAGAAATGTAATTGCTTTTGGAAAAAAAGCCATTTTTTTGTCCATTAAAATGACCTCAAATTTATCAGAAATACAGTGTTGACATTGTTAATGTTGTAAATGACTATTGTAGCTGGAAACGGCAGATTTTTTTAAATGGAATATCCACATGCGTAGGCAAACAGAGGCCCCTTATCAGCAACCATCACACTCCTGTGTTCAAATGGCACGTTGTGTTAGCTAATCCAAGTTTCTCATTTAATTGATCATTAGAAAACCCTTTTGTAATGATGTTAGCACAGTTGAAAACTGTTGTGCTGATTTTAAGAGGCAATAAAACTGGCCTTCTTTAGACTAGTTGAGTATCTGGAGCATCAGCATTTGTGGGTTTGATTATAGGCTCAAAATGGTGAGCAACAAAGACCTTTCTTCTGAAACTCGTCTGTCTATTCTTGTTCTGAGAAATGAAGGCTATCTCATGCCAGAAATTGCCAAGAAACTGAAGATCTCATACGCTATGTACTACTCTCTTCACAGAACAGAGCAAATTGGCTCTAACCAGAATAGAAAGAGGAGTGGGAGGCCCCGGTGCACAACTGAGCAAGTGTACAAGTACATTAGAGTGTGTAGTTTAAGAAACAGATGCCTCACAAGACCTTCAACTGGGAGCTTCATCAAATAGTACCTGCAAAACACCAGTCTCAACATTAACAATGAAGAGACGAGTACAGAATGCTTTTCTTTAAAAAACAAGGACATTTCTAAGTGGCCCCAAACTTTTGAACGGTAGTGTATATACACTGTACATCAAATATGTATGAATAACTTACACTTCTAGAGGCTACAGAGCAAAACATAGCAAATACTCAACCATTGAAGGTTTGAGGCTATTTGACACTCCAATCTGTCCCCTACACACATTTTGTTGTTCGAAAGCTATTAACACATATTAGTTAAATTGGCACAGTACTCACACTCATGGGTGTACCAAAAGTAGCCTCTTAGAAGGCATGCCTCAAAATATGTTAATGACCCAAAAAAACAATACCATGCAACCACTTGAGGCCAAAAGGTTTTTTGTGATCCAGAAGTACAGTACACTGTAAACCCCAAGGCATTTTTAAGTCAAATATTTATAGTAGGTTGTAATCAAAGCCAATGCAATTACTACCAAAAGGTTTTTGTGGTACTGACTCAAAACTAAATGAGAATTCACACCAAATAAATGTTTTAACGGTATAATGACAAATTTTAACTTGCTCTACTGCAGGTGGATATTTTTGGAATTGTTTTTAATAAATGTGTTTTTGCATGTACAGTTGAAGTCAGAAGTTTACATACACCTTAGCCAAATACATTTAAACTCAGTTTTTCACAATTACTGACATTTAATCCTAGTAAAAATACCCTGTTTTAGGTCAGTTGGGATCACCACTTTATTTAAAGAATATGAAATGACAGAATAATAGTAGAGAGAATGATTTATTTCAGCTTTTACTTCTTTCATCTCATTCCGAGTGGACCAGAAGTTTACAAGTTTACATGCACTAAATTGTTAAACTTGGGTCAAATGTTTCGGGTAGCCTTCCACAAGCTTCCCACAATAAGTTGGGTGAATTTTGACCCATTCCCCCTGAAGGAGATGATGTAACTGAGTCAGGGTTGTAGGCCTCCTAGCTTGCACACACGTTTTGGAGCAGCGGCTTCTTCCTTGCTCAACGGCCTTTCAGGTTATGTCGATATAGGACTTGTTTTACTGTGGATATAGACACTTTTGTAACTGTTTCTTCCAGCATCTCCACAAGGTCATTTGTTATTGTTCTGGAATTGATTTGCACTTTTCCCACCAAAGTACGTTTATCTCTAGGAGCCAGAAGGAGTCTCCTTCCTGAGCGGTATGACGGCTGCGTGGTCCCATTGGGTTTATTCTTGCGTACTATTGCTTGTACAGATGAACGTGGTACCTTCAGGCATTTGGAAATTGCTCCCATGGATGAACCAGACTTGTGGAGGTCTACAATTCTTTTTCTGAGGTCTTTAAAAAAAATATATTTCACCACTATTTAACCAGGTAAGCTAGGTGAGAATAAGTTCTCATTTACAACTGCGACCTGGCCAAGATAAAGCAATACAGTGCGACAAAAACAACAATACAGAGTTACATATGAAATAAACAACTAAACAGTTAATAACACAATAGGAAAAATAATAAAGTCTTTATACAGTGTGTGCAAATGGCATGAGGAGGAAAGGCAATAAATAGGCCATAGTAGTGAAGTAATTCAAATTTAGCAAATGAACACTGGAGTGATAGATGAGCAGATGGTGATGTGCAAAAGAGCTAGTGTGCAAAAGAGCATAAAAGTACATTAAAACAATATGGGGATGAGTAGATTGGGTGGGATATTTACAGATGGGCTAGCTGCAGCGATTGGTTAGCTGCTCAGATAGCTGATGTTTAAAGTTAGTGAGGGAAATAGCTCCAGCTTCAGCGATTTTTGCAATTCCTTCCAGTCATTGGCAGCAGAGAACTGGAAGGAAAGGCGGCCAAAGGAAGTGTTGGCTTTGGGGATGACCAGTGAGATATTCCTGCAGGAGTGCGTGATGGGTGGGTGTTGTTAATGTGACCAGTAAGCCTAGATAAGGCAGAGCTTTACCCACCACTGTGACCTGGAGCCAGTGGGTCTGGTGACAAATATGTAGCTAGGGCCAGCCCACTAGAGCTTACAGGTCACAGTGGTGGGTGGTATTTTATTCATTTATTTTTTATTTTACCTTTATTTAACTAGGCAAGTCAGTTAAGAACAAATTCTTATTTACAATGACGGCCTGGGTTAACTGCCTGTTCAGGAGCAGAACGACAGATTTGTACCTTGTCAGCTCGGGGGTTTGAACTTGCAACCTTCCGGCTAGTCCAACGCTCTAACCACTAGGCTACCCTGCTGCCCTGCCGTATAAGGGGCTTTGGTGACAAATGGATGGCACTGTGATAGACTGCATCCAGTTTACTGTGTAGAGTATTGGAAGCTATTTTGTAAATGACATCATAGAAGTCGAGGATCGGTAGGATAATCAGTTTTACGAGGTATGTTTGGCGACGTGAGTGAAGGAGTCTTTGTTGCGAAATAGGAAGCCGATTCTAGATTTAATTTTGGATTGGAGATGTGTAATATGAGTCTGGAAGAAGAGTTTACAGTCTAGCCAGACACCTAGGTATTTGTAGTTGTCCACATATTCTAAGTCAGAACCGTCCAGAGTAGTGATGCGAGTCCGACAGGCGGGTGCGGGCAGCGAACGGTTGAAAAGCATGCAATTGGTTTTACTAGCATTTAAGAGCAGTTGGAGGCCACGGAAGGAGTGTTGTATGGCATTGAAGCTCGTTTGGAGGTTAGTTAACACAGTGTCCAATGAAGGGCCAAATATATACAGAATGGTGTCTTCTGTGTAGAGGTGGATCACATGCAGCAAGAGAAAGAGGTGGATGAGGGAATCACATGCAGCAAGAGCAACATTGTTGATATATACAGAGAAAGGTGTCGGCCCGGGAATTGAACCCTGTGGTACCCCCATAGAGACTGCCAGAGGTCCAGACAACATGCCCTCCGATTTAACACACAACTCTGACTGAGAAGTAGTTGGTAAACCAGGCGAGGCAGTCATTTGAGAAACCAAGCCTGTTGAGTCTGCCGATAAGAATACGAGTCAATGAAGACGGCTGCACTGTACTGTCTTTTAACGATGGAGGTTATGATATCGTTTAGTACCTTGAGCGTGGCTGAGGTGCACCCGTGACCAGCTCACACAGCGGAGAAGGTGCGGTGGGATTCGAAATGGTCAGTGATCTGTTTATTATTATTTATTTATCCCCTTTTCTCCCCAATTTCATGCTATCCAATTGTTAGTAGTTACTGTCTTGTCTCATCGCTACAACTCCCGTACGGGCCCAGCAGAGACAAAGGTCAAGAGACATGCGTCCTCCGAAACACAACCCAACCAAGCCGCACTGCTTCTTAACACAGTGCGCATCCAACCCGGAAGCCAGCCGCACCAATGTGTCAGAGGAAACACCGTACACCAAGCGAGGATATCCCTACCGGCCAAACCCTCCCTAACCCGGACGACGCTAGGCCATGGCCCCAAGGACCTCCCGGTCGCGGCCGGCTTCAACAGAGCCTGGGCTCCACTCCAGAGTCTCTGCAGTGCCTTAGACCACTGTGCCACCCGGGAGGCCAGAGATCTGTTTATTAACTTGGCTTTTGAAGACTTTAGAAAGACAGGTTAGAATGGATATAGGTCTATAACAGTTTGGGACTAGAGTGTCTTGGCTGATTTCTTTTGATTTTCCCATGTTATCAAGCAAAGAGGCTTTGAAGGTAGGCCTTTAAATACATCCACAGGGACACCTCCAATTGACTCAAACGATGGCAATTAGCTTATCAGAAGCTTCTAAAGCCATGAATTCATTTTCTGGAATTTTCCAAGTTGTGTAAAGGCACAGTCAACTTAGTGCATGTAAACTTCTGACCCACTGGAATTGTGATAAAAGCGAGTTATAAGTGAAATAATCTGTCTGTAAACAATTGTTGGAAAAATGACTTGTGTCATGCACAAAGCGGATGTCCTAACCAACTATAGTTTGTTAACAAGAAATTTGTGGAGTGGTTGAAGAACGAGTTTTAATGACTCCAACCTAAGTGTATGTAAACTTCCGACTTCAACTGTACATTGAGTGATTGATTGATTAAATGTTAAGCTCCACAAAGATAACAATAAGTTATCTAAACTAATCCAATCATTGAACTTTTGCACCCTTTACTGAAATGGTTGTTCCAGTTTAAATGGCTAGGTAGCTTCCTCTTAACCCTGGCAGTCATTATGAATAGAGGTTGCGGATTAATACAAATTGTAGCTGTATGCCTTATTACTGGCTAGATTCCAATAGAAATTACACATCACTGCAAAGCCAACATAATGTGATTTACAGAAATCCTGGTTGGAAGGTTTATTTGACTATTTTCTTGTAGAAAATAGTAAAAATACAGAAAAACACTTGAATGAGTAGGTGTGTCCAAACCTTTGACTGATAATTGGCTGATATTCATTCGTCTCACCTGACAGCATGAGGTTGGTGCAAAACTGAACATTTAAATCTACAGTAGGCAAAGCTATTACTGTACAGAAATACAGTATGTCAGAGTAATTTTTACAGGAGGTGTCACATTCGTCGTATTGATGAGACCAATATGAATACATACTTCTTTTAATAAAGAAGAAACACTAAACAAAACGAACGTGACGCTATATAAACCGAGTGCTGACAGGCAACTACACATAGACAATAACCCACATAACCAAAAATGGAAAACGGCAACCTAAATAGGATCCCCAATCAGAGACAATGACAAACAGCTGCCTCTGATTGGGAACCAATTCAGGCCACCATAGACCTACATTTACCTAGACATACCAAAACCCCATAGATATACAAAACCCTTAGACAATACTAAAACACACATACCCACCCTCGTCACACCCTGACCTGACCAAAATAATACAGAAGACATAGATAACTAAGGTCAGGGTGTGACAGGACGCTTCCAATTACAGTTAACACCTGTATTTCTCACCATTTTATACATAATGGAGTGCAATCTAGAGCATTAATTCTGTAAAACATATTTAATGTATTTTAATGTGCATTCAACAGTGTTTTACTGTTGTCGTTTAGTGTGTGCGTGAGTGAAGAAAGGGAGAGAGGTTGCTTTCTCTCCCCAAAATACCTGGCCGTGAAGACTCCATCCGCTCCAGTCATTAGCTTTAAGAGTTTACCTTAATTCAAACTAATTAGGAGCGATGAACAGGTAAACAAACCACTGTGTTGTTGGGGAGAAGTAGGAGGGAGCGGAGAAGCGTTTTAGGTACGCTTGCTTAGGTGTACCTGGCTGAGGTTGGATTCATTAATATGAGCATTCTGCTGTCTGCTGCCAGCTAGTGTAGCTAACTCTGGGATGGAACTGTGGAACTGTCGGGAGCTAACTCTGACATGGGAGCCAAGTCATGGCTTGTGGTGTTGTGTAGTGAGTGACTGAGAAAGGGTTCACACTGGGTTAAGGCTACACATTGGTGGTTGATGGAATTAGAATGACTACAATTGACATTCCTATTCAAGTTAACATTCTGGTAATTCTAATTCCAAGAAGTGACCCCCATTATGTGCTTTTAAACATAGTGATAATGAATATACATTCTGTAAATAAGACTCACCGTAGTGGTTTTGACTCTGCCTCCTGGTTGTGTACAAGTCCATCCAGATTTATTGATTAACAGGTCACAGCCCTCATCGTCCAGACATGGGACCATCTCACACCACTGTTTGGTCCGGACGATACTGGCTGTGGAGTGAGGGAGGGAGAAGAGAGGTAGGGAGAGAGGAGAATGGAAAGGGAGATATAGAGAGACATGGTTAACCTCATTTCGGAGGGGTCAAAACACACAACTCTCAGTGTTTAAAACAATAAGCAGGTATTTACATTATTTTCAGATGCTATTTTGGTTCTTTAAACTCAATTGATTGAGGCACTAAAAATAGTTGCCTTCTGGATATATTGCAAGAGTACATGATCTACCAAATAGTTAGCACACAGAGCCAGAGTACTATCAAATATTCTGGTTTACTGAAATCCGCCAGACTCGCTCACCCTACAGATATAGATCTTAATTTGATCACCATGTTGCAGGATAACTTTCCTGCAGTGTATTTGAGGTTAAAAAAGGTTTGTAATTTCTACATAAAAATGTCAGACTTGAAAAATGTATCAACTCCTACAAAAATCTCCAGAAATTATAATCCACATAATAATTAAAATGTCCTGTTGCTGCAGGATTATTTTCCTACTTTAGCAAACTGGCTCAAATTAAGATCCTACATTCGTACATCCAAAATAGTATAATTGATTAGCCACAGAAATTGATGCTTTTTCTACATCAGCTTGTCTGGGGTTGTCTGAGTTTGTGATGATGTACTTCTGAAACGTGTACAAGGGCAGAAAAGTATATTTATCCTTATCCAGCTTGACTGTGGACGAATCAACAGATACAGTACGGAATAATAATAAACACTTCTTCTGAAACCAACCAAACTGGCTGTTAAATCCCAGAGTTTTGTATTTGAGGTAGGCTCTTTGGCGTAGGGACTCATCATAAGCAAAAGTCTAATTTTAAAAAGTAGGACACAGTATTCCCACACCTGCACGCCTTCAGACAAATGGCACCCTCAACTAGCCTTCAGAGAGAGAGAGAGAGAGTTAGAGAGAGAGAGAGTTAGAGAGAGAGAGAGTTAGAGAGAGAGAGAGTTAGAGAGAGAGAGAGAGAGAGTTAGAGAGAGAGTTAGAGAGAGAGAGAGTTAGAGAGAGAGAGAGTTAGCGAGAGAGAGAGAGTTAGCGAGAGAGAGAGAGTTAGAGAGAGAGAGAGAGTTAGAGAGAGAGAGAGAGTTAGAGAGAGAGTTAGAGAGGGAAATAGAGAGATAGAGAGAGAGAGAGTTAGAGAGAGAGAGAGAGAGAGTTAGAGAGAGAGAGAGAGAGCGAGAGAGAGAGAGAGTTAGAGAGAGAGAGAGTTAGAGAGAGAGTTAGAGAGGGAAATAGAGAGAGAGAGTTAGAGAGAGAGAGAGTTAGAGAGAGAGAGAGTTAGAGAGAGAGAGAGAGTTAGAGAGAGAGAGAGAGAGTTAGAGAGAGAGTTAGAGAGGGAAATAGAGAGATATACATCTATAGAGAGAGAGATTTATTTTCCATCTGCAAATGAGTGTGAAACAATGGGAGACGAACGAAAGAGGGTGAATTGTTGCAACAAATTATATCGCCATATTCTGTCATGACACCTATGATATTCAGATCTAGTAATAAACCACATGCAAGAAAGATACATATGTTTTGATCCATTCACAGCAAATTGGCCAGTGTTAATGTTTTTCAATTTAACATTTATAGTGTTGATTCAAGTGTTAAATTAATACTCAGTGGTATAAATGAACCCTGGTGTTGGTGTTAATAACCTGGTAATAACCAGTGTTGAGTGTGAGAGTGTGATTGTTTCAGCATTCCCTCCCCCGTATGCCCCCCTAGGCATAACTATGATAACATAACCAACAAAAAACGGGTCACAACTCCTGCAGCTCTGTCGCACGCTGGGTATGTACATAGTCAATGGTAGGCTTCGAGGGGACCTCTATGGTAGGTATACCTATAACTCATCTCCTGTCAGTAGCACTGTTGACTACTTTATCACTGACCTCAACCCAGACTCTCTCAGAGCATTCACAGTCAGACCACTGACACCTCCATCAGATCACAGCAAAATCCCTGTCTACTTGAACAGAGCACTACTCAATCATGAGGCATCAAAGCCAAAGGAACGGAATAATTTTAAGAAATCCTATAGATGGAAGGAAACCTATCAAAAAACTATTTGGCAACAACAAATTCAATCCCTTTTAGACAACTTCCTGGACAAAAGGTTCCACTGTAATAGTGAATGTGTACTGTAAACTTGGCAGTAAAAACCTAAGCAGTATATTTGGTCTCTCAGCCTCCCTATCAAAACAAAAAAATTCAAAACAGAAAACCGAAGAAAATTAACAAAAATTACAAATGGTTTGAGGAATAATGCAAAAACCTAAGAAAGATATTGAGAAACCTATCTAAACAAAAACATAGAGACCCATTGTAATGGCTCTCATTGGTGGTAGAATGAGTGGACCAAATCGCAGAGTGGAAACTGTTCATGATTATTTATTCCAAAAAAACACTCAAATAAAATAACAGTCAAAAAACGAAAGCGCACAGTTCTGTCAGGCACAGGCACTAAACAGAAAACAAGATCCCACAAACTCAGGCGGAAAACAGGCTGCCTAAGTATGACTCCCAATCAGAGACAACAATAGACATCTGCCTCTGATTGGGAACCACACTCGGCCAAAAACAAAGAAATAGAAAACATAGAATTTCCCACCCGAGTCACACCCTGACCTAACCAAACATAGAGAATAATAAGGATCTCCAAGGTCAGGGCGTGACACCCATAAAATCTGAGCTACGCCTTCACTATGGTGAATCACTAAAACAGTACAGAAATACACTACGGAAAAAGAAAGAACAGCACGTCAAAAATTAGCTCAATATAATTGAAGAATCCATAGACTCTAACAGCTTCTGGGGAAATTGGAGAACACTAAACAAACAACAACACAAAGAGTTATCTATCCAAAACGGAAATGTATGGGTAAACCACTTCTCCAATCTTTTTGGCCTATAACAACAAAAAAACAGCAAAAACATATACAAGATCAAATATAAATCTTAGAATCAACTATTAAAGACTACCAGAACCCACTGGATTCTCCAATTACATTGAATGAACTACAGGACAAAATACAAACCCTCAACCCAAAATGGCCTGAGCTGTTGATGGTATCCTCAATGATGGTATTCTCAAAATCCTCTACTACAAATTCCATTTGGCTGTAATTAAACTCTTTAACATCATCCTTAGCTCTGGCATCTTCCCCAATATTTGGAACCAAGGACTGATCACCCCAATCGACAAAAGTGGAGAAAAATTTGGCCCCAATAACTACCGTAGGATATGCATCAACAGCAACCTTGGGAAAATTCTCTGCATTATCATTAACAGCAGACTCTTACATTTCTTCAGTGAAAACAATGTACTGAGCAAATGTCAAAGTGGCTTTTTACCAAATTATCATATAAGACCACGTATTCCCCCTGCACACCCTAATTGATGATCGTGGACTTCAGGAAAGAGCAGAGGGAGCAGTCCCATATCCACATTGACGGGACAGTAGTGGAGAAGGTGGAAAATGTAAGTTCCTCAGCTTACACATCACGGACACACTGAACAGTTTGATACAGATAGCATGGTGAAGAAGGAGCAACAGCACCTCTTCAACCTCAAGAGGCTGAAGAAACTTGGCTTGTCACCTAAAGCCCTCACAAACTTTTACAGATGCACAATTGAGAGCATCCTGTCGGGCTGTATCACCGCCTGGAAAGGCAACTGCACCGTCCTCACACGCAAGGCTCTCCAGAGGGTAGTGTGGTCTGCACAATGTTTCACCAGGGGCAAACTACCTGCCCTCCAGGATGCCTACAGCACCCGATGTCACAGGAAGGTCACTGCCTGTTCACCCCACTATCATCTAGCAGGCGAGGTCAGTACAGGTGCATCAAAGCTGGGACCGAGAGACTGAAGAACAGCTTCTATCTCAAGGCCATCAGATTGTTAAACAGCCATCACTAACACCGAGAGGCTGCTGCCAACATACAGACTCAAATCACTGGCCATTTAATAAATGGATTTAATAAAAGTATCACTAGTCAATTTCAATAATGCCACTTTAATAATGTTTACATACTCTACATTACTCATCTCATATGTATAGACTGTATTTTATGCCATCTGTTGCATATTGCCTATGCACGGTCATCACGCATCCATATACATATTCCATCCCCTTACATTGTGTGTATAAGGTACAGTGCCTTGCGAAAGTATTCTGCCCCCTTGAACTTTGCGACCTTTTGCCACATTTCAGGCTTCAAACATAAAGATATAAAACTGTATTTTTTTGTGAAGAATCAACAACAAGTGGGACACAATCATGAAGTGGAACGACATTTATTGGATATTTCAAACTTTTTTAACAAATCAAAAACTGAAAAATTGGGCGTGCAAAATTATTCAGCCCCCTTAAGTTAATACTTTGTAGCACCACCTTTTGCTGCGATTACAGATGTAAGTCGCTTGGGGTATGTCTCTATCAGTTTTGCACATCGAGAGACTGACATTTTTTCCCATTCCTCCTTTCAAAACAGCTCGAGCTCAGTGAGGTTGGATGGAGAGCATTTGTGAACAGCAGTTTTCAGTTCTTTCCACAGATTCTCGATTGGATTCAGGTCTGGACTTTGACTTGGCCATTCTAACACCTGGATATGTTTATTTTTGAACCATTCCATTGTAGATTTTGCTTTATGTTTTGGATCATTGTCTTGTTGGAAGACAAATCTCCGTCCCAGTCTCAGGTCTTTTGCAGACTCCATCAGGTTTTCTTCCAGAATGGTCCTGTATTTGGCTCCATCCATCTTCCCATCAATTTTAACCATCTTCCCTGTCCCTGCTGAAGAAAAGCAGGCCTAAACCATGATGCTGCCACCACCATGTTTGACAGTGGGCATGGTGTGTTCAGGGTGATGAGCTGTGTTGCTTTTACGCCAAACATAACATTTTGCATTGTTGCCAAAAAGTTACATTTTGGTTTCATCTGACCAGAGCACATTCTTCCACATGTTTGGTGTGCCTCCCAGGTGGCTTGTGGCAAACTTTAAACAACACCTTTTATGGATATCTTTAAGAAATAGCTTTCTTCTTGCCACTCTTCCATAAAGGCCAGATTTGTGCAATATACGACTGATTGTTGTCCTATGGACAGAGTCTCCCACCTCAGCTGTAGATCTCTGCAGTTCATCCAGAGTGATCATGGGCCTCTTGGCTGCATCTCTGATCAGTCTTCTCCTTGTATGAGCTGAAAGTTTAGAGGGACGGCCAGGTCTTGGAAGATTTGCAGTGGTCTGATACTCCTTCCATTTCAATATTATCGCTTGCACAGTGCTCCTTGGGATGTTTAAAGCTTGGGAAATCTTTTTGTATCCAAATCCGGCTTTAAACTTCTTCACAACAGTATCTCGGACCTGCCTGGTGTGTTCCTTGTTCTTCATGATGCTCTCTGCGCTTTTAACGGACCTCTGAGACTATCACAGTGCAGGTGCATTTATACGGAGACTTGATTACACACAGGTGGATTGTATTTATCATCATTAGTCATTTAGGTCAACATTGGATCATTCAGAGATCCTCACTGAACTTCTGGAGAGAGTTTGCTGCACTGAAAGTAAAGGGGCTGAATAATTTTGCACGCCCAATTTTTCAGTTTTTGATTTGTTAAAAAAGTTTGAAATATCCAATAAATGTCGTTCCACTTCATGATTGTGTCCCACTTGTTGTTGATTCTTCACAAAAAAAATACAGTTTTATATCTTTATGTTTGAAGCCTGAAATGTGGCAAAAGGTCGCAAAGTTCAAGGGGGCCGAATACTTTCGCAAGGCACTGTAGTCGTTGTGAATTTGTTAGATTACCTGTTAAATATTACTGCGGAACTAGAAGCGCAAGCATTTCGCTACACTCGCATTAACATCTGCTAACAATGTGTATGTGACCAATAACATTTGATTTGATTTGTTTTGGCAAACAAACAAACCAAAACAATGGCAGTCTTCTCATGCTTTGATGATTTCAAAAAATCTTTTGACTCATATTGGCATGAGGATCTGCTATATAAATTGATGGAAAGTGGTGCTTGGGGAAAAACATACGACATTATGAAATCCATGTACACAAACTACAAGTTCGTGGTTAAAATTGGCAAAAAAACATACACATTTCTTTCCACAGAGCCGTGGGGTGAGACAGGGATGCAGCTTAAGTAGTGTAGTGCTTCTACACCTGCATTGCTTGCTGTTTGGGGTTTTAGGCTGGGTTTCTGCACAGCACTTTGAGATATCAGCTGATGTACGAAGGGCTATATAAATACATTTGATTTGATTTGATTTGATATAAGACCCACGCTCTTCAGCATATACATCAACGAATTGGCGAGGGCACTAGAACAGACTGCAGCACCTGGCCTCACCCTAGTAGAATCTGAAGTCAAATGTCTACTGTTTGCGGATTATCTGGTGCTTCTGTCCCCAACCAAGGAGGACCTACAGCAGCACCTAGATATTTTGCACAAATTCTGCCAGACCTTTGCCCTGACAAAAATAATGGTTTTCTAACAAAGGTCTAGTTGCCAGGACCACATATACAAATTCCATCTGGACACCGTTTTGACCTAGACTACACAAAAAAACGATACATACCTTGACCTAAACATCAGCGCCACAGGTAAATTCCACAAAGATTCTAACATAAAATTCGACATACCAATTAGGATCTGGCAAAAAATACTTGAATCAGTTATAGAACCCATTGCCCTTTATGGTTGTTAGGTCTGGGGTCCGCTCACAAACCAAGACTTCACAAAATGGGACAAACACCAAATTGAGACTGCATGCAGAATTGTGCAAAAATATCCTCCGTGTAGAATGTAAAACACCAAATAATGCATGCAGAGCATAATTAAGCCAATACCAAAAACCAGAAAAGAGCCATTCAAATCTACAACCTTAAGGAAAACTTTGACTATGTATACTCAGTGAGCATAGCCTTGCTATTGAGAAAGGTTTTATTAGGCACACCTTGCTCTCAAGAGAAGACAGGCTATGTGCATACTGCCCACAAAATGAGGTGGAAAGTGAGCTGCACTTCCTAAACTCCTGCCAAATGAATGACCATATTAGAGACCCATATTTCCCTCAGATTACACAGATCCACAAAGAATTTGAAAACAAATACAATTTTGAAATACCACAGTCTGCCATCACAGCAGCAATATTTGTGACCTGTATGCCACAAGAAAAGGGCAACCAGTGAAGAACAAACACCATTGTAAATATATTTTCCCTTTTGTACTTGAACTATTTGCACATATGACATTTGAAATGTCTTCATTCTGTGTAATGTTTACTGTCATGTTTTGGGGGGGGTTTATTTCACTTTTGTTTATTATCCTCTTCACTTCACTCTTCATGTTAACATATGCTTCCCATGCCAACAAAGCCCTTAAATTGAAATGTAATAGAAATTGAGAGAGAGAGAGAATTGATGCATTTTCAATGTTGCTTTGTGTATCACCAAATTAGCTTGAGATGATTTCACTGCCACACTGCTCACCGCATCCAGAGTGCTTGACATAGGCTTTTCAAAAAGCTGTCCGTCAAATATAAGCTCCCTGCCCGCTCAGACTGTAATTCCAAACATCCTGGTAGTTAGTCATGAGAGAAAAATACATTTTCAGAACGACTGTTAGTTAAGGACCTTTAACACTGTCAGTGTTGCTTTACCACTGGAGAATTTGCTGTCTGACTGTAACTTACAGAGGTCACCTTGAATTCCTATTAGAATCTAGCAGAGATCATAGAAGCAGTTCCCTCCTATTCATGAGACTAGATAAAACAAATGTACTCTTGAAAAAAAAGCATGTTCTGTGAAGCTTTACAATAATGAATGTCATTCTAAGATTAAACAACATTGCTAAACACCATTGACGCATTCTGCAATCAATTGAATGAATGTTTTACATCTGAATTGTTCCATTGCAATAAGAACCACACTGTAGCTATTTGTATCAACACAAAACAACACTTGAACCCAACTCAGCAACCAAATCAGGAGTGTCGTAACATAACACGCCTTCAGACAAAAGGCCTAATCAGTCCTAATTGTGTATCTAATAGAGAAATGTTGAGCACTAGTAATCAATGCTCAATGGGATCCGCTTCATGCCTGTATTCACATTGCGTCATGTCTCTTTCTCTCCCTGTGCTGTGGTTGCTCACACAATGACCACACAAGAGCACTCAATTATGCCCCTTGACAGGCTTCTCTTGCTTTACATTCACATCCATGCACGCTCGTTCACACATACTCACTCAAACTCTACTTTTTTTTTTTTTTTTACCTTTATTTAAATAGACAAGTCAGTTAAGCACAAATTCTTATTTACATTGAGGGCCAACACCGGCCAAACCCGGACGACGCTGGGCCAATTTTGTGCCGCCCAATCATGGCCTGTTGTGATACAGCCTGGATTCGAACCAGAGTGTCTGTAGTGACGCCTTCGCTGCGCAACTCAGGAGCCCAACATTTAGGGCCCCCGCCAGCCGCTAGCAGTCATAGACAGATAAATCTATCCCATACAAAACACTGAGGCGCAGTTCATGATGGATACGTTTCAGGAGAAAAAGTAATCGAGCTCAGCCCTTGGAGGAAAGAAAAGAGAAAGAGAGAAAAAAAATGAAAAATGTCCATTCACTGCAGGTGAAATGGGAAACCTGTTGGGAGTCTTTCTCAAGGACTCGCCAAGACAGACGACCCTCAAATGATAAAGACATGCTGTGGAGTCTGACGTGTGTCCTAAATGGCAACCTATTCCCTATACATTGCACTACTTTTGGTCAGAGCCCTATGGAAAAGGGTTCCATTTGTGACACCGACGTTGGTACTGTTGACTAACCCCATTCCGTACAAATTTGCACAACCGCGGCATTCAAGTCTGTACGTTAAATTGTGACGTGTCATGATGTAACGTGCAGCGCGCATAATGCCACTCATTCTGTGTCCTGCAGCCTCTCTTCTCTCGCAGACTAAAACAATAAAGAGATATGGTAAGGGGGGATACCTAGTCAATTGTACAACTGAATATGCATTCATTTTTTTGCGTCATCACCGCAAGCCATCATGACTCTCAAAAGCCGTGGCAGCCGCTGTTTACTTCTGAAGATAACTTTAGCGCCGCCATAAAAACCCGATTCAAGTTCGACACAAACCTTCAAATAGGTATTTAATGACACTATACAAAAACTCTTTGTGGTGTTTTATTTAAATTTTAGAGGTGATAAGTTTGACAGATCGGGTGGAAAAAGACGTTTCCCCACACAACATATCTCCCCTTTTCACTTTTCACGCAGTAGGTTTCACTTCCCCACCTGCCATTTCCCCACCCACACGCACACACGAGCGCATGCACACAGGCACAACGCACACCACAAACCACTAACAGCTCATTGAGCCATCTGACAACATTTGAATCAGATTCAGCCTGCATCTGTAACACCCTCCACATGTCATGATGCCATTTATTCTACACACTATCTCCTAGCATTCCTGTGTCGTGTCTTTGGCTATGCCGGATTAAGTGATGTGACATGCTATTCTATAAAATAATTTCTCTGTAATTAATATTACCTGATTAAACTAATCATGTACGGGGCACCACAAAATAATGTTTATAGAGCTGTTATCTTCCGAATAAACTCTTAAAGACATGGTAGTCTTCTACAACAGTAGAAGTAGTCTCATCTGAAAGTTGTAAATTGTTGGTTATCTTCACGAACCCAGGCTAACAAGTTGAATCAGCAATACACAATTTGGTTTAATTATTTATTTACTAAATAACTAAACAATCACACAGAATTACACATACCCAGGATGGGTCATACATGAAAAACGTCCCTGGTGGACGGAACCGTTATGACGGCTGGTTACACAAAGAGAGGGGGGCTTGAATGAAAGAGTGGGAAGACTGAGGAACAAAAAGGTTTCGTGTCTCTATCGGGCCATAGGTAGCTATGCTATCGTAAATACAGTATATTATGCATTCTAAATAACCTCCCATTTGGAAAAGGAAAATGCAATAAATATTTACTCTGAGCTGCGCTTCAGTAGATTGGTCGTAGATAGGAGTATGGGTTGTCCAGCATGAATCTTTTGTCCTCTGAAGAATGTCTAGTGGTGAACTAGAGCATGGTAGAAGGGATACTCTGTCCGTCCTCTCCTAGCCCATGTTTACAGTTGTTGCAGCTAACTCAATCGGCTAGGAAGTATCACTTCTTTAGTGTATAAGAGTTCAAAGTTCATACCGAGTTGCCATACTTTAAGCTCATACTATATTCTGGCTGGTATAGTCGAAATTCATCCTTTCGGCGTGTTGATCATAATTTCCCGTTGAAATTTGATGCTAATTTCGTTAGGTTCTTGTCGTTCAACCAGAGCTCACGCTGAGTTTGGCTTTGTTCTGTAGGTGATCTTGTCGTTTTAACAAAGAGACCGCAAGTCCTCACCTACTTGGAACACAAAGTTGGATTTTCGTTAACGGGCTTATATCGTGGTGAAGAGAATGTTTCATAGTTTACAACCAATGTCTGTTCACTTGGGCGGGGCCTCTGAGTGAGCAGAGTTTACTCTTATGACAAACCGTTCTCTCATTAAGAAGCTAAAATTACATTTAATCTTTTCACAAATAGTTTCAGATTTAAACATTTAAATTGCACAACAATTCCATGTGAATCTGATAACTAGAATGTGTGGACTTTCCAAGATACAGTTTATGTCGTCCTATCATCAGTCATAATGTCTCAGACACCAACTGATCTGACATCTGAATTCATTAAGTACCTGGTTGGATTATCGAAATATGGTTCCGTTTCCCACCTGTTGATGTTACCAGACTCTCTAAGTTAGCAAAGGGATTTTCAACAGTTACGTCGGTAGAGTAGAGAGAAGAAAAAGGGGAAAGGTATTTATGGGGGTCGTTAACCTCCCCCAACAGGCCAATGTCATGACACCTGTTAGACTATTTTTCCTTCTTTCTGTCTATAGTGGGCTACCAGCAGTATTGGCCTATACAATATACCATGTAATCAGGGCAAGCAGTGTTTTATTTTAATTGTATTTTTTTATAATTATTTATTTCAAAACACACAAGGAAGGGGTAACATTAAAGTATTAGAACAGGAAGGACAAACAATACAGCATCAAGACACTATCAAACATGTATCAGTCTTTCCGCAACAGAGCCATCCTTATGTGTGAGGTTGCGTGTGCATGATAGTGATATAAAATATATGTCATAGTTTCCTTTTTTATGATCTTGTGAAACCCGAACCCTCCAAGATCCCCCCCACAGTTCCCCAATAGCTGTCCCTCAACCAATCGGGACCCCTCCCACAGTCCCCCCAGCAACCAAGAGAATGAACTAAAGAGAAAAAAGGAAAAGACAGAAGAAAACAGCAAACAACAATAACAAAAAAACAAAATAATACATTTAAAACAAAGGACATCAAGGACAACTGAAATCACAACAGCAATGCCTACTTTATATGTTTGTGAGCATGTCTGGCACTATTACGTGTATGTGTGTGTTCTTGTATGTGTTTATTTGAATGAGAGTGTGTGTATATGCATGTGTACAAACACCTGCATGGCATCAGCCTCAGGCAAACCGGCATTAGTTGTAAAAACACTGCCACTTAGCGTCATTCAAATGTACTTTTATTATGTTTTATTTAGACTTTTTTCCCCCGTTATCTTTTGACCATCATTCTATCTCTCACACAGAAACTCCACTCCCACTTGTCTCCAATTCCACATACCAACCCTCAGCTTCCCTCAGCCCATCCCATCTATCTCTGCTGGCCACCCACTTCGTGTTTCTACGCAAACATATCTTTCAACTATGCCTTGATGTTTAACATACAATTTCAATCTATCTAATCGAATAAAATCTACAGATTGCGTGTTGAGGATAAATACTTTTACTAAGAGTATTAGTAATTGACTGACCCGGTCTCTCTAGATCTCCTAACAGTATCTCCTATTTCTAGGGTAAATTTTAGATCAATGCTATGCATTTTCAGCCATTGAGACCAGAAACAGGCTACCTGAGGGCAATACCAAAATAAATGGTCTATTGATTCTGTATCCTCACAACATAATCTGCAGAGCTTCGATGATTTTATGCCCCAATTATTCAACCTTTTGTTGGTGGCAAGAATCCTATATAATAATTTTAGCTGAAAATTACAAAGTCTTGAATCTTGCATTGTTTTATATATCAACTCATACATCCTATACCATGGAATCGGTACATCAGGCATCTCTTCCCAACTATTTTGCAATCTGTATGGCACAGTTGTCAAGGGAAAGAGGTGTTATGAAATAAAAACACTCCCCCAAACACTCCCCTTTTCCCAGCCCAGTCCAGGAGATGTCATTTGGTTGAGGGAAGGTATCTGTGGATGAGTTCATGTGGAGGTAATAAAAGGTGGAATAACATCATTACACCCACGGTGGGACAAGGTGAAATGGTGCACTACACTTATGTCAACCAGCCTGAGAGAGGGCTGAGATGATAAATCCTGGCTAACATAGAGAGAAGGGGTTGATGAGAGAGGAATGGCCTGGAAATGCTGATCTACCAAAGCCTGCGATAGGATGGGGATGGATACAGCAGGAGTCTCTGTACTGATGCTCGATATGCTCACATAATTATAGCTAGGAACCATCTATTATAGCTGATAGGGCCAGCATCAGCGGGTAAAGCCGACATCTGGAGTGCTGCTGTTGGTGTACTACCAAAAAATAATGTTTCAAGATGTCATGGCTCTCTCCGTCTTTCTGTTATCTGTGTCTTTCTACATCACACACACACTGACTTAAATACACACAAACATCTCTTAGTTGTCCCTTTTTCTGAATCCATGCCCAAGCCTCCAACCACTCCTCGCCATCAATAGGGTGCCATTTGGGACAAACCCAGTATCTCACTCATTCTCTACCACGCTCCTGTGCTACAAGCATGACACACTCATCCACTATGTGTACGTGTATTCAGTTTGTATGTGTGTGTATGCCTACAGTATGTGTGTGTTATGTGCATGCATGTGTGTGCGTACATCTTCGCGCGCGTGTGTTCAATGGTCTACGTGTGCAGGCTGGCTTTCGTCTGTGTGCTCAGACTGACTGTGCATCAGGAATAAACATAAATCCTAGCTTTGAAATTAGCCACAAGCGCCTCTCTCTCTCTCTCTCTCCCCTTGCTGTCTCTCTGATTTGCATATGATTATTCCACCCATTTGCTGGCTTAATGAATGTCTCGTGTTAAAACCTGCAAAGACTTTTAAAGCCTGAGGTTGTACTGCATTGAATTTGTGTCCTAAATAGCTCCGTCACTCATGAAGCTTCGGGAGGCTGTGATAACGAGATAGCATGCCGACACACATAGCAATAATCCTTGTTTCCTATGCGTTTAATGGTGGCCCACGCGTCCCTGGAGAGGTGTTTGTGACAACTTATGATCTTAATAAATAATGTATTATCAATGATATCAAGGATATGAAATACTGTATGGCACTACTGTGTGTGCAATAAAGGAAGACTGTAAAATGCAGGCTATATTATAAGATTGTTACTGGTCATATTTTAACTGGATATATTTTTACTAGGCAATTTCTTTTGACCTTGAGTTATGACATACTGTATGTATAGGTTGGTTATTGCATACCGTGTGATGTAAATGTACTATAGATGTTAGTGGTTCAATATCCAAAGGTTTCGTTTCAAGCCTTTGGAACATTTCTACAATGTAGCATAGTACATAGAGTTTTTGTAGGTGCCATTTTGTAATTGGCAGTTCTTTGACATGCCAGAGCTCATGGTGTCTGCCAGTGCCCACGGCGTGTGCCTGTGTGTGTGTGCCTGTGTGTGTGTGTGTGTGTGTGTGCCTGTATGTGTGTGTGTGTTTGTGTGTGTGTGTGTGTGTGTGTGTGTGTGTGTGTGTGTGTGTGTGTGTGTGTGTGTGTGTGTGTGTGTGTGTGTGGCAGGGATGTGAGGTCTTCAGTGATATCGTACACTTGCAGATGTGCTCTGACATCCCCCCCCAAACACACACGCACACACACATAGCCTGAAGATGCAGTAAGCCAGAGGATGAAATGTCAACCTGAACAGGGGTCTTCGCCGATGGAGATCATTTAATAATAACTCTGTTCTGCTGGGACCTCCGTCACTACATATGCACCTGACAGACAGCAAGCCCCGTCGGCTGCTCCTTCCCAAACATTGAAAGATTTTGCCATTCTGTTTTTTTGTTTTCTATATCAAGCCATTATGTGTAGTGCGTTATACATACTTTTATGCTCAGAAGGAAATGTAATAATATATACAGTACCGGTCAAATGTTTTCGAACACCTACTCATTCAAGGGTTTTTCTTTATTGTCACTATTTTCTACATTGTAGAAGAAGACATCAACACTATGGAATAACACATATTGAATCATGTAGTAACCAAAAAGTGTTAAACAAATCCAAATATATTTTATATTTGAGATTCCTCAAAGTAGTCACCCCTTGCCTTGATGACAACTTTGCAAACTCTTGGCATTCTCTCAACTAGCTTCACCTAGAATGATTTTTTAACAGTCTTGAAAGAGTTCCCACATATGCTGAGTACTTGTTGGCTGCTTTTCCTTCACTCTGCGGTCCAACTCATCCCAAACCATCGCAATTGGGTTGAGGTAGGATGATTGTGGAGGCCAGGTCATCTGATGCAGCACTCCATCACTCTCCTTGGTCAAATAGCCCTGTCACGCCTTGATCTGTTTCACCTGTCTTTGTGATTGTCTCCACCCCCCTCCAGGTGTCCCCATTATCCCCTGTGTATTTACGCCTGTGTTTTCTTGCTGTCTGTTGCCAGTCCGTCTTGTTTGTTCAAGCCTACCAGCATTTTGTGTCTCAGCTCCTGCTTTGTCCAGTTTCTCTTTTTCTTGTTGTTTTTGACCCTTGCCTGTCTTGACCCTGTACCCGCTCGCCTGAACCCTCTGCCTGACCCTGAGCCTGCCTGCCGTGCTGTACCTTTGCGCCTCCTCTGGATTATCAACCGCTGCCTGCCTTGACTATTCGTTTGCCTTCCCCTGTTGTTACAATAAACATTGTTACTTCACACAGTCTGTACTTGGGTCTAACCTTGGTACCTGATACCTAACACAGCCTGGAGGTGTGTTCTGGGTCATTGTCCTGTTGAAAAACAAATTATAGTCCCACTAAGCGCAAACAAATGGGATGGCGTATCGCTGTAGAATGCTGTGGAAGCCATGCTGGTTAAGTGTGCCTTGAATTCGAAATAAATCACTGACAGTGTCACCAGCAAAGTACCATCGTCTGTATGGCTGTTATCCCAGAAGGAAGCCTCTTCTAAAGATGATGCACAAGAAAGCCTGCAAACAGTTTGCTGAAGACAAGCAGACTAGGGACATGGATTACTGGAACCATGACCTGTGGTCTGATGAGACCAAGATAAACATATTTGGTTCAGATGGTGTCAAGCGTGTGTGGCAGCAACCAGGTGAGGAGTACAAAGACAAGTGTGTCTTGCCTACAGTCAAGCATGGTGGTGTGAGTGTCATGGTCTGGGGCTGCATGAGTGCTGCCGGCACTGGGGAGCTACAGTTCATTGAGGGAACCATGAATGCCAACATGTACTGTGACATACTGAAGCAGAGCATGATCCCCTCCCTTCGGAGACTGGGCCGCAGGGCAGTATTCCAACAAGATAACGACCCCAAACACAACTCCAAGACGACCACTATTGCTAAAGAAGCTGAGGGTAAAGGTGATGGACTGGCCATGCATGTCTCCAGACCTAAACCCTATTGAGCATCTGTGGGGCATCCTCAAACGGGAGGTGGAGGAGTGCAAGGTCTCTAACATTCACCAGCTCCGTGAAGTCGTCATGCAGGAGTGGAAGAGGACCAGTGGCAACCTGTGAAGCTCTGGTGAACTCCATGCCCAAGAGTGTTAAGGCAGTGCTGGAATATGATGGTGGCCACACAAAATATTGACACTTTCACTTAGGGGTGTACTCACTATTGTTGCAAGCGGTTTAGACATTAATGGCTGTGTGTAGAGTTATTTTGAGGGGACAGCAAATGTACACTGTTATACAAGCTGTACACTCACTACTTTACATTGTAGCAAAGTGTCATTTCTTCAGTGTTGTCACATGAAAATATATACTCAAATATTTACAAAAATGTGAGGGGTGTACTCACTTTTGTGATATACTGTATATATGTGTGTGTGTGTGTGTGTGTGTGTGTGTGTGTGTGTGTGTGTGTGTGTGTGTGTGTGTGTGTTTGTGCGTGTGTGTGTGTGTGTGTGTGTGTGTGTGTGTGTATGTGTGTGTTTAACACTTTTTTGGTTACTACATGATTCCATATGTGTTATTACATAGTTTTGACGTCTTCACTATTATTCTACAATGTAGAGAATAGTACAAAATAAAAACCCTGGAATGAGTAGCCGTGTCCAAACTTTTGACTGGTACTATATACACTGCTCAAAAAATAAAGGGAACACTTAAACAACACAATATAACTCCAAGTCAATCACACTTCTGTGAAATCAAACTGTCCACCTAGGAAGCAACACTGATTGACAATACATTTCACATGCTGTTGTGCAAATGGAATAGACAACAGGTGGAAATTATAGGCAATTAGCAAGACACCCCCAATAAAGGAGTGGTTCTGCAGGTGGTGACCACAGACCACTTCTCAGTTCCTATGCTTCCTGGCTGATGTTTTGGTCACTTTTGAATGCTGGCGGTGCTTTCACTCTAGTGGTAGCATGAGACGGAGTCTACAACCCACACAAGTGGCTCAGGTAGTGCAGCTCATCCAGGATGACACATCAATGCGAGCTGTGGCAAGAAGGTTTGCTGTGTCTGTCAGCGCAGTGTCCAGAGCATGGAGGCACTACCAGGAGACAGGCCAGTACATCAGGAGACGTGGAGGAGGCCGTAGGAGGGCAACAACCCAGCAGCAGGACCGCTACCTCCGCCTTTGTGCAAGGAGGAGCAGGAGGAGCACTGCCAGAGCCCTGCAAAATGACCTCCAGCAGGCCACAAACGTGCATGTGTCTGCTCAAACGGTCAGAAACAGACTCCATGAGGGTGGTATGAGGGCCCGACATCCACAGGTGGGGGTTGTGCTTACAGCCCAACACCGTGCAGGACGTTTTTCATTTGTCATAGAACACCAAGATTGGCAAACTCGCCACTGGCGCCCTGTGCTCTTCAAATATGAAAGTAGGTTCACACTGAGCACATGTGACAGACGTGACAGTCTGGAGACGCCGTGGAGAACGTTCTGCTGCCTGCAACATCCTCCAGCATGACCGGTTTGGCGGTGGGTCAGTCGTGGTGTGGGGTGGCATTTCTTTGGGGGGCCGCACAGCCCTCCATGTGCTCGCCAGAGGTAGCCTGTCTGCCATTAGGTCCCGAGATGAGATCCTCAGACCCCTTGTGAGACCATATGCTGGTGTGGTTGGCCCTGGGTTCCTCCTAATCAAGACTTTGCTAGACCTCATGTGGCTGGAGTGTGTCAGCAGTTCCTGCAAGAGGAAGGCATTGATGCTATGGACTGGCCCGCCCGTTCCCCAGACCTGAATCCAATTGAGCACACCTGGGACATCATGTCTCGCTCCATCCACCAACGCCACGTTGCACCACAGACTGTCCAGGAGTTGGCGGATGCTTTAGTCCAGGTCTGGGAGGAGATCCCTCAGGAGACCATCCGCCACCTCATCAGGAGCATGCCCAGGCGTTGTAGTGAGGTCATACAGGCACGTGGAGGCCACACACAATACTGAGCCTCATTTTGACTTGTTTTAAGGACATTACATCAAAGTTGGATCAGCCTGTAGTGTGGTTTTCCACTTTAATTTTGAGTGTGACTCCAAATCCAGACCTCCATGGGTTGATAAATTTGATTTCCATTGACCATTTTTGTGTGATTTTGTTGTCAGCACATTCAACTATGTAAAGAAAAAAAGCATTCATTCAGATCTAGGATGTGTTATTTTAGTGTTCCCTTTATTTTTTTGAGCAGTGTATATGGAAAGCAAGTTGTTGGTACTCCCCTGAGTTTCTCCTGGTCATGTTCAAATGTAGCCATATACTGTTAAGAGATTGCTGTACAACATGGCCCTGTTTAGGTCACAAGGTCCGGAAAAACAACTGGACCTTGTCGTTAGCCATCCTAGAATTATAATTCCTATGAGAGGACACACAGGCAGAAACAACAAGACAGCATGCCAGTACACGTAGCAACAATGAAAAGCACCACAGTACACGTCGTGCTACATGATGTCCCTGTTCACACTCAGGCTCCCAGATGTGTCAGCTCGACGGTTAACTTGAAAATGAAGAACCTATACAGCTGGGCTAAACCCATGACCCCTCAGGACCCGACACATTACACTCAATCCCCCATCTCTCTCTCTCTCTCTTTTGCTCTCTCTCTCTCTTTCTTCTCTTTCTCTGTGTGTCTTTCTATCTCTCGCTGTCGCTCCCTCATTCCGTCCCTTTTTACCCCCTCTCCTTCCCTCCTCCCTCTCTCTGTCTGTCTGTTGCCGTCTCGCTCTCCTCTCTCGTGTGAATCAGGCAATTTAGCCTCTATTGACCTCTCCATACCAAACAAATCCACTGTAAAGGACGCACAACCTTTTGGTTGGCAGATTTCCCACATAACCCGTGTTTATTCCCCATTCTCACCACACAATACACAAAGACTGCTGAACACTAAACAGCCTTCAATTATGAAACAAGTAGCTAAGGAACTGAACGGCAACAGCTATTTCTACTAGACTATGGACAAAAAGCTGGAAGGAATCACAGATCTCCTCAAAACCTTTTGGGTAAGAGGATTTAATTATACAAATAGCGTAAATAATCAAAGACTATCTTCACAAAACAGTTGTGTTTTTTCAATGATTTGAGTTTTCGAACCTTCACATCCTCTCTTTCGATATTCAACTGTGTACCATGAGAGGGACAGTGATGTTTGATTTGTACTGTATGACATGATATACAGTAGTGATGGGGGAAGAAAATCACTACAGATTCATATTGCGATATTATATATATATAAAGATATTGTATAGAGTAATTATACAACACTGAACAAAAAATGTAAATGCAACATGGAACAATTTCATAGATTTTACTGAGGAAATCAGTCAATTGAAATAAATTCATTAAGCCCTAATCTATGGATTTCACATGACTGGGAAAACAGATATGCATCTGTTGGTCACAGATACCTTTAAAAAAAAAAAGTAGGGGTCGTGAATCAGAAAAATGAGTCTGTATCTGGTCTGACAACCATTTGCCTCGTGCAGCGCAACACATCTCATTCTCATAGAGTTGATCAGGTTGTTGACTGTGGCCTGTGGAATATTGTCCCACTCCTCTTCAATAGCTGTGCGATGTTGCTGGATATTTGTGGGAACTGGAAGACGCTGTCGTATGCGTAGATCCATAGCATCCCAAATATGCTCAATGGGTGACTTGTCTGGTGAGTATGCAGGCCATAGAAGAACAGGGACATTTTCAGCTTCCAGGAATTTTGTATAGATCCTTGCAATATGGGGCCATGCATTATCATGCTGAAACATGAGGTGATGGCGGCAGATGAATGGCACGACAATGGGCCTCGGGATGTCGTCACGGTATCTCTGTGCATTCAAATTGTCATTGATAAAATTAAATTGTGTTTGTAGTCAGTAGCTTATGCCTGTCCATAACATGGGGCAAATCACTGGCCCACACAACACCACACACGCTGTTTGCCATCTGCCCGGTACAGTTAAAACTGGGATTAATCCGTGAAGAACATACTTCTCCAGTGTGCCAGTGTCCATCTGCACACTGAAGTCTGTTACGACGCCTGTCGGGTGAATTGACTCAGACAATCAGACCAGCATCCTGGAGTCACTTCTTCACTGTTGACGTTGAGACTGGTGTTTTGCAGGTACTCTTTAATGAAGCTGCCAGTTGAGGACTTGTGAGGTGTCTGTTTCTAAAACTAGACACTCTAATGTACTTGTCATCTTGCTCAGTTGTGCACCAGGGCCTCCCACTCCTCTTTCTATTCTGGTTAGAGCCAGTTTGCGCTGTTCTGTGAAGAGAGTAGTACATAGCATACAATATCTTCAGTTTCTTGGCCATTTCTGGCATGAGATAGCCTTCATTTCTCAGAACAAGAATAGACTGACAAGTTTCAGAAGAAAGGTCTTTGTTGCTCGCCATTTTGAGCCTATAATCGAACCCACAAATGCTGATGCTCCAGATACTCAACTAGTCTAAAGAATGCCAGTTTTAATGCTTCTTAAAATCAGCACAACAGTTTTCAGCAGTGCTAACATTATTGCAAAGAGGTTTTATAATGATCAATTAGCCTTTTAAATGATAAACTTGGATTAGCTAACACAATGTGCCATTGGAACACAGGAGTGGTGGTTGCTGATAATGGGCCTCTGTACGCCAATGTAGATATTCATTGGCTAACTGGGCTATCTGCATTGTGTCCCACCACCCGCCAACAGCTCTTTTTACGCTTCTGCTACTCTCTGTTCATCATATATGCATAGTCACTTTAACGATACCTACATGTACATACTACCTCAATAAGCCTGACTAGCAGGTGTCTGTATATAGCCTTGCTACTTTTTTTTCAAATGTCTTTTTACAGTTGTTTTATTTCTTTACTTACTTACCTACACACACACACACACACACACACACACACACACACACACACACACACACACACACACACACACACACACACACACACACACACACACACACACACACACACACACACACACACACACACACACACACACACACACCTTTATTTTCGCACCATTGGTTAGAGCCTGTAAGTAAGCATTTCACTGTAAGGTGAAAGCTGAGGGTTGTATTCGGCGCACATTTCCAGCAACAATAGTCATTTACAACATTAACAATGTCTACACAAGAACAAGGACATTTCTAAGTGAACGGTAGTGTACGTTTGGAACATGAAATCGCAGTGTCGGATTGCAATACACATAGAATCGCGAGAATCGCAATACATATCGCATCGACACCAAAGTCATGATAATATCATATTGAGAGCTCCCTGGCAATTATCAGAGCAAATATACAGTATATTATCAAAGCTTCACACTCTCTGTTATGGTGAGTGAATGAGGACCCAAAAGCGAACTAACTTAAACAGAGCTTCTTTAATAACCAAACATAGGTAGGCTCAGATAGACCGGCAGATTCCGACAGGACAGGACAAGGTTACAGCAAACATGACGATAGTCTGGCTCAGGCATGAAACACAACAAACAAGAATCCGACAAGGACAGGAACAAAAACAGAGAGAGATATAGGGGACTAATCAGAGGGAAAAGGGGAACAGGTGGGAGAAGGGGTGACGAGGTAGTCAAGAGGAGACAAGGAACAGCTGGGGGAAAGCGGGGGAGAAAAGGTAACCTAATACGACCAGCAGAGGGAGACAGGGTGAAAGGAAAGGACAGAAAGACACAACATGACAATACATGACAGTACCCCCCCACTCACCGAGCGCCTCCTGGCGCACTCGAGGAGGAAACCTGGCGGCAACGGAGGAAATCCTCGATCAGCGCACGGTCCAGCACGTCCCGAGAGGGAACCCAACTCCTCTCCTCAGGACCGTACCCCTCCCAATCAACGAGGTACTGGTGACCACGGCCCCGAGGACGCATGTCCAAAATCCTGCGGACCCTGTAGATGGGTGCGCCCTCGACAAGGATGGGGGGGGGGGGGGGGGGAAGACGAGCGGGGGCGCGAAGAACGGGCTTAATACAGGAGACATGGAAGACCGGGTGGACGCGACGAAGGTATCGCGGAAGAAGAAGTCGAACTGCGACAGGATTAATGACCCGAGAAATACGGAACGGACCAATGAACCGCGGGGTCAACTTGCGAGAAGCCGTCTTAAGGGGAAGGTTCTGAGTGGAGAGCCAAACTCTCTGACCGCGACAATATCTAGGACTCTTAGTTCTACGCTTATTAGCAGCCCTCACAGTCTGCGTCCTATAACGGCAAAGTGCAGACCTGACCCTCTTCCAGGTGCGCTCGCAACGTTGGACAAAAGCCTGAGCGGAGGGGACGCTGGACTCGGCGAACTGAGATGAGAACAGCGGAGGCTGGTACCCGAGGCTACTCTGAAAAGGAGATAGCCCGGTCGCAGACGAAGGAAGCGAGTTGTGGGCGTATTCTGCCCAGGGGAGCTGTTCTGACCAAGACGCAGGGTTACGAAAAGAAAGACTGCGTAAGATGCGACCAATAGTCTGATTGGCCCGTTCTGCTTGACCGTTAGACTGGGGGTGAAAGCCGGAAGAGAGACTGACGGAAGCCCCAATCAAACGGCAAAACTCCCTCCAAAATTGAGACGTGAATTGCGGACCTCTGTCCGAAACGACGTCTGACGGAAGGCCATGAATTCTGAAAACATTCTCGATGATGATTTGTGCCGTCTCTTTAGCAGAAGGAAGCTTAGCAAGGGGAATGAAATGAGCCGCCTTAGAGAACCTATCGACAACCGTAAGAATAACAGTCTTCCCCGCTGACGAAGGCAGTCCGGTGACAAAATCTAAGGCGATGTGAGACCACGGTCGAGAGGGAATAGGAAGCGGCCTGAGACGGCCGGCAGGAGGAGAGTTACCGGACTTAGTCTGCGCGCAGACCGAACAAGCAGCCACGAAACGACGCGTGTCATGCTCCCGGGTGGGCCACCAAAAACGCTGGCGAATGGAAGCAAGCGTACCCCGAACGCCAGGGTGGCCGGCTAACTTGGCAGAGTGAGCCCACTGAAGAACGGCCAGACGAGTAGGAACGGGAACTAAAAGAAGGTTCCTAGGACAAGCGCGCGGCGACGGAGTGTGAGTGAGCGCTTGTCTTACCTGCCTCTCAATTCCCCAGACAGTCAACCCGACAACACGCCCCTCAGGGAGAATCCCCTCGGGGTCAGTGGAGGCTACTGAAGAACTGAAGAGACGAGACAAAGCATCAGGCTTGGTGTTCTTAGAGCCCGGACGATAAGAAATCACGAACTCGAAACGAGCGAAAAACAGCGCCCAACGCGCCTGACGCGCATTAAGTCGTTTGGCAGAACGGATGTACTCAAGGTTCCTATGGTCAGTCCAAACGACAAAAGGAACGGTCGCCCCCTCCAACCACTGTCGCCATTCGCCTAGGGCTAACCGGATGGCGAGCAGTTCGCGGTTACCCACATCATAGTTACGTTCCGACGGCGACAGGCGATGAGAAAAATACGCGCATGGGTGGACCTTGTCGTCAGAGAGGGAGCGCTGAGAAAGGATGGCTCCCACGCCCACCTCTGACGCGTCAACCTCGACAACGAACTGTCTAGAGACGTCAGGTGTAACAAGGATAGGAGCGGATGTAAAACGATTCTTGAGGAGATCAAAAGCTCCCTGGGCGGAAACGGACCACTTAAAGCACGTCTTGACAGAAGTAAGGGCTGTGAGAGGAGCTGCCACCTGACCGAAATTACGGATGAAACGACGATAGAAGTTCGCGAAGCCGAGAAAGCGCTGCAGCTCGACGCGTGACTTAGGGACGGGCCAATCAATGACAGCTTGGACCTTAGCGGGATCCATCTTAATGCCTTCAGCGGAAATAACAGAACCGAGAAATGTGACGGAGGAGGCATGAAAAGTGCACTTCTCAGCCTTCACAAAAAGACAATTCTCTAAAAGGCGCTGGAGGACACGTCGAACGTGCTGAACATGAATCTGGAGTGACGGTGAAAAAATCAGGATATCGTCAAGATAAACGAAAACAAAGATGTTCAGCATGTCTCTCAGGACATCATTGACTAATGCCTGAAAGACAGCTGGAGCGTTAGCGAGGCCGAAAGGAAGAACCCGGTATTCAAAGTGCTCTAACGGAGTGTTAAACGCCGTCTTCCACTCGTCCCCCTCCCTGATGCGCACGAGATGGTAAGCGTTACGAAGGTCCAACTTAGTGAAAAACCTGGCTCCCTGCAGGATCTCGAAGGCTGAAGACATAAGAGGAAGCGGATAACGATTCTTCACTGTTATGTCATTCAGCCCTCGATAATCTATGCAGGGGCGCAGAGACCCGTCCTTCTTCTTGACAAAAAAAAAACCCCGCTCCGGCGGGAGAGGAGGAGGGGACTATGGTACCGGCGTCAAGAGCTACAGACAAATAATCTTCGAGAGCCTTACGTTCGGGAGCCGACAGAGAGTATAGTCTACCCCGGGGGGGGGGGTGGTTCCCGGAAGGAGATCAATACTACAATCATACGACCGGTGTGGAGGAAGAGAGGTGGCCCTGGACCAACTGAACACCGTGCGCAGATCGTGATATTCCTCCGGCACCCCTGTCAAATCACCAGGCTCCTCCTGTGAAGAAGAGACAGAGGAAACAGGAGGGATAGCAGACATTAAACATTTCACATGACAAGAGACGTTCCAGGAGAGGATAGAATTACTAGACCAATTAATGGAAGGATTATGACAAACTAGCCAGGGATGGCCCAAAACAACAGGTGTAAAAGGTGAACGAAAAATTAAAAAAGAAATGGTTTCACTATGATTACCAGAAACAGTGAGGGTTAAAGGTAGCGTCTCACGCTGAATCCTGGGGAGAGGACTACCATCCAGGGCGAACAAGGCCGTGGGCTCCTTTAACTGTCTGAGAGGAATGTCATGTTCCCGAGCCCAGGTCTCGTCCATAAAACAGCCCTCCGCCCCAGAGTCTATTAAGGCACTGCAGGAAGCTGACGAACCGGTCCAGCGTAGATGGACCGACAAGGTAGTGCAGGATCTTGAAGGAGAGACAGGAGTAGTAGCGCTCACCAGTAGCCCTCCGCTTACTGACGAGCTCTGGCCTTTTACTGGACATGAAGTGACAAAATGACCAGCGGAACCGCAATAGAGACAGAGGCGGTTGGTGATTCTCCGTTCCCTCTCCTTAGTCGAGATGCGGATACCTCCCAGCTGCATGGGCTCAGCACCCGAGCCGGCAGAGGAAGATGGTAGTGATGCGGAGAGGGAGGCGACGGAGAGCGCGAGCTCCTTTCCACGAGCTCGGTGACGAAGATCAACCCGTCGCTCAATGCGAATAGCGAGTTCAATCAAGGAATCCACGCTGGAAGGAACCTCCCGGGAGAGAATCTCATCCTTTACCTCTGCGCGGAAACCCTCCAGAAGACGAGCGAGCAAGGCCGGCTCGTTCCAGCCACTGGAGACAGCAAGAGTGCGAAACTCAATAGAGTAGTCTGTTATGGATCGATTGCCTTGACATAGGGAAGACAGGGCCCTGGAAGCCTCCTCCCCAAAAACAGATCGATCAAAAACCCGTATCATCTCCTCCTTAAAGTCTTGATACTGGTTAGTACACTCAGCCCTTGCCTCCCAGATTGCCGTGCCCCACTCACGAGCCCGTCCAATAAGGAGAGATATGACGTAGGCGACACGAGCAGTGCTCCTGGAGTAAGTGTTGGGCTGGAGAGAAAACACAATATCACACTGGGTGAGGAACGAGCGGCATTCAGTGGGCTCCCCAGAGTAACACGGCGGGTTATTGATTCTGGGTTCCGGAGATTCGAAAGCCCAGGAAGTGGCCGGTGGATCGAGGCGGAGATGGTGAACCTGTTCTGTGAGGTTGGAGACTTGGGTGGCCAGGGTCTCAACGGCATGTCGAGCAGCAGACACTTCCTGCTCGTGTCTGCCTAGCATCGCTCCCTGGATCCCGACGGCTGAGTGGAGAGGATCCGAAGTCGCTGGGTCCATTCTTGGTCGGATTCTTCTGTTATGGTGAGTGAATGAGGACCCAAAAGCGAACTAACTTAAACAGAGCTTCTTTAATAACCAAACATAGGTAGGCTCAGATAGACCGGCAGATTCCGACAGGACAGGACAAGGTTACAGCAAACATGACGATAGTCTGGCTCAGGCATGAAACACAACAAACAAGAATCCGACAAGGACAGGAACAAAAACAGAGAGAGATATAGGGGACTAATCAGAGGGAAAAGGGGAACAGGTGGGAGAAGGGGTGACGAGGTAGTCAAGAGGAGACAAGGAACAGCTGGGGGAAAGCGGGGGAGAAAAGGTAACCTAATACGACCAGCAGAGGGAGACAGGGTGAAAGGAAAGGACAGAAAGACACAACATGACAATACATGACACTCTCTCTCAGCCTATTGGTGTTGCTGTTATTATCAGTTGAGCTTTAGGGGCAATACAGTCTGTCCCAAATGGTACCCTATTCATTACAATGCATGCTCAAAAAATGGTCCACAAATGAGTGTTCCTCAATGGTTCTTTTGGAAGGGTGAAGGTTCTATGTGGAACCATAATGACTCAAAAAACTCTTTGAGCTCTTCAATGGTTCTTTTTAGTTCACAAAAAGGTTTTTTGGTCTTTAAGTGATAATTCAAATGTGGGGGAGATGGGTCATTAGAATATTTTGAGGCGTGGTTTTGCACACAGCTCTTTCTAAATTGTATTATATTTGATTTTTTCATTTTCATTTAATTTTCTTTCTTCCCTCCATACAAAAACCTATACACACAAAGTATGACTACATCTAATCTGCTCAGATCCGCATGCTAACACTCCCATCCCTACATCCGGCATTATTGTTTGCCACACCTCTGTATGTGAAATCGTGAGTGAGTTTCATTCCAGTTTATCTACGTGTTGTGGTATACCACTACATGTTATATATGATGATGGCCAGGGATGCCCTCAGAGACCCCCAGCTGCTCCAGCGGTAGCTTACTTGTCAATTAACACATTATTAATAACACCTGTGGAAATATAACAATATAATACGGCAGAACAGAATTTCTTCCTTTCTTCAAAGAGATCTCCAAAGAACCTTTCAGATTGAGAAAGGTTCTTTATAGAGCCATTATCAATAACCCTTTTTTTGGTGCAAGGACAACAACCTCTCCCTCAACGTGATCAAGACAATGGAGATGATTGTGGACTACAGGAAAAAGAGGACCGAGCATGCCACCATTCTCATCGACAGGGCTGAAGTGGAGCAGGTTGAGAGCTTCAAGTTCCTTGGCGTCCACATCACCAACAAACTAACATGGTTCAAGCACACCAAGACAGTCGGGAAGAGGGCACGACAAAACCTATTCCCCCTCAGGAGACTGAAAAGATTTGGCATGGGTCCTCAGATCCCCAAAAGGTTCCACAGCTGCACCATCGAGAGCATCCTCACTGGTTGTATCTCTGCCTGGTATGGCAACTGCTCGCTCTCCGACCACAAAGCACCACAGAGGGTAGTGCGAACGGCCCAGTAAATGGGGCCAAGCTTCCTGACATCCAGGACCGCTACACAAGGCGGTGTCAGAGGAAGGCCCTAAAAATTGTCAAAGACTCCAGCCATCCTAGTCATAGACTGTTCTCTCTGCTACCACACAGCAAGCTATACCAGAGTTCCAAGTCTAGGTCTAAGAGGCTCCTAAATAGCTTCTACCCCCAAGGACTCCTGAACAGCTAATCAAATGGCTACCCAGACTATCTGTTATTATCTATGCATAGTCACTTCACAGTTTTCCACAATTGTTTACACGTTTGCTGAATATTTGTCGCATTTTCCCAAAACTCTAAACACAAAACCACAAATACAAAATTCAAAACTCTACAAATCTCTAGCGAAGCAAACACTGCATTCAAAACTGTTTTCTCTTTCCAAAATGATTTTTCGCATCCAAATGACACACACACGCCATATGAATATATCTGTCTACCAACCAACAACACACTGATGTGCTCAACAGAAAACACTACTATGAATATCCCATCAGTAGGTTTATGCCTTTTGCACTTTCAGTGTTATACTGTAGCCGGTTGTAAAATATTGTTACAGTAATGTGTACATACTCAAATATACATCAATAAACACTCACAAAGGCAATACAGTAACAAAAACATTGTCATTTATTTCCAACAGGAGAAAACCAGGAACAACATTCAGTAGGATAAAGGGTTTTCTGTACAATTTCTTTTTAAATGACAGTGACTCATTTTTTCAAAACTCTAAACACAAAAAGACAAAAACACATGCAAAATATAAGAAAAAAGACATTAGGCTGCATCCTGCCTCCTATTTTGGTCTGGCCACAGCACCTCAGATACATCACAAGAGATGTTCTCCCTGGCTAAACAGCGGGGGAAGATGATGGATCCAGCCGCCTTAAACCCCCACATCAACTTCACCACATGCATCCTCCATTGCCTGGAGAAGAGGCATGCCTGCGAGGGGATGGCGGTCATACACCTATCGCCATGCCGAAAAAAACTCTTCAATTGGGTTTAGGAATGGGGAATATGGTGAGAAGTATAGAACAATAAATTGTGGGTGGTCGATGAACCAGTTGTGGACTAGAGCAACCCGGTGGAAACTCACGTTGTCCCAGATGACAACATTACTGGGCTGCTCTGGTCCACCCCTATGCTCGGCTGGAATGAGGATTCCATGTAGTGTGTCCAGGAATGAGATTAGAAGGGCAGTGTTGTAGGGACCAAGGTTGGCATGGTGATGGAGGACACCTTGCGGGCTACCGGCTACGCACATGGTGATATTCTCTCCACGCTGTCCAGGGACATTCACAATGGCACCGTGGCCAATAATGTTCCGTCCCGTCCCCTTCTTTTGGCTAGGTTGAAGCCAGCCTCATCAACGTAAATATAAACGTGCTGAATTGCAGCAGCATCCAGCTCCAAGACTCTCTGAAACAGACAAGACAATATGTGACATAGACCTAGAGCAGTCAATATGGTTAGACACAATACACTTGATTACAGCACTGTAATGTGTCTACATAGTGCTGATATGATAGTCAATTCACAGTGTAGTACTTACTTGCACATTTTCAAAGCGCTGCTATTCAACCCTCTCTGAATTTCGCTCAAATGCCACCTTGTAGACCTGTTTCATCCGGATTGAGTTGCGCTGTCATACAAGGTCCAATGTAGACAAGTCCACCTGGTGAATGCTATGTAATATTGTGTTGTCTGCAATTATGTGGTTCTGGATGTTCACAAGAGCGGTCTCCTGTTCTGGTGTGAACAGCCGGTGTCTTCCACCATGGTCTGGAGGTCTCTCAGTTCTGCAGAAGATCCACAAATATGAAATGATTGATTACAGTAAGCAAAAATAATCATTTTTCTCTCAATATGAAATTACATTACTGTAACATTGGCCAACAATTACTGAGTAACATAGGCCTACTGATATGTCGGATTGCAGTATACTACAGTATCCATACATAGAGAGAGCATGGTGTAGATGGTAGGTAACTTACCGGTTGTCATTTCTGAATGTACGGATGATAGACGCAACCGTGTAGCGGCTCAGGTTGGGTTGTACTCTCTGCCCAGCCTGCCTCATACTCAATCCATGGTTTAGCACATGTTCAACCAAGGTGGCCCTGATCTCATTGGAGACAACTGTCCTCCTCCTCCTCCTCCTCTTACTCTCACTCCTTCACCTCTAGCTCTTGCTTCACCATTGACTTCCATTTTCCTCCAAAACAGGAGAGCTCATCTGTGGCCTTTTATAGTGCTAAAGCTCTGATTACTAAGTGAACAATTCTGCAACTAGTGTTTACACCTGTGAGGAGTGGGTGTTGCCAATTGGTGTAAAGAGCTTGGCATTGTGATTGGCGTTGCTTTCCAAAGGGACTGAAGATATTTTAATTTTGAATGTTGTGCCTAATGTAGAGAACTGTGTGGTGTTTTGCAAAAAGTGTGATTTAGAATTGAAAACTGAGTGTATAGCAGGAATTGTGCTTTCAATTTTGCAGACTTGGTTTAGGTATTTGGTACTTGAGGTTCAGGTTTCGGTAATAGCGTTTCAAGTTACAATTTTAATGTGTAAACAATTGGGTAAAACAGTAAATATTCTGCTGAGATTTTCTATATGTTTCAATCTGGTTACTGCAGAAATGCACGATATTTCCATCATTCTGTTTTGAATGTGTTTTTAACAGTTTTGGAAAAAGTGTGTTAGCATTTCAAAACGTGCTGCAAAATATATAGTTTTGCAGGTGGTATGAATGACAAAAGAGTTGATGGATTTCGGAGAACGTGGTCATTGAATGCATTTTGTGTGAAAGCAATGAAAAATGATTCACAGTTTGATCCACATACACTGTTCTGTTCAGTGTTCTGTTCAGCGTTCTGAACATACACTGTTCTGTTCAGTGTTCTGTTCAGCGTTCTGAACATACACTGTTCTGTTCAGTGTTCTGTTCAGTGTTCTGAACATACACTGTTCTGTTCAGTGTTCTGTTCAGTGTTCTGAACATACACTGTTCTGTTCAGTGTTCTGAACATACACTGTTCTGTTCTGTTTCAGTGCATGTTAGCGATTTAAAAAAACTGTTAAGCCTCCCGTTATGTTAAAAATGGATATAAAAATGATTCCATGATCTCCATAATGACACAGATTAGTAATAAACAGAATGATTGACTGTGATAATAGCTCCTGTACAGGCTGTAAATCCAGGCCGCACTGCGTATTTCAAAAGTAACAACGGTTAAACTGTTAAACGTTCCATGTTCCTCCTCTGCTCTGAATTCCTAGGGTCTCTATTAAGTGTGAGTGATGCTCCGGCTCCAGCTGTATCCCAAAGCCGCCGAGAGTCCGGTCAGAGTCAGAGAGGATGAGAGAAACGAAGAGGAGGTGCAGGTTTCCAGGGCCCCCAGCGGTCTTGACCCAGTTAAGACGGGTTCTGTGACTGATGAACGACGCAGAGACCAGCACAGCCTCTATTGAGACAGTGAATGAGGGAGTGTGTGTGTGTGTGTGTGTGTGTGTGTGTGTGTGTGTAGCACCACAGGGAGGGAGAGCATTAGGGTCTGTATGTCTCATGATTGGGTGAGCGGTTGTGTTGTGCATCCCCAGCCAGCACTGATGTCGATTTCTGATCTTTTAACTTCACCCTGAAGGCTTTTGTTGGGTAAGTAGGAATGGATCAGAATGCATCATTCCCCCCTGCTTGGAAAGTTTTCAGTTAAAGATATAAATCTGATCTGATTCGTGGACACACACAAACACATACAAACACACAGACACACACACACACACACACATCCGTAGCGTGTCACAAAGCACAAAAGAAAAGCTATAACATGCTTCCCTATCATACTATTGTTATCTTGACTGTTAAAGTTCAAGACACATCTCAAAACTTTCCACTCAAGTCCAACTACGTCAATACTCCTTACCTCTGAAGCCCCCTGTCAATTGTCTCTGTCTGAATCTCTGAAAGGCCCATTGAGGTTAATGAACAGAAGCAGTAGATGGACACAGAAAAACAAGAACAGACTGATTAAAACTTGGCTAACGTGGCAGAGACCCACAGACACACCATCAACGGCTAAATTAGGATAATTGGATATGCCCACCACACAAAGATGACATCTCGTAATTATCCCAAAAGGACGCCTAGAAGCACTGAGAGGGAATATGTGTGCCCGTGTGTTTCTGCATGCAATGCATGCATGCATGAGTGTGCTTGTGTGTGTGTGTGTAACAGACCAGATAATGCCTATAGCCCAGAGTAAGCCAACCAGAGAGTTTTCTAACTTGACATTTAGAAGGATCAGTCTGGATCAATAGGAAAGGCTAGGGAAACAACGGCCCACAGGTGTGTTGATGGTAAAAAGAGGAGGGGAAACTGTCTGGTTATGACTTTACCGATCTGCGATCTCTGACCGATTTCTATCCACATAGATTGGGAACAACACCGCTCAGGTCAGGAAGGGATTGAGGGTGTTTTGATGGTAATGGTGATTGTGATGCAGGGGATACGCCCAGACTTACAATGTTAGAGGAATAAAAAGACAGGGAATATTAACTGTGGGAAATAAATCAAGTCAAATTGTATGGGTCACGTACACGTATTTTTCCGACGTTTGTCGCAGGTGCGACGAAATTCTTGTTTTTCTAGTGGCAACAGTGCAGTGATACCGCCCAATAGAAAACAATACACACAAATCCCTAAAATATAAATGAAGAAAGAAATATCAGAATGAAGATGTGTAGAGCATGGTGTGTATATTCAGTCTGGACAGTAGATGAATAGAAAAGGTGTGTACAGCAGTATTTATATAGGATGAGCCTTGATTAGAATACAGTATATACAGTGGCAAGAAAAAAGTATGTGAACCCTTTGGAACTACCTGGATTTCTGCATAAATTGGTCATACAATTTGATCTTATCTTCATCTAAATCACAACAATAGACAAACACAGTCTGCTTAAATTAATAAAGTACAAACAATTATACGTTTTCATGTCTTTATTGAACACACCGTGTAAACATTCACAGTGCAGGGTGGAAAAAGTATGTGAACCCTTGGATTTAATAACTGGTTGACCCTCCTTTGACAGCAATAATCTCAACTAAACGTTTTCTGTGGTTGCGGATCAGACCTGCACAACGGTCATGAGGAATTTTGGACCAACTGTTTCACTTCAGCAATATTCTTGGGATGTCTGGTGTGAACCGATCTCTTGAGGTCATGCCACAGCATCTCAATCGGGTTGAGGTCAGGACTCTGACTGGGCCACTCCAGAAGACGTATTTTCGTCTGTTGAAGCCATTTTGTTGTTGATTTACTTCTGGGTTTCGGGTCGTCCTGTTGCATCACCCAACTGTTGAGCCTCAATTCGCGGACAGAGCCTTACATGATCCTGCAAAATGTCTTGATACACTTGGGAGTTCATATTTCCGTCGATGATAGCAAGCTGTCCAGGCCCTGAGACAGCAAAGCAGTCCCCAACCATGATGATGATCCTGACTCCAACTAGCTTTTGGAGAAGTCATTAGCCTAGGGATTCACATACTTTTTCCAGCCTACACTGTGAATGTTTAAACAATGTATTCAATATAGACAAGAAAAATACAATAATGTGTGTGTTATTAGTTTAAGGTCACTGTGTTTGTCTGTTGTTGTGATTTAGATGAAGATCAGATCTAATTTTATAACCAATTAATGCAGAAATCCAGGTAATTCCAAAAGGTTCACATACTTTTTCTTGCCACTGTACATATGAAGTGGACATTTTATTTTTCTGGCACCACTCCACCAGGGACCTCCTCCCTGTAGGCTATCTCATCATTTCTGTTGTTTCATCAGCAAATGTAATGTCATTCATGTAATGTCGTTCTGCCCCTGAACAGGCAGTTAACCCACTGTTCCCAGGCCGTCATTGAAAATAAGAATTTGTTCTTAACTGACTTGCCTGGTTAAATAAAGGTAAAATAAAAAATAAAATAAAAATGATTGAGTTCAATATGTGTGTGGTCTCGCTGTCATGGGTGAACAGGGAGTACAGAAAGGGGCTGAGCACAAACCCTTGCGGGGCCTCCGTGTTTTGGATCAGCATGGTGGAGGTGTTGTTGCCTACCGTCAATACCTGGGGTTGGCTCGTCAGGAAGTGCAGGACTTAGTTGCACGGGGCGGGGTTCAGATCAGGGCCCTGAGCTTAGTGATGAGCTTGGAGGGCAATATGGTGTGGAAGGCTGAGCTGTAGTCAGCATTCTTACAAAGGTATTCCTCTTGTCCAGATGGGATTGGGCAGTGTGCAGTGCGATGGTGATTGCGTAGTTTGTGGATCTGTTGGGGCAGTATACAAATTGTAGTGGGTCTAGGGTGTCGTTAAGGTGATATAATCCTTAACTAGCCTCTCAAAGCATTTCATGAGTACAGGAGTGAATGCTACAAGGCGATAGTCATTTAGTTCAGTGACCTTCACTTTCTTGGGCACAAGAACAATGTTTGACATCTTGAAGCAAGTGGGGAAAACTGACTGGGATAGGGAGATATTGAATATGTCCTGCCAGCTGGTCTGCACATGCTCTGAGGACGTGGCTTGGACATGTCATCCGGGCCTCCAGCCTTGAGAGGGTTAAGCCCCTTAAATGGCTTACTCACATCGGCAAATGGAGAATGAGAGCTCACAGTCCTCGTGAGTGGAGGTGGCCCACGTTGGTGGCACTGTGTTTTCCTTGAAGCGGACAAAGGGGTTTAGCTTGTCCGAGAGCAAGGCTTCGGTGTCCGCGACGTGGCTGGCTTTGCCTTTATAATCTGTGATTGGCTGTCACATACACTGAGTGGAAAAAACATTAGGAACACCTTCCTAATATTGAGTTGCCCCCGCTTTGCCCTCAGAACAACTTCAAATCGTTGAGGCATGAACTCTACAAGGTGTCGAAAGCATTCCACAGGGATGGTGGCCATGTCGACTCCTATGCTTCCCACAGTTGTATCAAGATGGCTGGATGTCCTTGGGTGGGGGAACATTCTTGATACACATGGGAAACTGTGGAGCGTGAAAAACCCAGCAGCGTTGCTGTTCTTGACACACTCAAATCGGTGCGCCTGGCTCCTATTACTATACCCAGTTAAAAGGCACTTACATATTTTCACCTTCTGAATGGCACACATACACAATACATGGCTCCATTGTCTCATGGCCTAAACATCTTTATTTAACCTGTCTCCTCCTCTTCATCTACACTGATTGAAGAGGATTTAATTAACAGACTATGTAAATAAGGGATCATACCTTTCACCTGGATTCACCTGGCCAGTCTACAGTATGTCATGGAAAGAGAAGGGTTTCCTAATGTTTTGTACACTCAGTGTACAGTGCCTTCAGAAACTATTCATACCCCGTGACTTATTCCACATTTTGTTGCGTTACAGCCTGAATTAAAAATGTATAAAATAATTTATTTTCTCATCCATCTACACACAATACCCCATAATGACAAAGTGAAAACATGTTTTTAGATTTATTGAAAATGAAATACAGAAATATCAAATTTACGTAAGAAACCACACCCCTGAATAAATACGTTGTAGAAACACTTCCTAGGTAAGTCTCTAAGAGCTTTCATAAGAGCAACATTTCCTCATTATTCTTTTCAAAAATCTTCATGCTCTGTCAAATTGGTTGTTGATCATAGCTAGACAACCATTTTCAGGTCTTGCCATAGATTTTCAAGTAGATTTAAGTGAAAACTGAAATTCAGCCACTCAGGAACATTCACTGTCTTCTTGGTAAGCAACTCCATTGTAGACTTAGCCATGTGTTTTAGGTTAATGTCCTTCTGAAAGGTGAATTCATCTCCCGGTGTCTGGTGGAAAGCAGACTGAAGCAGGTGTTCCTCTAGGATTTTGCCTGTGCTCAGCGCCATTCTCTTTATGTTCTCTTAGCATTACTATGACATGATGCAGCAACCATCGTGCTTGAAACTATGGAGCGGTACTCAGTAATGTGTTGTGTTGGATTTGCCCCCAACCTAACACTTTGTAGTCATGACAAAAAGTCAATTGCTTTGCCACATTTTTAGCAGTATTATCTTAGTGCCTTGCCGTGGCTAAATCAAATCAAATTTTATTAGTCACGTGCACCGAATGCAACAGGTGTTGACCTTACAGTGAAATGCTTACTTATGAGCCCCTAACCAAAAATGCAGTTTAAAACAAATATCGATAGGAATAAGAGATAAAAGTAACAAGTAATTAAAGAGCAGCAGTAAAATAACAATAGCAAGACTATATACAGGGGGGTACTGATACAGTCAATGTGCAGGGGCACCGGTTAGTTGAGGTGGTATGTACATGCAGGTAGAGTTATTAAAGTGACTATGCATAGGTAACAACAGAGAGCAGCAGTGGTGTAAAGAGGGGGTAGCCATTTGATGTGCAGAAGTCTTATGGCTTGGGGGTAGAAGCTGTTTAGATGCCTCTTGGAACTAGACTTGGTGCTCCGGTACCGCTTGCCATGAGGTAGCAGAGAGAACAGTCTATGACTAGGGTGGCTGGAGTCTTTGACAATTTTAGGGCTTTCCTCTGACACACGGCCTGGTATAGAGGTCCTGGATGACAGGAAGCTTGGCCCCGGTGATGTACTAGGCCGTACACACTACCCACTGTGGTGCTTTGCGGTCGGAGACCGAGCAGTTGCCATACCAGGCAGAGATACAACCAGTGAGGATGCTCTCGGTGTTGCAGCTGTGGAACCTTTTGGGGATCTGAGGACCCATGACAAATCTTTTCAGTCTCCTGAGGGGGAATAGGTTTTGTCGTGCCCTCTTTCCGACTGTCTTGGTGTGCTTGGACCATGTTAGTTTGTTGGTGATGTGGATACCAAGGAACTTGAAGCTCTCAACTTCAGCCCCATCGATGAGAATGGTGGCGTGCTCGGTCCTCTTTTTCCTGTAGTCCACAATAATCTCCTTGGTCTTGATCACGTTGAAGGAGAGGTTGTTGTCCTGGCACCACATGGCCAGGTCTCTGACCTCCTCCCTATAGGCTGTCTCAGCGTTGTCGGTGATCAGGCATACCACTGTTGTGTCATCTGCAAATTTAATGATGGTGTTGGAGTCATGCCTGGCCGTGCAGTCATGAGTAAAAAGGGAGTACAGGAGGGGACCAAGCACACACCCCTGAGGGGCTCCTGTGTTGAGGATCAGCTTGGCGGATGTGTTGTTACCTACCCATACTACCTGGGGGCGGCCCGTCAGGAAGTCCAGGATCCAGTTTCAGAGGGAGATGTTTAGTCACAGGGTCCTTAGCTTATTGATAAGCTTTGAGGGCACTATGGTGTTGACTGAGGTGTAGTAAATTAATAGCGTTCTCACATAGGTGTTCCTTTTGTTCAGGTGAGAAAGGGCAGTGTGGAGTGCAATAGAGATTGCATCATCTGTGAATCTGTTGAGGCGGTTTGCAAATTGGAGTGGGTCTAGGGTTTCTGGGATGATGGTGTTGATGTGAGCCATGACCAGCCTTTCAAAGCACTTCATGGCTACAGATGTGAGTGCTACGGGTCTGTAGTTATTTAGGCAGGATACCTGTTCTTGGGAACAGGGACTATGGTGGTCTGCTTAAAACATGTTGGTATTACAGACTCGGACAGGGAGAGGTTAAAATGTAATGTTTTGCGCTTTTAGTTTAGCAGGAATGCTGCCGTCAATCCACAGTTTTAGATTTGGATAGGTTGTAATCGTCACAGTGGGAACAACGTCCTCTATGCACTTCCTGATAGACTCTGTCACCCGAGTCAGTGCGTACAACAATAAACATATCCCAGTCTGCGTGATCAAAACAATCTTGAAAGATATATTCCAGTTGTGCAGACCAGTGATGAACAGTCCTTACCAGGGGTACTTCTAGTTCAAGTTTCTGTCAATAAGAGGGGAGGCGCAAAATGGAGTTGTGATCTGATTTGTCAAAGGGGGAGCAGGGAGGGTCCTGTAGCCATCCTGGAAGGGGGAGTAGCAATGGTCAAGTAGCACAGGAGATGTGTTGATACAACTTTGGTAGCGTTGTCCTCAGATTTCCTCGATTATAGTCCATATGTCTGATTCCTACTGCGTGAACCCAAACAGTCACACCATATGGCTTCCTTCCCTCCTTCTACAGCTATGTCTGGACCCCTATGGAGCCTCTGAGTATTTGACACATAACAGCCAATAACAGCCGTCTCACAGTAGGTGTTTAGGCCTTGAGAGGAGCCTGTTATCTGGCCACAAAGCAGTGGAGAACCTCAGAGACCACCATGATGAGGTCCATCATGCACTGCGAGAGGTGTTGTTCCGACCAGATTGTAAATAACCTAATCGATATATCATTTGGCATTTGGCTTCTATGGGAGCTTCTCCTTCGGGAATCAACTTTTCCAAACCAAAATGAACCCAATCAATCATGACTCCGTTGAGACCTCCTCAGAGAGAACTACGGAGAGTGGAAGTGATTCTCGATGGCTCCCTCTTGTTTCTCTTTTCATTTTTTCTCTCGTTCAGGTCTCACTCTCCATCTCTCCTTCTCGTTCTTCCTCTATCTCTCTCTTACTCTTTCCCTCCATTCCCCTCTCTCCTTCTCTATGTGTCAAAGTTAACTTTCCTTCTCTCTTTTTTCCCTCCTCTCATTCCCCATCTCTGTGGTTGAAACCGACAGAGTAGGTAGAGGTAGAGAAAATAGGGAGCATAGCCACATAGCCAGGCAGTGTTCTGCTCTGATGGCACTTTGTGTTTAAGTGGAGGGCAGAATGTTCCTGTCAGGGCCCTGAGGCTGAGCGGGACTGGCAGGTGTATTATTCTCCCTCGCTCCCTCGTCCCTGGACAAATTCAAAGGCAATGTTACCCAACCACTCGGCAGGAGCCACTCTCTACTCCCTTCCTGCTACTCCCAGACCGAGCCAACTACCTGTCTCAGCAGTGCCTCTGTGTTTGTGTTTCTCTGTCTCTCATAAAACACAAGCAAATACTGCTTCTCTGGTATATATAACAGCATTGCAGTCATCTGCACAAAACTGGAGAGTTTGGGGTTATGAATTGTGAAAATGTACTCCCATGACAGTGCTTTTAATACTATGGGAACAAGCAAAAATATCCCAGAGTATGCGGTATGGTGAATAATGTCCTACTCAACCATAAGTGTCATAACCATCATTACCAAGATGGCATAGCAGTCAGAAGTCCTGTCACGCCCTGACCTTAGAGAGCTTTTTATGTCTCTATTTTGGTTTGGTCAGGGTGTGATTCAGGTGGGCATTCTATGTTCTATTTTCTATGTTTTGTATTTCTTTGTTTTGGCCGGGTATGGTTCTCAATCAGGGACAGCTGTCTATTGTTGTCTCTGATTGGGAACTATACTTAGGCAGCCCTTTTTCCCACCCGAGTTAAGCATCACGGTTGTTTTGTATTGTTTATTTTTTTGTCGGCGGCATCACCTAATAAAAGGAATATGTACGCTCACCACGCTGCGCTTTGGTCTATTTCTTACGACGGCCGTGACACGTCCTTTGTCCCATGTATGTATATAGTTACATCTTTCTTCGCATATCTTTTATATGTTTTCTTTTCCAAAAACTCAACTTCAAAACACTCTCCTGCAACCTGCCTCTCCTGCAACAATCGAGAGCATCCTGGCGGGCTGTATCACCGCCTGGTACGGCAACTGCTCCACCCACAACCGTAAGGCTCTCCAGAGGGTAGTGAGGTCTGCACAACGTATCACCAGGGGCAAACTACCTGCTCTCCAGGACACCTACACCACCCGATGTTACAGGAAGGCCATAAAGATCATCAAGGACAACAACCACCCAAGCCACTGCCTGTTCACCCCGCTATCATCCAGAAGGCGAGGTCAGTACAGGTGCATCAAAGCTGGGGCAGAGAGACTGAAAAACAGCTTCTATCTCAAGGCCCTCAGACTGTTAAACAGCCACCACTAACATTGAGTGGCTGATGCCAACACACTGACTCAACTCCAGCCACTTTAATAATGGGAATTGATGGGAAATGATGTAAAATATATCACTAGCCACTTTAAACAATGCTACCTAATATAATGTTTACATACCCTACATTATTCATCTCATATGTATACGTATATAGTGTACTCTATATCTACTGCATCTTTATGTAATACATGTATCACTAGCCACTTTAACTATGCCACTTTGTTTACATACTCATCTCAAATGTATATACTGTACTCGATACCGTATCTTGCCTATGCCGCTCTGTACCATCACTCATTCATATATCTTTATGTACATATTCTTTATCCCCCTACACTTGTGTGTATAAGACAGTAGTTTTGGAATTGTTAGTTAGATTACTTGTTGGTTATTACTGCATTGTCGAAACTAGAAGCATTTCGCTACACTCGCATTAACATCTGCTAACCATGTGTATGTGACAAATAAAATTTGATTTGATTTGCCTCACCAATTTAAAAAAAAGAAGTATTATTTACCTCAAATCTGAAATCCCCAATAGAAGCTAGCCAGAAGCTAACCAGAAGCTAGCCAGAAGCTAACCAGAAGCTAGGCAGTTTACTGGCTAACGTTAGTATTCAGCAATCCTATAGCTCGAAAAGCTATCGCCAGTTTTGTACAACGCGACTCAGACCAGAACATACCGGACCTATTTTTCTCTCCATTACCCCGGATTTCTAACGCAAGCTCTGGACATTTACACCTGATCTCGCAGCTAGCTAGCTCCTATCCATGTGACTATTGGCTTACGTCGATCCCGGAACAAACAAAAATTATTCTGGAGCTAGCCAGCTGAAGAGTTCCATCAGCCACTCCTGGGCCACAGTCACCTATCCGGACCCGTTCTACTGCCGATGCGGAGCCCCACCGGGCCTTTACGACTGGACTACCGACGTTATCTGCCCGATGGAGTTATTCAACTGGCCCCCCATCTGGACGTTACCTGAACGCCCATCTGTGGCCCGCTAATCGTTAGCCGTCTTATCGGCTGCTATCTGAATAGGTCTATCTGACAATTTTTTTCTTGGGTCACTATAACTTTATCTATTTTGCCAATTGGATTGATCCCCTCTACCACACGGTACCCCACTAATCTACCGACGGAAATGCACGAGGTGGCTAAAAACAGACCTCCATCCTATGCTAGCTTGCTACCGATGGCACGGCTACCTGTCTGAATCACCGTTACCCCAATCAACCTCACTACTCACTGGACCCTTTTGATCACTCGAATAAGCATGCCTCTCCTTAATGTCAATATGCCTTGTCCATTGCTGTTCTGGTTAGTGTTTACTGGCTTATTTCACTGTAGAGCCTCTAGCCCTGCTCATTATACCTTATCCAACCTTTCAGTTCCACCACAACACAGGCGATGACATCACCTGCTTTCAATGATGTTTCTAGAGACAATATCTCTCTCATCATCACTCAATACCTAGGTTTACCTCCACTGTATTCACATCCAACCTTTGTCTGGACATTATACCTTGAAGCTATTTTATCGCCCCAGAAACCTCCTTTTACTCTCTGTTCCGGACATTCTAGACGACCGATTATCATAGCTTTTAGCTTTTAGCCTTATCCTACTCCTCCTCTGTTCCTCTGGTGATGTAGAGGTGAATCCAAGCCCTGCAGTGCCTAATTCCACTCCTATTCCCCAGGCGCTTTCTTTTGATGACTTCTATAACTGTACTAGCCTTGGTTTAATGCATGTTAACATTAGAAGCCTCCTCCCTAAGTTTGTTTTATTCACTGCTTTAGCACACTCTGCCAACCCGGATGTTCTAGCTGTGTCTGATTCCTGGCTTAGGAAGACCACCAAAAATTCTGAAATCTCCATCCCTTACTACAACATTTTCAGACATGTTAGAATGGCTAAAGGGGGCGGTGTTGCAATCTACTGCAAAGATAGCCTGCAGAGTTCTGTCCTACTATCCAGGTCTGTACCCAAACAATTTGAATTTCTACTCTTAATCCACCTCTCTAAAAACAAGTCTCTCACCTTTGCCGCCTGCTATAGACCACCCTCTGCCCCCAGCTGTGCTCTGGACACCATATGTGAACTGATTTCCCTCCATCTATCTTCAGAGCTCGTGCTGCTAGGCGACCTAAACTGGAACATGCTTAACACCCCAGCCAACCTACAATCTAAGCTTGATGCCCTCAATCTCACACAAATTATCAATGACCCTACCAGGTACCACCCCAAAGCTGTAAACACGGGCACCCTCATAGATATCATCCTAACCAACCTGCCCTCTAAATACACCTCTACTGTTTTCAACCAAGATCTCAGCGATCACTGCCTCATTGCCTGCATCTGTAATGGGTCAGCGGTCAAACGACCTCAACTCATCACTGTCAAACTCTCCCTGAAACACTTCAGCGAGCAGGCCTTTCTAATTGACCTGGCCGGGGTATCCTGGAAGGACATTGATCTCATCCCGTCAGTAGAGGATGCCTGGTTATTTTTTTAAATGCCTTCCTCACCATCTTAAATAAGCATGCCCCATTCAAGAAATGTAGAGCTAGGAACAGATATTGCCCTTGGTTCTCTCCAGACCTGACTGCCCTTAACCAACACAAAAACATCCTATGGCGTTCTGCATTAGCATCAAACAGCCCCGTGATATGCAACTTTTCCGGGAAGCTAGAAACCAATATACACAGGTATATTTAGAAAAGCTAAGGCTAGCTTTTTCAAGCAGAAATTTGCTTCCTGCAACACTAACTCAAAGTTCTGGGACACTGTAAAGTCCATGGAGAATAAGAACACCTCCTCCCAGCTGCCCACTGCACTGAAGATAGGAAACACTGTCACCACTGATAAATCCACTATAATTGAGAATTTCAATAAGCATTTTTCTACGGCTGGTCATGCTTTCCACCTGGCTACCCCTACACCGGTCAACAGCACTCCATCCCCCACAGCAACTCGCCCAAGCCTTCCCCATTTCTCCTTCTCCCAAATCCAGATAGTTGATGTTCTGAAAGAGCTGCAAAATCTGGACCCCTACAAATCAGCCAGGCTCGACAATCTGGAACCTTGCTGTCTAAAATTATCTGCCGAAATTATTGCAACAAGCCTGTTCAACCTCTCTTTCGTGTCGTCTGAGATTCCCAAAGATTGGAAAGCAGCTGCGGTCATCCCCCTCTTCAAAGGGGGGGACACTCTTGACCCAAACTGCTACAGACCTATATCTATCCTACCCTGCCTTTCTAAGGTCTTCGAAAGCCAAGTCAACAAACAGTTTACCGACCATTTTGAATCCCATCATACCTTCTCCGCTATGCAATCTGGTTTCAGAGCTGGTCATGGGTGCACCTCAGCCACGCTCAAGGTCCTAAACGATATCTTAACCGCCATCGATAAGAAACAATACTGTGCAGCCGTATTCATTGACCTGGCCAAGGCTTTCGACTCTGTCAATCACTACATCCTCATCGGCAGACTCGATAGCCTTGGTTTCTCAAATGATTGCCTTGCCTGGTTCACCAACTACTTCTCTGATAGAGTTCAGTGTGTCAAATCGGAGGACCTCTGAGGACCTCGGAGGCAGTCTCTATGGGGGTGCCACAGGGTTCAATTCTTGGACCAACTCTCTTCTCTGTATACATCACTGATGTCACTCTTGCTGCTGGTGAGTCTCAGATCCACCTCTACGCAGATGACACCATTCTGTATACTTTTGGTGTTAACAACCCTCCAGACGAGCTTCAATGCCATACAACTCTCCTACTTTGGCCTCCAATTGCTCTTAAATACAAGTAAAACTAAATGCATGCTCTTCAACCGATCGCTGCCTGCACCTGCCCGCCCGTCCAACATCACTACTCTGGACGGTTCTGACTTAGAATATGTGGGCAACTACAAATACCTACGTGTCGTGTTGTTACACTGTAAACTCTCCTTGCAGACTCAAATATCTCCAATCCAAAGGTGAATCTAAAATTGGCTTCCTATTTCGCAACAAAGCATCCTTCACTCATGCAGCCAAACATACCCTTGTAAAACTGACCATCCTACCGATCCTAGACTTCGGCGATGTCATTTACAAAATAACCTCCAATACCCTACTCAATAAATTGGATGCAGTCTATCACAGTGCCATCCGTTTTGTCACCAAAGCCCATGTACTCCCCACCACTACGACCTGTACGCTCTCGTTGGCTGGCCCTCGCTTCATACTTGTCGCCAAATCCACTGGCTCCAGGTCATCTACAAGACCCTGCTAGGTAAAGTCCCCCGTTATCTCAGCACGCTGGTAACCAGCAGCACCCACCTGTTGCACATGCTCCAGCAGATATATCTCTCTGGTCACCCCCAAAACCAATTCTTCATTTGGCCGCCTCTCCTTCCAGTTCTCTGCTGCCAATGACTGGAACGAACTACAAAAATCTCTGAAACTGGAAACACTTATCTCCCTCACTAGCTTTAAGCACCAGCTGTCAGAGCAGCTCACAGATGATTGCACCTGTACATAGCCCATCTATTATTTAGCCCAAACAACTACCTCTCATCCTACTGTACTTATTTATTTTGCTCCTTTGCACCCCATTATTTCTATCTCTACTTTGCACATTCTTCCACTGCAAATCTACCATTCCAGTGTTTTACTTGCTATATTTTATTAACTTCGCCACCATGGCATTTTTTTTGTTGTCTTTACCTCCCTTATCTCACCTCATTTGCTCACATTGTATATACACTTATTTTTCTACTGTATTATTGACTGTATGTCTGTTTTATTCCATGTGTAACTCTGTGTTGTTGTATGTGTCGAACTGCTTTGCTTTATCTTGGCCAGGTCGCAATTGTAAATGAGAACTTGTTCTCAACTTGCCTACCTGGTTAAATAAAGGTAAAATCAAATACATTTTTAAAAAAGTGCCCCTGCATCGTGAGTATTCCTGCATTCAGCGCAGATGTTAAGTGAGTGAAATTGCTGCTATTTGCTTGTTTAGTCAATACAGGCGAATCAAGGCTTGCACCCTTTAGAGGTAAGCAAGTTCACGTGGCGTTCAGTGTCAAATTGCCTATACGTCATCAAGGACTGATAGTAGCTGAAATGCTTGGTAAACAAACACACACACACACACACTTGGTGTAGCTCATCAGACCCAAGGCGTTCATAGTAAATCAACCAACACCAACATAACAGACTTCAGATCCATTCTAAAATGCTAATTCCGGAGATTCTCGTTTCCCTTCCCAGTTGCCCTGGTAACACATCCACAATCGTCTATGCTTGCCACTGACAGAAACTCAGCTCTCGCTGAGAAAAAGGAACTTCAGCCACATTATGGCAAATATGCCGAAACCCGTTGGTTTTTATAATAAATGCCATTTAGCAGACACTTTTATCCAAAGCAAGTTACAGTAATGCATGCATACATTTTCACATATAGGTGGCCCCAGCAGGAATCAAACACACGACCTTTGGTGATGCAAGCTCTATGCTCTACCAACTGAGCCACACAGGACCATATTCACTGTCCTCCAAGACTCGCCAAATGCCTCCTGCACAACCAGATTGTTCTCTAATTCTAGCTGCTTGATTAGACTGCAAGGTTCTCCCGTTAACAGGAATTTCAACACAGAACCATCATTTCAGCCACTTCATTCATTGTGACAGATTAAAGAAAGAACTACATTTGTGTAAAAGACAGAAACTACGTAGTGTACAGTAGATGTCGGTCTCTGGTGGATGGCTGGCTCCCTTGGGCGCCATGTTCCTGCTCATGTTCAGTTTGCTCTGTCTCACAACGACATAACAGGCTTCTACAGGTACTGTAGTATTCTCCTGCTAAAACAGTCTCTCTGCTCTGTTCTCCTCAGAACTAACCCATTCTCAGGCTGTGTCCAAAACGGCACCGTATTCCCTACAATAGTGCCCTACCTTTGACTGGTCAAACGTAGTGCACTATATTTATTTAAACCAACATCATCCCTATGTTGTATACAGTGAATCTGATTTCCACCATAGTCATCCAAGGCTTTGATTTAAGATCAGACCCCTTCTCATATGCTATGATATTCTTCCATCTATTACAGTATATGCTTGGTGGGATGAGTGTTTCACTATAAAGGAAATCAATTATGGATTCTAAGAGTGAGACTTCGTCCCAAACGGCACCACATTCTCTACAATAGTGCCTTACCTTTTACCAGAGGCCTATGAGTCCTGGTCAAAAGTAGTGCACTATATAGGGAAAAGGGTGCCATTTGAGTCTCACTCTTAGAATCCATAATTGGTTTCCTTTATAGTGAAACACTCATCCCACCATGCATATAATAGATGGAAGAATATCATAGCATATGAGAAGGGGTCTGATCTTAAATCAAAGCCTTGGATGACTATGGTGGAAATCAGATTCACTGTATAAAACATTATATTGGTTTAAAGACAATTATTCACTTGTATAATGTTGGAATTGCAAATGTATTCATTACACATATCTTTCCTATATATATATATATATATATATATATATATATATATATATATATATATATATATATATATATATATATATATACACAGTGCCTTGCGAAAGTATTCGGCCCCCTTGAACTTTGCGACCTTTTGCCACATTTCAGGGTTCAAACATAAAGATATAAAACTGTATTTTTTTGTGAAGAATCAACAACAAGTGGGATACAATCATGAAGTGGGACGACATTTATTGGATATTTCAAACTTTTTTAACAAATCAAAAACTGAAAAATTGGGCGTGCAAAATGATTCAGCCCCCTTAAGTTAATACTTTGTAGCGCCACCTTTTGCTGCGATTACAGCTGTAAGTCGCTTGGGGTATGTCTCTATCAGTTTTGCACATTGAGAGACTGACATTTTTTCCCATTCATCCTTGCAAAACAGCTCGAGCTCAGTGAGGTTGGATGGAGAGCATTTGTGAACAGCAGTTTTCAGTTCTTTCCACAGATTCTCGATTGGATTCAGGTCTGGACTTTGACTTGGCCATTCTAACACCTGGATATGTTTATTTTTGAACCATTCCATTGTAGATTTTGCTTTATGTTTTGGATCATTGTCTTGTTGGAAGACAAATCTCCGTCCCTGTCATGTTGTGTCTTGTTTCTGTCCTTTCCCTTCACCCTGTCTCCCTCTGCTGGTCGTTATTAGGTTACCTTTTCTCCCCCTCTTTCCCCCAGCTGTTCCTTGTCTCCTCCTAACTACCTCGTCACCCCTTTTCCCACCTGTTCCCTTTTTCCCTCTGATTAGTCCTCTATATCTCTCTCTGTTTTTGTTTCTGTCTTTGTCGGATTCTTGTTTGTGTTGTTCATGCCTGAACCAGACTATCGTCATGTTTGCTGCAACCTTGTCCTGTCCTGTCGGAATCTGCCGGTCCATCTGAGCCTACGTTTGTTTTGTTATTAAAGAAGCTCTGTTTACGTTAAGTCGCTTTTGGGTCCTCATTCACGCACCGTAACAGTCCCAGTCTCAGGTCTTTTGCAGACTCCATCAGGTGTTCTTCAAGAATGGTCCTGTATTTGGCTCCATCCATCTTCCCATCAATTTTAACCATCTTCCCTGTCCCTGCTGAAGAAAAGCAGGCCCAAACCATGATGCTGCCACCACCATGTTTGACAGTGGGGATGGTGTGTTCAGCTGTGTTGCTTTTACGCCAAACATAACGTTTTGCATTGTTGCCAAAAAGTTCAATTTTGGTTTCATCTGACCAGAGCACCTTCTTCCACATGTTTGGTGTGTCTCCCAGGTGGCTTGTGGCAAACTTTAAACAACACTTTTTATGGATATCTTTAAGAAATGGCTTTCTTCTTGCCACTCTTCCATAAAGGCCAGATTTGTGCAATATACTGATTGTTGTCCTATGGACAGAGTCTCCCACCTCAGCTGTAGATCTCTGCAGTTCATCCATAGTGATCATGGGCCTCTTGGCTGCATCTCTGATCAGTCTTCTCCTTGTATGAGCTGAAAGTTTAGAGGGACGGCCAGGTCTTGGTAGATTTGCAGTGGTCTGATACTCCTTCCATTTCAATATTATCGCTTGCACAGTGCTCCTTGGGATGTTTAAAGCTTGGGAAATCTTTTTGTATCCAAATCCGGCTTTAAACTTCTTCACAACAGTATCTCGGACCTGCCTGGTGTGTTCCTTGTTCTTCATGATGCTCTCTGCGCTTTTAACGGACCTCTGAGACTATCACAGTGCAGGTGCATTTATACGGAGACTTGATTACACACAGGTGGATTGTATTTATCATCATTAGTCATTTAGGTCAACATTGGATCATTCAGAGATCCTCACTGAACTTCTGGAGAGAGTTTGCTGCACTGAAAGTAAAGGGGCTGAATAATTTTGCACGCCCAATTAGATTTTTTGATTTGTTAAAACAGTTTGAAATATCCAATAAATGTCGTTCCACTTCATGATTGTGTCCCACTTGTTGTTGATTCTTCACAAAAAAATACAGTTTTATATCTTTATGTTTGAAGCCTGTAATGTGGCAAAAGGTCGCAAAGTTCAAGGGGGCTGAATACTTTCGCAAGGCACTGTATATATACTGTATATATATATATATACACACACATATTATACTGTATGCGATAGTGCCATGGAGTACTGAATAGTCACAATCTGTGTGTTTGTGTGCCCACGTACATGCCTGTGTGTGTAGGATAACCTTCCTCTGTCATTATCTCTGTAATGGGGCTACGTATGGCGGAGAACATGTTGCTCATCAATAGCATTCAAGTCATCATGCAAATGAGATCATTAATATTAATGATGGGTGTAATTCCTTCATGGCTACCTCACAGCTGGGCTCCACACACACACATACTCACACACAAACACACACAAATGCACACACGCACGCAGGCACACACTCATGCATGAAAGTACACAAGCATCCGCACACACACTCACAACATACACACACACACACACACACACACACACACACACACACACACACACACGTACAATGACAATGTTAGACCGTGTGTGTATTCCCTTTGTTGATGTCGGCCCAGTCCGGTGCTGTGGCATTTTTGGATAAGCTAGCAGTTCTTTTTGGGTGGGAGACATTTTGGGGAGGAGAGGGGATGATAAAGTAATTGAACCGGTGCTAATTGTAGCAATGATGTTGGTGTTCAGTGAATATGTGATGTGGGGTGTGATCGGATGTGTCATTGCTGTAGCTACAGGGCTAAAGCATCATGAGTCACAATATTCACTGACACTGGTATCAGTTTGACGGCAGAGTGAGACACTTTCTGTTTTGAGAGAACATTAAGGTCCACTGTTCTCTGAAGAGGGGAAAGTAGAAAATGAAAATGAAGAGTGGCCTCTTCTCCATCACTATGGCCATCAACATCACTCACTCCGTGACTATTTGTCGAACACACATGGCTGTAGCTGTGTCTAGAGTGACTAACAACGATGTAGGCGGCTCCAATTTGGGTTTGTGACCCATTTTCACGGCTGGGTTTTAAGTGGGCTATATCCAGGATATATCCAGGTTAAGTGCTCTATACAGGGAGCAAGTCTCTGAGCGTTAAACCTATCGCCTCAGCTTCAGACAGCTGCAGAACCCTGAGTTCATTGCCCTACAGGCTTATAGTAAATCACCACTAATGGGGATCCTAATAAATACCAAATACCAACCTCTCTGTCAACCTAACCCTGTATCTAACACCCTATAACTCTTGCATCCCATCTCTCAATCTACACTCTGTATGAGGAATCAATGGTACAGTGTGGTTCTTCTGCCTACACTTTCCAGAAGGCACTGACCTGCTCCAAGATCAGCTTTCCCTCCACCCAAATGCTAACCTAAAACACTGAGGAACTCAACACAACCCTGACCACAGATATGCATGACCAGGCAACTTCACGCTGTTCCAGATGGCAAGGGGACTCACACTCCGTGCTGCGAAGTAACCGAAATAAAGAAATACCATAAGAGGAAACTTCCTCTACACACCCCATGCTGTGAAGTCACTTCCTGTGACACCTACAGATCTGGCATCTTAAACTGATCGCTGTTTTGTTGCAGAAAGTTAGCCTTCTTCACAGGAAAATGTAAATGGACACAAAAAGGCTTTATGATTTACATAAATGCAACAGAAAGCCGCGGAAACCCTTTCTCTTCATGCGGGGGCAGTCGAGAGCATTCACTCTTATTCAAGTGAAAGAATTTGCATTCTGCAGGAACGTGATGGCCGAGTCAGATCCCGGTGCTACAGAAATATGTTCCTCCTGTAACAATAGGGGTCACATTAAGATGCCACATATGTAAACACACACACTGCCACCTCGGCCTAGTCATGCTGTGCACTGAGTCAGTTAGTTATTAAAATAGGCACATGCTCAGTACTCGGTACACTCCATGTAATTCAATGAGAGAGAAGGAGCTCTTGTCTCAGAACTATATATTAAGCCTTAGTGATTTAACCTCCGCTCTTGTGAAGGATACATTATTGGTATTCATTTGCATTATTTTTATCCTACATTTTATTTTTCTACACGCGGCTTGTCACTCCTGTGCTAATATAAATATATATAAATGTTTCCTTCTCCATGCAGTGCCCTGTAACAAGCTCCTACAAAAACAAAGTTAAGGGTGAAAAGGGTACCAAGGACCAGTTTTGCATCCCATAGGGAACCCTATTCCCAATATGTAGTGCACTACTTTCAACCAGGACCTGGGGCTCTGGTCAAAAGAAGTGCACTGCATAGGAAATAGGGTGCCACTTGTGATACAGAGGAGGTGTGTGAAGGGACGGATAATGATGTATACCACCCGGGTGCACTGAGGGACTGAACAGGGTTCAGCAAGCGTTAGTATTTCTGATGGAGCTAGCAGCTAGCTGTACCATCCCAAGGACATCACTTCCAATTCTTTGCAGGGCTTCACAGAGCAATTAGATGAGAAGAGGATACAACAGTGGGTTGGGTTGTTCCTCCGCATACCGCATGACTCACACTCACAGCCTGGTACAGACATAAGCACGTACAAACACACACACACACACACTGGCACCGACGCGGATGTGCACGCACACACACAGAAAAACGCATCAGAGGCCCTCTTGAGATCCACCCAACATATCCTTTCCGATGTGTTTCATTGGGGAGACAGGGAAACAAACTTTGCCTTCCTATCTCCCTCCTTCAAACACACGCACACGCGCGCGCGCACACAGACCCTTTTCTATCCTTCTCCCTCACCTAGCTCATTTCACTGGTATATCCAGCCCACTGAACACGGCTGCACTCAAACATCTCCTGCAGTTACAGGTGGCGGGGAAATAATAGCCCCAATGCTACACGCCACATTCATTATTAATAAACGAGACATGTTCACGAAATTGCCAACCCGAGCCAAAAAAAAGGTATATTACACAATGACATAAAGAAAAGACGACTGCATGGCATTAATAGAGGATTATTTCCCTAACACGCCAAATATAAACAAGAGGAATAACACCACATTGGCTGCCTAATGATGTGTCTTATCGTCTCAGTCGCAGTGGCTCAGCTCACTTGCTATCCTTGTCTCTTTTTCCGCTTTAACGAGCGGAAATAACAAAGAATCTCATTGGTCTAATTGTTGTATCCACACGGCCAACATTACAATTCCAGGCATTACTCAAGAACTACCTACCTTCACATTAGCTGGAGGTTGGAATTTAAATATCATAGACACTTGCCAAATGCACGCACACGCACGCACACACACACACTATTCACTTTCTCTGCATGTCCTCTGCAGTCAAACCTCAGCAGCAGACATCCCTGACACTCAGCTGTGCTTCACGCCATGTTGCCAGTCCATCATGGCCGACTAGCCCTGCTGTAGAAACACAACCAGCATCCCACTGCTTTTTGCTTCCAATTTCCTCTTATCAACCACATGTTCCAGGAAACAGGACCTGCAATCACACTGCAATGGAAAATGACCGAGAAACGAATGAGTTAAACTGTACATACAGAAGATAGAGGAGAGGGAGAGAAAGGAAGAGAGTGAAAGTGTGAGTGAAAAAATGGTGTCTGTAAAATGTCAAATGGAGCTGAAGCTTTTAGGGGTAAAAGAAAGAAGAGCCAAAGGGAGTAATTATTAATTGTTCATGCCACGTGGCCTTCAAAACAGACACATGGAGGAGCAGCGGGCCTGGCGTTTAGGCGCACTGCAGCACGCCACAGAGAGAGGGAGAGCGAGGGAAGGAGAGAGAGGATGTGGAGGAAAGAAGCCCCACTCTGGGGGTTCATTACCAGCAGAAGAAGTGTCAGAGAGGGAGAGAGAGGGAGGGAGGGTGAGAGATGTAAGGAGGGAGAAGATGAGAGAGGGCAGAGAGAGAGAGAGAGAAAGCAGTGGACAGAGAGAAAAGGAGTGGGAGAGGAGGGAGCTGGGAGGGAAGGGCACAGCCACAGCCGGGTCTGTTAATATTCCCTCCAGAGAGAGAGAGAAATGGAGAGAGGGGGAAAGAATCTCTGGAGCATGTGCTGACAATGATGCTCAGAAATGGTTAACACTTAAAGAGTGATAAGGGCTAGGTGTTTACACAATGGTGATAAAGTGTGGGCTGCATGGTTACTTGGAGGGGGGAAAGAGGGAGATACACTCTTTGAAAAAAGGTGCTAAGTAGAACCATACAGGGTTCTTCGGGTTGTCCCTATAGGGGAACCCTTTTTGATGCTGGGTAGAATCCTTTGCAGAGAGTTCTGCCTAGAACCCTCAGTGTAGGGTTCTTCAAAGAATCCCCTGTATATATTTCTACCTAATACCCTCTATGAAGGGTTCTGCAGAGAACACTTATCTTTGGAGGGTTCTTATTAGGACTCTCTAACCCGCCAGCCTAATTAGCCTTTAAAATGTAATTATTTATGACAATACATTACAAAAACTGACTGCACAAAACATTAGGAACACCTGCTCTTTCGATGACACAGACTGACCAGGTGAATTCAGATGAAAGCTATAATCCCTTATTGATGTCACCTGTTAAATCCACTTCAATCAGTGTAGATGAAGGGGAGGTGACAGGTTGAGACAATTGAGACATGGATTGTGCATGTGTGCCATGCATTTGTGCCGTGAGGGTGAATGGACAAGACAAAATATTTAAGTGCCTTGGAACAGGTTATGGCAGTAGGTGCCAGGCGCACCGGTTTGAGTGTGTCAAGAACTGCAACGCTGCTGTGTTTTTCACACTTAACAGTTTCCTGTGTCTATCAAGAATGGTCCACCACCCAAAGACATGCAGCCAACTTTGACACAACTGTGAGAAGCATTGGAGTCAACATGGGCCAGCATCTCTGTGGAACGCTTTCGACTTCTTGTAGTCCATGCCCAAATGAATTGAGGCTGTTCTGAGGGCAAAAGGGGGTAGAATTCAATATTAGGAAGGCGTTCCTAATGTGCTGTACACTCAGTGTATGTCACAAGGACTTTCTTTGAGGGCCTAAGTATACCCTAACACGGTGGTGTTAGGAATCTCCTGGTTTACAGGCCACATCAGGCCTGCAAGTTTTATTTATTTTTATGTTACCTTTACTTAAGTAGGCAAGTCAGTTAAGAACAAATTCTTATTTTCAATGACGGCCTAGGAATAGTGGGTTAACTGCCTTGTTCAGGGGCAGAATGACAGATTTTTACCTTGTCAGCACGGGGATTTGAACTTGCAATCTTTCGGTTACTAGTCCAAGGGATATGTAATTCCTTTTGGAATATCCAACAAATGGAATTGTTAATCACCCGCAACCTGCATTCAGAATAACTGCCAGGTTAGGGAAGATTGACTACTGAGACTACCTCAATCATCTAAACTGGGACAACCATCTCAGTAACGGGTGCAATAAATCCAATTACTAACAGATTGGATTCGTTTAGAAAACTGTATGTTATTTACCTTTGTGTAGCATACATTGAATCAACCAAACAACGTACATGCAAAAATACAGATATAATTTTTTATTTAACCTTTATTTAACTAGGCAAGTCAGTTAAGAACAAATGCTTATTTACAATGACGGCCTACACTGGCCAAACCCAGACGACGCTGGGCCAATTGTGCACCGCCCTATGGGACTCCCAATCACATCCGGATGTGATACAGCCTGGATTCGAACCAGGACCTGTAGTGATACCTCTTGCACTGAGATTCAGTGCCTTAGACCGCTGTGTCAATTTGCAAGCCAGAGGTAGCTACAGTCTCTAGCTTAACGGAGAGTTACCACCGGGAAGGATATGTGTCTTAGGTGTTGAAATCTGAAGTAGAGTTATTGAAGGAGTGTCAATTTGGCAAGTGAATATGCAGCTAGCTTGATGGAGAGTTACTTAAGCAATGATGATCATTAACAGGATGACTTGTCAAACTGAACATCAGGGGAGAATAACTATTCATACAAGCTTTCATTGTGAGAGGTGCATAACAGACAGCATTCTCTAAATCACAGGAATATTTATAGGACGGGATCCATTTAGATTTCCCTAAATGGCAGGTGACTTACACAGTGCTTAGATACCGCCAACATTGAGTAATTATTACAGTGAAAGGAATAAAATACATTAACTTAGAGGCACTGCATACACAATATACAGGTAACTACCAAAATAAAGGAAACACCAACATAAAGTGTCTTAATAGGGCGTTGGGGCACTATGAGACAGAAGAGCTTCAATCCACCTTGGCATAGATTCTACAAGTGTCTTAATAGGGCGTTGGGGCACCACGAGCCAGAAGAGCTTCAATGCGCCTTTGCATAGATTCTACAAGTGTCTTAATAGGGCGTTGGGGCACCACGAGCCAGAAGAGCTTCATTCCGCCTTGGCATAGATTCTACAAGTGTCTGGAACTCTATTGGAGGGATGCGACACCACTCTTGCACAATAAATTCAATGTTTGTGCGTTTTGTGTATGGTGGTAGAAAACGCTGTCTCAGACACCTCTCCAGAACCTCCCATAAGTGTTCAACAGGGTTATGAGACTGCCACGGCCTATGGTTTACAACATTTTCATGCTCATCAAAAAATTCTGTGATTCTTCATTCTTCTTCATTCTCGTACAGACTCGTCAATAATCTAGTTTCAGGTGTTTCTTTTACACCTGCTTTGTTAGGTCAAATAAAATAAAATCATATTTGTCACATGCTTTGTAAACAACAGGTGTAGACTAACAGTGAAATGCCTACTTATGGGCCCTTCCCAGCAATGCAGAAAGACAATAACACAAGGAATAAATACACAATGAGTAATGATAACTAGGCTATATACACGTGGTACCAGTAACGAAACGATGTGAAGGGGTACGAGGTAATTGAGGTAGACTAGGCAACAGGGTACACAATAAACAGTAACAGCAGTGTATGTGATGAGTCAAACGAGTTAGTGCAAAACGGGTCAATGTAGATAGTTAAATAGATAACCTGTGCACTCTAAGGCGTTGAGTGGACCAGGAAAATGCACCCCACACCATAACAGAGCTGCCAGAACTCTGATTTACTCAAGGGGTTTCCCTTATTTTGGCATTTACCTGTATCCGCAATAAAGAAAACAGTTAAGTGCCGGAGGGCCCAAAAACATATGGCGGAGCTACTCCTTAGCTACTTGTAGCATTCAGGACCTGCATCCCAAATGGTACCCTATTCCCTATATAGTGCATTACTTTTGAACAGGGCCATTAGTGCACTTTATAGGGAATAGTAGGTGGGACACTATTAACCCTTATAGATTCCAAGCACACTGTATATAGCCTCGTTATTGTTATTGTATTGTGTTACTTTTTAAAAAATGTATTTAGTAAATCTTTTCTTAACTTTATTGTTGGTTAAGGGCTTGTAAGTAAGCATTTCAAGTTGTATTCGGCGCATGTGATAAATAATATTTGATTTGAATGGAATGGAATGAGAATTGGATGAATATGTAGTGCTGAGCAATTAGTGCTTGTATAGGTCGGTACGGCTTGTAAAAAAACTGTGATTTTCAATTGCGGTTTCAACTATTTAATTGCATAATTAAAAAATGAGACTACCATTATTTGTGCTTTTAATGGAAATTCCAAAATACAAAAATAGTGAACATATTTATTCAAGCGAAACTATTCAATGGTCTCTGTCAGGTCTACATAGAAAAATAGGAAATTACAATGAAAAAATACAATATTTTAGTTGTGTATATTACATAGCATTTCTGCTCAGGCCGTAGCAGCCAGCCAGCCAGCCATCTAATGTTCTCTGATCTCCCCATAATGTATTTCTTCTTCTTTGGTATTATGGCGGTCCGCAAACAAATAAACTCAGCAAAAATGTTTCAGGACCCTGTCTTTCAAAGTAATTTGTAAAAATCCGAATAACTTCACAGATCTTCATTGTAAAGGGTTGGATTCGCATTTTTTGTCGAAGGAATGAGCGTTACATCGAGGCCTGTACTCTAGAGCGGAATCAATTTGGAGGTGGAGGGTCCGTCATGGTCTGGGGTGGTGTGTCACAGCATCATCGGACTGAGCTTGTTGTCATTGCAGGTAATTTCAACGCTGTGCGTTACAGGGAAGACATTCTCCTCCCTCATGTGGTACCCTTCCTGCAGGCTCATCCTGACATGACCCTCCAGCATGACAATGCCACCAGCCATACTGCTCGTTCGGTGTATGATTTCCTACAAGACAGGAATGTCTGTGTTCTGCCATGGCCAGCGAAGAGCCCTGATCTCAATCCCATTGAGCACGTCTGGGACCTGTTGAATCAGAGGGTGAGGGCTAGCGCCATTTCCCACAGAAATGCCCGGGAACTTGCAGGTGCTTTGATGGAAGAGTGAAGTAACATCTCACAGCAAGAACTGTCAAATCTGGTGTAGTCCATGAGGAGGAGATGGACTGCCGTACTAAATGCAGCTGGTGGCCACACCAGATACTGACGGTCACTTTTGATTTTGACCCACCCTTTGTTCAGGGACACATTTTTCAATTTCTGTTAGTCACATGTCCTTGGACCTTGTTCAGTTTATGTATCAGTTGTTGAATATGATTATGTTCATACAAATATTTACACATGTTAAGTTTGCTGAAAATAAACGCAGTTGACAGTGAGAGGACATTTCTTTTTTTGCTGAGTTTATAATAGGTGCATGCCACCACCTACTGTATCGGCTGTGTACCTGTAGTATGAATTCATTACACTTTGTGAAAAAATTGCCCTACCAACTAACCCTTCACCCATTAAAACCTCACCGCTATTCCACTACATTGGCCCAATCTGATTCTAGGCCAGCAGCCTGGGAGGACAGGACACTACCGTTCAAAACATCTTCTAACTCTTCTGCAATGAAATCTCGCACACCCAAGTACTTCTCTGCAGCTGCCACCACAATATCTGTCCTCTGCGATTTAGGTTCCATTCCTACGGTACAACCTTGGCCATGAATGCCGAAAAACCAACCTTACTGAAGCACATGTTATTCCTATCACTCTCTGTTGGCCTCGGCCTACTCGCAGGGATCCTCTTAGCATCTCTCACCCTGGACCCATCTTCCTCTATTACTCTTCACTGCCTCAGCATACGAAACCTTCTGCACTACTCTGATCCTGGCAACCTCAACCTCCCTATCTCTCACTGGACACCTCTGATCTCCAGCACCATGGGTACCCCTACAGTTTACACACACACACACACAAAACTTTTTTCCACCGATACTACACAAATGCTTTGTCTCATGTCCTCCTACACACTTCTCGGAATCTCCCTCCTACACACTGCTGCCACATGACCATAAACTTGACAAAAGCGCTCACGGGATAACTGAAACATACTAACTTGGCATCATCTGCTAAAGACTGCATCAAAACTCAGTAGTACAGATAGGGACTTCTCTGTTTCACCACGCTCTCCACCAGGTCTGCGTCGCACCAAACGGCGGGCTTCACAGACACCGGAAAGCTTCAACTTCAGTTGATTGTCCTCAACACTTTACATCACTCCAGTTACATCACTCCACTTTCAACACCCTGCTCCGGATAGGAAAGCAAGTCACAGTTGTTGTCCCCAGCCGTGGGGTATGGAGCGCACACTCCCTCTGGATAGCAGAGGCGATAAAAAAATCAACACGATTCCACATCGAATCACTTTCACGACCCAACATTCCCCAAACTCTTCTCCATCCAACCTGACACCAGAAGGCAAAGATCCATTCTCTCAAAAAATGTCACTCCCACTGGGACAGAATAATTTTTTGTCATTATCAGGGTGAGGTTCAAACTCAGCGTTCCGCACTGCACCTGCCGCCACAGTGAATTCATCCTCACTCTCGTCAACTTCATTTTTCTTCTATAGCTCTTCCAAAAGTTCTGTGTGAACTCAAAACGTGTTTCGCTTTCCTCCTTTTTTTCCTGTCCGCCATCTTCTCCTTCATCAGATCTTCCAGAAGGCTTGTGCATTCCACATTTATTTATAATATGTTCCACTCTTCCCCTTTTTTTCCTGCCTGACATTTTACCCCCACCTCGTAGAAACCCCCATACTGTACTGTCTTTAGTCACCCTATTCGCCTAAGTATGCTGCAGAGCTGTCTGTAGATGAAGCATACTTTCACAAACGGTCTCTTTCGTCATTGTGTTGTGTACGTTCCTCTCTCATGTGGAGGCATATGTGGTCTGTGTGTATCTCACCTAACGTAGCAGGCGTGAAAGTGTATCCATCTCGGTCCGATCCAGAAAGGGGGGATATGGGTAGAAACAGGAAGTGTGGTTAATGCTGTTTGTTAAAGAGGAGAATAAGGAGGAAGCTATTTTGCCTGGTGAATTCAAACTGCATCAGTGCTGTATCACCTGATGCATAGGTCATTCTTGAATCTGGAGGATATTGCAAACTCTCGTGGAATTTCATGTTAACTCCCCCAAGGTATGAGGGGGATTTGATGATGTATCATGTTCATGTTCTGAATGTATATCTAGTTCCCCTAGGATTACTTTATTTTTAACTTTATGAATCTGAGTGGTTTAGCATAAGCAAATGAAAAGAAAGAGTGGTGTAATGTTAACAGATGGGAAGAGAAGTGGGTGGGAATGAGCGGTATAACATACCACACTTTTTATTTCTATGCTAATATCTGTGTCACATGTCAGTAGACATCCCTGAAGGGAAAAGCATGCAGGTTTCTTTTCTGAATTATATTTCTGCCTGTCACACAGAAAACAACCTACACAATATGTTTTATTGTAAACTCACCAAAAAAAACGACATTGATATAACTACCCTAGAGAAATAACATTGCATTAGGTTCAGGAAACAAATTCAGAGTGAGTCGAAGAGTACTCCTTGGAGTTGTATTTTTCTCTTCTCTCTTTGGTAGGAGAAAAAGCAGTGATGGCTCGACATTCGACAGTTCTCCAGTATTTTCACTGACAACGTTCCGGGGAGTAGAAGTGTTGATAGAGCTAGTGGAAGCGTTGAGATTATCAATGGAGGATACGAGAATTGCTGGTGCGTAGTTTCTGTTCTTCGGGGACTCTCTCTCTCTCGAGATCATTTTGTGTTCAAAATGTTTTTTGCCAAATGCAGTAAATAAGGAATTTAGGGTTTTTAAGGAAAATGCTCATATTGTTGTTTTGTAACACTGTTACCTAAAATAAACCTTGACGTGCTCTCAAGCTGCCAAAACAATCACATTTTCAACCATTTAACTGACAATCAAATTCCCCCTTTCCCTCCATCATGTAACCCCCGTTGGCAGGTATACATCATACATTGCTTCACCTGATCTCTCCTACTCCAACATAACATTCTATGCAGTGTTCATACAGAGATGGCAGATAATGACGATCCCTTACGGTCTGATTTGTATTCCGGTGGCCTTTCCTCTCTTGACCCAGAGAACAAAAGGCCGGTTTAACATGCCCAGAAAGACTGTTAGGCACACCAGCCTCCCCACCCCCCATCTGGATGTCTACTACAGGAACCCATTGTGAGGTGCCTATCATTGTGAGGTGCCTATCATTAATGTGATGACTGTTATTCATCAAATCAATTCACCATGTTTAATTGTTACCCGATTAAACTAATCATGTGACAACGAACTCATTGGGAATTTGGGGCATCACGTGAAAATGTACCACCAGTTACCATCTCCCGAATTAAACTCTTGAAAGGTATATAGATATATCTTGTTAACAGTCACTTATTAATTAGTATTACCTCATATCAGTCTCATTCTGAACATTGCGTATTCCTTGCTATCTGCAAGAACCCTAACCTTATTGATAAATCAGCAATGCACAAATTGGCTTCATGATTTATTTAATATTTAATTAAATGACACAGAATATATAAACACACACACACAGAGTCTAGATTACTGATTAGAAATGTAATACAATGAAACAGGTCCCTAGTGGACTAACAATAGCATGACTGCTTGGTCATGAAAAAGGGAGGGGTCAGGAAGAGAGAGGGATAAAGGGAGTCAAACTTATCGTACCATTGGAACCTACTCTCAAAGGAATAGTGATACTTTGCACAAAAGCCACTGCTCATTTGGATACGAAATGCAATATAGAGTTGAAGTCAGTAGTTTACATACACTTTAGCCAAATACATTTAAACTCAGTTTTTCACAATTCCTGACATTTCATCCTAGTAAAAATTCCCTGTCTTAGGTCAGTTAGAATCACCACTTTATTTGAAGAATGTGAAATGTTAGAATAATAGCAGAGAGAATGATTTAGTTCAGCTTTTATCACATTCCCAGTGAGTCAGAAGTTTACATACACTCAATTAGTGTTTGGTAGCATTGACTTTAAATTGTTAAACTTGAGTCAAACGTTTTGGGTAGCCTTCAACAAGCTTCCCACAATACGTTTTTGGCCCATTCCTCCTGACAGAGCTGGTGTAACTGAGTCAGGTTTGTAGGCCTCCTTGCTCGCACACACTTTTTCAGTTCTGCCCACAAATGTTCTATAAGATTGAGGTTAGGGCTTTGTGATGGCCACTCCAATACCTTGACTTTGTTGTCCTTAAGCCATTTTGCCACAACTTTGGAAGTATGCTTGGGGTCATTGTCCATTTGGAATACCCATTTGCGACTAAGCTTTAGCTTACTTACTGATGTCTTGAGATGTTGCTTCAATATATCCACATAATATTTCTTCCTCATGAAGCCATCTATTTTGTGAAGTGCACAAGTTGCTCCTGCAGCAAAGCACCCCTACAATATGATGCTGCCACCCCGTGCTTCACGGTTGGGATGGTGTTCTTCGGCTTGCAAGCATCCCCATTTTTCCTCCAAACACAACAATGGTCATTATGGCCAAACAGTTTCATCAGACCAGAGGACATTTCTTCAAACAGTGTGATATTTGTCCCTATGTGCAGTTACAAAACCGTAGTCTGGCTTTTTTATGGAGGTTTTGGAGCAGTGACCTCTTCCTTGCTGAGCTGCCTTTCAGGTTATGTCGATATAGGACTTGTTTTACTGTGGATATAGATACTTTCATACCTGTTTCCTCCAGCATCTTCACAAGGTCCGTTGCTGTTGTTCTGGGATTGATTTGCACTTTTCACACTAAAGTATGTTCATCTCTAGGAGACAGAACGCGTCTCCTTCCTGAGCGTTATGACGGCTGCATGGTCCCATGGTGTTTATACTTGCGTACCATTGTGTGTACAGATGAACGTGGTACCTTCAGGCATTTGGAAATTGCTCCCAAGGATGAACCAGACTTGTGGAGGTCTGCAATTTTCATTCTGAAGTCTTGGCTGGTTTCTTTTGATTTTCCAATGATGTCAAGCAAAGAGGCACTGACTTTGAAGGTAGGCCTTTAAATACGTCCAGAAGCTTTTAAAGTCATGACATCATTTCCGTGAATTTTCTAAGCTGTTTAAAGGCACAGTCAACTTAGTGTATGTAAACTTCTGACCCACTGGAAAAGTGATACAATGAATTATAAGTGAAATAATCTGCCTGTAAACAATTGTTGGAAAAATGACTTGTGTCATGCACAAAGTAGATGTCCTAACCGACATGCCAAAACTATAGTTTGTTAACAAGAAATGTGTGGGGTGGCTGAAAATGAGTTTTAATAACTCCAACCTAAGTGTATTGAAACTTCTGACTTCAACTGTATATATTTATGCGTAGCTCTCCTTGATGGTCGTCTCTCTGTCGAACCCAATCAATCCGTCTATGGGGAGTGGCTCAATTTAAAGCTTTGGTTGTCCACCAGAGGTCACGTGGTCACATGTCCTTCTTAGTTGTAGAGCTTCTCTGGTCTTGGAGTGTTTGTTAGAAAATATCCTTCAGATGTTGGAACTATATTTTGGTTGTCTGAGATGGGATTATTCCTACCCACCTCGGGTCTTTAGTCAAAGTTCTAGGATCACTTACATGCACAGCTGCAGACTGTGAATGTTTCTGGTCTCTTAGGTGAGGTTATCTTCTCTTGTCGTGTTGAGGTTGAGAGCTTTCGAGTTTCTAACCATTTCAACATCTTTTGGTCTTTTGGTCTCTTAGTGGTTGATTATCCAGGTTCAGGCTCCCGACCACTTTACACGCCAGCAGCAACCAGGCATGTTTTGGTCTCATGTACATTTTGTTACCAAGGCTTTAAAAAGGGGCATTCCATCACGAAGACACAATGTCTGTGCTCACTTGGGTGTGATTACTGACTGGGTACAACTTCATATGAAAAACAATTCTCATTTATAAGGCTAAAATCACATTGCCATCGTGACAAAAATATTCTCCTATTTAATCATATATTTTATACAAGTAGAATGCGTACACTTTTAGAGTTAGTTACTTTGTTATACCATCCTTAATGACATCACAAAATAATAAACAATATGACATGATTATTATTTAGATCCCCACAAACCATTCCTAAGATTTGAATGTCATGAATAATGTCCAATGTTTTCCTTTTATTGATATAAAGGTTTTGGCAGCACAGAGCCTCTGGGACAAAAAGGTTTCAGTCTTCACATACTAGGGAGCCAGATGGAGAGTTTCTGCAAACTATTTATGACTGGCTGTTAAGTTAAAAATCAAAACGCCCCAACTTCCCCCCTCTACTTTCCGGTAGGAGAGAGGGGTTGTCTGGCTATCTGTCAGCCATTGTCAAGCTGATATGGCACCTTTGATCCTCACCAAGGAGAGAGCGTCATGACACCATTATGATTCACTAGATCACTAAACCTCCTTTCCCAACACACACCAACACCCTTTCCTCCTTGTTACAGCTACTGCAGTTCATACTAAACGGAATGTACTGAGCTGACATTGGTCACAGAATCTCCCTCAGTTTATGTGACCAAAACTCTTAAATATCTACTCCGATCTCTTTCGGAAATAATGGGGTGTCAGCTATGATATGAGACCTTGAGTTTGAAAAATCTATTTTGGTTATTGAACTACAGTAAGTGCAGTAGATTAACACCAGCTAACATAATGACTGTGACAGAATTGTTTCCCTAATCTGTGCTATACAGAAATGCAGGATTATGAATGTCATTCTCTTCATGCTGATGTACCTGAATAGGTACACAAAGGTACAAACATGTAATATCCTCCTTTGCATTTTTGGATATTATTCTACACGCTGGCTATTATTCTAATGAGCTACACCCACAAGCAAGGCCACATTTGGTTGGTACAGACCGGACCAAATCTGTACCAATCATAGACTTCTATTTTTCACAAGTTAGGACATTATGGTACAGCACAGTAGAGCACAGTACAGCACACTACAGTAAATTATACTGTACTTTACTCGAGTGTGCACTACTGTACTAAACACTACTGTACAGTACAGTACTGTATTATACTGACCTATTCTCTACTTGTCTTTACTGTACAGTACTGTACTGTGCTGTCCAAACTTGTGAAAGTAACAGGAAATGTTCATTCTTATGTGGATTATAGTTAATGGGCATTTTGTTGTAGGGGTTAACGTATTTTTTTGTTAGGGCAAATAAAGTCTGCCACTCCGAAGTGAAATGTACAAACTTTAGAAGCCTTTTTAAATCTTGAATAGACGACACATTTGCATTCCTGACTAAAATCCTACATCTGTATATATTTCTCTCTTCCAGTCTCTTCCTGTCTCATGGAATAATAGTGCTGTGCAAAACAAAGGGTATACGTCACAGAGAGCCAGTGTATACAAATGTACAGTACATCTAACCTGTGACTTAACCCTTATGGGTCATTCCACCTCAAAAAGCACAAGAAAGAGAATTCAACACCCACTATTTCAGGGCATGCTGAAATTGTTTCTGTAGTTAGAAAGAGCTAAGATTAGCATTCCTGAAACATTATTTTGTTGAAATATAATTTCTGGGAAATTAAGCTACAATAAATGATTGCACCAAAATTGGATATTTTAATTAATTGGTTTCATATAGTTGTCAATAAATATAGTACCTAACATCCGATTTGGACCCTACTTCTTACTAACAATGAGTAAGACATGAGGAATCCAATAAAATGATTAAAAGCCACCCACGGCCACCCCACACACAACGCCAAGCCCATCCCAACAACCAGTATACAGTATCACCAGTAAACAGTATCACTTCTTTATGTCTAACAAGTAGTATGCTGGGGCTTGGAGTATTGCTCCCCCCCTCCCTTTATCTCACCAATTTCAATCTTGTCTCATTACTGCAACTCCCCACTGGGCTCGGGAGGTGAAGGTCGAGTCATGCATCCTCCAAAACATGACCCACCAAACCGAGTTTCTTAACACACGCCCGCTTAACCCGGAAGCCAGCCACACCAACGTGTCGGAGGAAACACCGTTCACCTGACGACCGAGGTCAGCCTACGGGCCCCCGGCCCACCACAAGGAGTCGATAGAGCACGATGAGCCAAGAAAAGCCCTCCCGGCCAAACCCTGCACTAACCCCGACGACGCTGGGCCAATTGTGATACAGCCCGGGATTGAACCCGGGTCTGTAGTGATGCCTCTAGCACAGCGATGCAGGGCTATTGCTTTTTTTAATCTTGTGTAATGTATTCCCTTTGAATCTCGAATCAGTTTTTTCCCTTGTTCAGAGAAATTAACCATCGAAGTCACTTGCATTATTTACCATAAATGAGTGAGGTTTTTCACACTAGATACTGCTGTTCCTACCACTGCCACATCCTTTTATCCATTTTGCTGCTCTCCTGTGTTGATTAAATCGATCCCAACATTTTCTTTGCAACTTTGGGTAGAAAACCAATGACTTTTGCTAATTATGAAAATAAATTCTGTGGTCATCCTCACAGTTCAAGACAGTCCTCCGTGAAAGCCATTCAGTTTGTCCTTCTCTTTGGCCTAATCTGTGTTCAGGAAACGGCACCTCTGTGTGTGTTTTTTCCCTTTAAAAAAGGTCTGGATTAGTTAGACCATTCCAAGCACATTATTAGGCCACAGAAGTGATAATGGCTTCAATGGTATGGTCTCTAATGGTCTTCAATGGTATGGTCTCTAATGGTCTTCAATGGTATGGTCTCTAATGATCTTCAATGGTATGGTCTCTAATGGTCTTCAATGGTATGGTCTCTAATGGTCTTCAATGGTATGGTCTCTAATGGTCTTCAATGGTATGGTCTCTAATGATCTTCAATGGTATGGTCTCTAATGGTCTTCAATGGTATGGTCTCTAATGGTCTTCAATGGTATGGTCTCTAATGGTCTTCAATGGTATGGTCTCTAATGATCTTCAATGGTATGGTCTCTAATGGTCTTCAATGGTATGGTCTCTAATGGTCTTCAATGGTATGGTCTCTAATGGTCTTCAATGGTATGGTCTCTAATGATCTTCAATGGTATGGTCTCTAATGGTCTTCAATGGTATGGTCTCTAATGGTCTTCAATGGTATGGTCTCTAATGGTCTTCAATGGTATGGTCTCTAATGGTCTTCAATGGTATGGTCTCTAATGGTCTTCAATGGTATGGTCTCTAATGATCTTCAATGGTATGGTCTCTAATGGTCTTCAATGGTATGGTCTCTAATGGTCTTCAATGGTATGGTCTCTAATGGTCTTCAATGGTATGGTCTCTAATGATCTTCAATGGTATGGTCTCTAATGGTCTTCAATGGTATGGTCTCTAATGGTCTTCAATGGTATGGTCTCTAATGATCTTCATTGGTAAAAGTAAAAAACACACTGTATATTGTTTTGCAATGGTACTGGATAGGGTTGGGCTTAATGGTAAATGTCACTAATCACACTACATTTAGAAAATGTTTCTAATAATTGTATTGAAATAAATACAACTGCCATGCAAAGGTTTATAACTTTAAGGTTGTCTTGTGCTGAACAATTAGTAGTTAGGGCTTTTTGAGGTCGGTTCAGTTTCGGTTGTAATTGTTTTTTTTAAATATGGTTTTGGATTTTGGTTTGGATGATTTATTTTTCACATTAAAATGCACTATGCATCATGTGGGTTGAATGCTGTAACACAGACTAAAACAGTTAATCAAAGACCCATGATAGTAGTGACGGCCAATTTCTGCTCATCCCTTATCAACCATCATTTATTCACATTACTTTACTTGAATAAAAATGTACAATTTTTGTGTATATTACATGTTTTATTTGATGACTTTATCATTTCATCCCAATTCATCATCTCATCTCTATAGAGCTGCTGTCTATACTGTCTGACAAAAATCACAATTTTAGTAGTTCTTCAAAGTCAATAAGGCATACTTTTAAGTCTGCTGAATATCAATCACTTAGATCATGTATTTCCAGGTAGAGATACCTCGCAAAGCAGCTGCTCTCTATGCCTCTCAATCGCAACACCCTACTACATCGCACAGTTTGGACTTGATCTGACTTACAGTATCTCTACAGAAACTGAGAAATGTCTGCAGTGAGCTCACAAAAACAATGGAATTCTAATAATTGAACCGACATTGATTAGTTGTTAAAACATTTTCAAGGCACTAGGGTTGTCATAACATTTTAGTCACTAGCCCATTTACAGTATCCATTAATGTTTTGGGCTTGTAAGAAAAGTATTTGTATGAGAATTGCACCATAGGGAGGGCCCTCTCAGAAAGCTGCCATGTGTTACCTATTCAAGGAGAGTTGGGTAGAAGCAGTAGGTTGCTAAGAGAAGGACAAACTGAATTGCTTTCATGGAGGACTGGCTTGACATTCAATTTATTTTCATCATCAACAAAAATCTATTGGTTTTATACCCAAAGTTGCAAAGAAAATGTTGTGATCCATTTAATAAACACAAGAGAACCGCCAATTTCATAAAAGGCTGTGGCAGTAGCAGGAACAGCTGCATTTAGTTGACAAAACCTGGTACTTTCACACTTCAAATGGGTATAGTTTCCAGAGGCCAACTGGAGACCGTCTCCAACTCAGTTTGTCACGTTGAGTGTGTAAGTGTCAAAAGCGAACACAGACATGGCTTTAAAGTGCAAAAAAATATTTTGCTGTGCAACCTCAGCCAGGTGATTCGGCTGAGGCATGGAAGCCCGGCGAGCCGGCTGAGGCAGGGAAGCCAGGCAATCTGGTTGAGGGATGAGAGCCGGTAGCACTTCCCGGGCCCGACGTCAATACTCTGACACAAAATATTAAATAAAAAAGCACTCCCTGATGCTTCCCTTAGGTGAGGTGTTATTTTGTAACGAGTGTGCTGAGAATCGGGAAGCGGGAACCTGCTAACACCTGAGGAAAGGACCAAGGGGAGTGACAGATATAGGGAAGATAATCAAGGAGGTGATGGAGTCCAGGTGAGGCGTCATGAGGCGCCGGTGCGTGAGACAATGGTGACAGGTGCGCGAGACAATGGTGACAGGTGCGCAAGACGATGGTGACAGGTGAGCGAGACAATGGTGACAGGTGCGCGAGACAATGGTGACAGGTGTGCGGGATAATCAGCAGCCTGATGACCTAAAGGCCAGAGAGGGAGTATATGTGACAGTATCCTGCGTGGACCATTAATTCAACGAAACCGCTTGTTTCTGTCACAAACACTTCAAAAGACCTGACCCATATTACCAGATCAATGTTCTTTTTTTTTCCTGTCACAGATTGGGGGACTGCATTTTGCATTCATAAACCATGTCGCAGGCCTTTCTAAAACTTCTCGTGGTTTCTATCAGGATTCAATTCCCCAATTTGGATCGTCTTGGTTGTGATGGGTCTCATTTGGATTATCCTTCTCGAGAGGTGACCATCAGGAGTAGAGATTGAGGGTTGACGAATAAGGACAGCGATTGTGTTGGTCGGCCCAGACCTTGAGAACTGAAATGACTGATATCGAAGTTGTTTATTTCTCTTTTAGTCTCTGTCTTATTCTCTGCCAGTGGACTGGCTACTCCTTGTGTGTGATCCAGGAAGTAATAGAATAAATAACACTGACTTTAGGGAACAGAGGGGAGCCAGACACACAGGCCAAGACACAAATATCAAACCCCTGAATCAAAGCAAGGAGCTCGGTGTGAGGTGTATGTGGTGGGGGATGGCATGTCATGATGTCAGGTCCTTCTACTCATTATTAGACACACATACACATGAACACATTAAGGGTATCAGAGAAATAGCAATAGAATTGGCTTGGGGGGGGGAATAGGAAAAAAATGTGTTACATTCATGGCATACTGTCCCTGCGGACAAAAGGAACGTCAAAGGTAACTTGGAAACCACAAGAACATAAGAGAGATTTCATTGACGGATCCATGCCAAAGCATCAGATTAATGTGAAGCTTAAGTTATAAGAAATGATTCACTGACGTGACATCACTGAGCTCTTCCAGCAGTCTTTCTGACAAAAACAGCGCAATCACAACCCTTACTATATGCTTGGAAAATGTACTGGTTAGTTTGAATGTTTCAATCTGCAATGCATCTTCAGTATTGGCGATAGTATAGGCCTATTTCAGTGGCTAATATGTCCAACTCTGGTCTACACACCACCTGTTTACCCACATAGTTGGACACACACTGTAAAAGATCAATCCAGACGTGTTCTCAACTATGTAAAAAGCTCTTACCGTCCACACAGGCTGGCATGGCTCTTGTCGTCCCAGCGATCTGTCCCTTCTTACAGGCACACCGTGCAGTCTGTCTGGCGATGGTCCGTCTGGGCTGACTGCTGTCCCTGTCCAGCATCACAATCTCACATGTCCCCGCCGCCAGTTGACCTGGAAGTGACATACACATACACAGGACATTATGTCAAAGTGGCAGAACATACTACTATTAGGGGAAAAAGTAGAACCATACAGGGTTCTTCAGTTTGCCCCCATAGGGGAACCCTTTTTTTGTGCTAAGTAGAAACCTTTGCAGAGAGGGTTCATCATAAATTGTTCTAAGAAGTGTTCTGCCTAGAACCATCTATAAAGGGTTCTACCAAGAACAATTTTATCCTCTAAAAGGTTCTTCCTGGAACCCTCTATGAATAGTTCTACCAACATTATTAACAAAATGTAACTCTTTATGACAATACATTACATACAGTAAGGCCTTTCTTTCAGGGCCCAGTTAGAACTCGGCTAGGCAAAGTAAATGTCTGTGCCTCACCTACTTTCTTAAAAAGACCCTTGCTTGAAACATGAGACAAAAGCAGCGAAATTACTGTTTGTCCCTCTTGAGATGCCGTGGCAACAACCTAGCCAGTATACACTTCCTCAAAATAGTCAGAATGAATCTAAGCTAAATCATGAAATCTGTCATTCATTTAGATGTTTTTGCCAAGGGAGGTCTTAGCCGCGCAATTTTACACCAAAGATGTTTGGTGCAGTATTTCTCAAGTGAAAAAATTAACTAGTCATCTCTTGATGAATGGAAACAAACACTTCATTGAAGAATCCTATTCAAAGTTCCCACTCCTACTAAGAATAGTACTGTTGTCCAATCAACGATGAAGGGGCTACCAAACCTCGACTTGCTTCAAGAAAAAAAATGTACAGTACCAGTCAAAAGTTTGGACAAACCTACTTAATCAACAGTTCTCTTTATTTTTACTATTTTCTACATTGTAGACATCAACACTATGAAATAACACATATGGAATCATATCGTAACCAAAAAAGTGTTAAACAAATCCAAATATATTTTATATTATTCAAATTAGCCACCCTTCGCCTTGATCAGCTCTTCTCCGTCCTCTCTCGCCTCCTTTAGAAAAGTTAAAAGATAATCGAGGAGAGGAAGTGGGGAGAACGTGGATGAAAATTTGCTTATCGGAAATTAAACACTCTTTCTCCACTCGTGCGTCATCAGGCAGATTATGCTTACAGGGATGGATCCCAAAATAACTGTGTAAAGTGATAAAAACAAATTAAGATCGATTTGAAGACCTTTTATAGATAAAAACAACATGCTACGTATCGTTTTAAACGTGTGCATGCTTTTCTCCTCCGTGAAAAAAACAAAAGCTGATTCAAAGTAGTGATGTTACGTTTGATACCAGAGATCCGAGACGTGTCGAAATCGATAAGCAGTTTACTTCAAAGCAGTGTGCCGATGCCTGTATCACTTTATCAGAAACATGTGAACAATAACGTCCGAAGCTTCGTTTCATCGAACAACCACCTGATTGGTTTGGTAGAAGACACAAAAGGTACTCTATGCATGCTCTCCGGCGTGTCGGAGGTCATCTATAATCATTTGGCAGCTCTCAACCACTTATCGGTTTCCGGGTCACGGAGGATGGAGGAGAGAGGGTGGAGGACAGACTTTTCCCAAATAAGAAAAGGCCCTGGTTTAAAGGCAACATCAGGGGCAAATTCATTATGGAAACCATTTAAAAACTAAACTGATGGTTCCTCGCTGTTTCATTCCATTTGCTTCCGTTTAATAAACATTTTGCAACAGAATTGGCACAATGAATGCATCCCAGCAACCCCAGTCCTGCTAACGACATTATGCTAGCTTGCAAAGTGAGGTATACCTCCAGAGTGAGATTATTCAACAACTGGAACCTTTAATCACTCACAATCTGCATTCAGAAGTACTGTCAGGGTTTGAAATGAACTGTTTTTTGAGACGACCTAAATAATCTAAACTGGAACAACCATCTCATTAATGGGTGCAATAAATCCAACTAGTAACAGTTTGGATTAGTTGAGAAAAATGTATGTTATTTATCATTGTATAGAATAAGATTATTCAACCAATATATGTACATACAAAACATATATGGAAAGAAACAATTCTGAAAATCAACATGCAATCAAACATGCTGGGAAATATTATGAAAAAAGGAGTGGTTTTCAGTGTTTTACGCTACACAAAGTAAAAATAGCACAATAACACTCAACTCTGGTTATTAAAACCAACAGTGGGGTTATTTTACACCACTGAGTGTTGTTCATTTAACTCAACACTAAAAATATTTCACTGAAAAATCAACACAATGTCAAACTGGCCAATTTGCTGTGTACCATAAAATACACTGCTGGTTCACTCATACATACTCCCTTCGATTCTCCTACTCACTGCTCAATAAAATCACAGAAATACTCATTTGAAAAGACAGAAATCATGGCAAGATAAACTACATCAGTACTGTATGTAAAATGATTAAGGGAATACCAGATACATGCACAAATATTCCCATATAAACTCAGCAAAAAAAAGAAACGTCCTCTCACTTTCAACTGCATTTATTTTCAGCAAACTTAATGTGCAAATATTTGTATGTACATAACAAGATTCAACAACTGAGACACAAACTGAACAAGTTCCATAGACATGTGACTAACAGAAATGGAATAACGTGTCCCTGTCATTACAATTAGTTTTTCAGTAGGACCGATTGGAGTAATGGCTACCTCTGTATTTTACGCGAGAGTCACCCTGGGAGCCATCAGGTGACCACTTACGCAATGTAGCCGCCTACGGCTATTCTTCAACATAAATGCGTAAAACTACGTCACAATGCTGTAGACACCTTGGGGAATACATAGAAAGTGTAAGCTGGTTGATGGCACATTCACAGCTCAATAGGGACTCATTGGAACGCAGCGCTTTCAATATATGGGGCACTTCCGGATTGGATTTTTCTCAGGCTTTCGCCTGCAACATCTGTTCTGTTATACTCACAGACAATATCTTTACAGTTTTGGAAACGTTAGAGTGTTTTCTATCCAAAGCTGTCAATTATATGCATATTCTAACATCTTGCCCTGACAAAATATCCCGTTTAAAACGGGAACGTTTTTTTTTCAAAAATGAAAATACTGCCCCTAGAGTCGCAAAAGGTTTTAAGTACTGCAGTGCATGTCCTCCTCATGAACTGCAACACATTTCTCAGTTCTTGCTGTGAGATGTTACCTCACTCTTCCACCAAGGCACCTGCAAGTTCCTGGACATTTCTGGGGGGAATGGCCCTAGCCCTCACCCTCTGATCAAACAGGTCCCAGACGTGCTCAATGGGATAAAGATCCGGGCTCTTCACTGGCCATGGCAGATCATTGACATTCCTGTCTTGTAGGAAATCGTGCACAGAACGAGTAGTATGGCTGGTGGCATTGTCATGCTGGAGGGTCATGTCAGGATGAGCCTGCGGGAAGGGTACCACGAGGGAGGAGGATGTCTTCCCTGTAACACACAGTGTTGAGATTGCCCGCAATTACAAGCTCAGACCGATGATGCTGTGACACACCGCCCCAGACCATGACAGACCCTCCAAATCGATCCCGCTCCAGAGTACACGCCTCAGTGTAATGCTCATTCCTTCAACGATAGACTCGAACCCGACCGTCACCCCTGGTGAGACAAAACCGGACTCATCAGCGAGAGCATTTTTTTCCAGTCCTGTCTGGTCCAGCAACGGTTGCTTTGTGCCCATAGGCGACGTTGTTTCCGGTGATGTCTGGTGAGGACCTGCCTTACAACAGGCCTACAAGCCCTCAGTCCAGCCTCTCTCAGCCTATTGCGGACAGTCTGAGCACTGATGAAGGAATTGTGCTTTCCTGGTGTAACTTGGGCAGTTGTTGCCATCCTGTACCTGTCCCGCAGGTGTGATGTTTGGATGTACCGATCCTGTGCAGGGCTTGTTACACATGGTCTGCCACTGCGAGGACGATCAGCTGTCCGTCCTGTAGCACCGTCTTAGGCATTCTCACAGTTTGGACATTACAATTTATTGTCCTGGCCACATCTGCAGTCCTCATGCCTCCTTGCAGCATGCCTAAGGCATGTTCATGCAGATGAGCTTGCACCCTGGACATATTTATTTTGGTGTTTTTCAGAGTCATTAGAAAGGCATCTTTAGTGTCCTAAGTTTTCATAACTGTGACCTTAATTGCCTACCGTCTGTAAGCTGTTAGTGTCTTAACGACTGTTCCACAGGTGCGTGTTCATTAATTGTTTATGGTTCATTGAACAAGCATGGAAAACAGTGTTTAAACCCTTTACAATATAGATCTGTGAAGTTATTTGCATTTTTACGAATTATCTTTGAAAGACAGTGTCCTGAAACAGCAACATTTCCTTCTTTGCTGAGTTTAGGTACAGTTTAAAACATTCTCACACCTAACTTTTTTAAATTTATCAGATTACTCAAACTCCTGATGTTAAAGTTTAAAACTGAGGTAAACTCTAATGCTCATGCACTATTTAAAAGCCTATTCAAATTCAGAAGGGTTCGATATAGAACTCGTCTTGCCTTCCAAATAATCATCAAAGACCCTTTTCTTCCAAAAACAGTTCTTAGGATGTTTAAGGTTCTAGAACCCTTTGCCTTACAAAGAAACTCCCAACTAACATGACCACATTGGCCCCATGTGGGTTTATGGTGTCAAGGTGTTTGGGGGCTAGACCCCACAAATATTTGGGAGTGCGTGGATAGTAACAACTGTGTTGTATTACTGATACAATGTAAGGGGCAGCCGATCCAAAAGTGTTAGCTTACTTCAGGCGAAGTGAAGGCTGCCCTTGGGGCCAATGTTGGGCCGATGAGCAAAGGCATATGGGTCCAATGTTTTAACCTGCATTGGGCCCATATAGTGCCAATGTGGGCATGTTTGCTGGGAAAATATATGGGCTAATTTAGTCAAAGTTAGGGCTGCCCTAACCAGATATGGGATACCCACACTGGGCCAATGTGGAGCCGATAAGCAAAGGCACTGCCCAATGTGGGCAGCCTACGTGGGGACAATATTTTAACCTGCATTGGGCCCACATCATACCAATGTAGACATGTTTGCTGTGCCTCGTTTCCAAAAATATTTCTTCAGATGAAAAGGATTCTTGGAAGAACCCTTTCCCTCCGCAAATAATCTGTTTGGAAGCCTTTTTTCTAAGAGTGTAAGCACATAAACATCGCAGAAGTGTGTGCAGTATTGTTCTATGAGGAAAAGCATGAACATGCTCATTGCAGATGTAAGAAAGAAGACAAGGAGAGGACACACATTTTGAGTATTGAGATGCACCCAATATTGAGAAAAGGCTAATAAAGCAGTCTAGACAATCACTTAAGAGGGCATTTTGGAGCAATGTTTTTTATTCTAATACTTATTAGACCCCCATTGGAAACCACCAGACTTTACCCCATGGTATTTCTTATAAATGTTTCATTAAATTGTACATTTTTTATCACCTTTATCACCTCCATGGACGTGTTGCAATCGTTATCCATGAATTAAATATGAATACTGATGAACCCTCCAATCACAGTTCAGCATCCACCTCACGTCCTGATTGATTTAATCAGGTGACCTCTGACCTTCAATCAACAACTTGCTGTTCACCCATCAACCACATGCGCACACGCACACACACGTATATATACAGTTGAAGTCGGAAGTTTACATACACTTAGGTTGGAGTCATTAAAACTTGTTTTTCAACCACTCCACAAATTTCTTGTTAACAAACTATAGTTTTGGCAAGTCGGTTAGGACATCTACATGACACAAGTAATATTTCCAATAATTGTTTACAGACAGATTATTTCACTTATAATTCACTGTATCACAATTCCAGTGGGTAAGAAGTTGACTGTGCCTTTAAATAGCTTGGAAATTTCCAGAAAATTATGTCATGTCTTTAGAAGCTTCTGATAGGCTAATTGACATCATTTGAGTCAATTGGAGGTGTACCTGTGGCTGTATTTCAAGGCCTACCTTCAAATACAGTGTCTCTTTGCTTGACTTCATGGGATAATCAAAATAAATCAGCCAAGACATCAGAAAAAATTTTTTAGAACTCCACATGTCTGGTTCATCCTTAGGAGCAATTTCCAAATGCCTGAAGGTACCTCGTTCATCTGTACAAACAATGGTACGCAAGAACAAACACCATGGGACCACGCAGCCGTCATACCGCTCAGGAAGGAGACGCGTTCTGTCTCCTAGAGGTGAACATACTTTGGTGCGAAAAGTGCAAATCAATCCCAGAACAACAGCAAAGGACTTTGAGAAGATGCTGGAGTAAACAGTTACAAAAGTATCTATATTCACAGTAAAATGAGTCCTATAATCGACATAACCTGAAAGTCCGCTCAGGAAGGAAGAAGCCACTGCTCCAAAACCACCATAAAAACTATGGTTTGAAACTGCACATGAGGACAAACATCGTGCTTTTTGGAGAAATGTCCTCTGGTCTGATGAAACAAAAATAGAACTGTTTGGCCATAATGACCATCGTTATGTTTGGAGGAAAAAGGGAGATGCTTGCAAGCCGAAGAACACCATCTCAAACGTGAAGCTCGGAGGTGACAGCATCATGTTGTGGGGGTGCTTTGCTGCAGGAGGGGCTGGTGCACTTCACAAAATAGGTGGCATCATAAGGTATAAATATTATATGGATATATTGAAGCAACATCTCAAGACATCAGTCAGGAAGTTGGTCACAAATCTTGGTCGCAAATGGGTCTTCCAAATGGACAATGACCCCAAGCATACTTCAAAAGTTGTGGCAAAATGGCTTAAGAACAACAAAGTCAAGGTATTGGAGAAGCCATCACAAAGCCCTGACCTCAATCCTATAGAAACTTTGTGAGCAAGGAGGCCTACAAATCTGACTCTGTTACATCAGCTCTGTCAGGAGGAATGGGCCAAAATTCACCCAACTTATTGTGGGAAGCTTGTGAAAGGCTACCCGAAACGTTTGACCCAAGTTAAACAATTTTAAAGGCAATGCCACCAAATACTAATTGAGTGTATGTAAACTTCTGACCCACTGAGAATGTGACGAAAGAAATAAAAGGTGAAATAAATCATTATCTCCACTATTATTCTGACATTTCACATTCTTAAAATAAAGTGGTGATCCTAACTGACATAAGACAGGGAATTTTTACTAGGATTAAATGTCAGGAATTGTGAAAAACAGAGTTTAAATGTATTTGGCTAAGGTATATGTAAATACACACACAATCCTGTGTGATTCCCTCCCCTTGCTGCACTCCCATTAACCCCGGACTGTGTTGGGGGCCCCAGGTCTCATCCGGCGAGGGTTATCAGGGCCAGGAATTGGTAATTGTGATTGGCAACAGGGTCAGAGGTGTGATTTAATCTGGCCCTTAGTCACCACAGAAACATAATTAACTACCGGGTCACTCTCAGGGTAATAGTGATCCATCAAGAACGCGATGCTAGAATGCTGTGGAGATGAATTTGCAGTGGAATGGTGTGCCGATAGGGGTTGCCTATTACTTTAAATGCAGATTGTGTGTGTGTGTGTGTGTGTACACTACTTTAGCACACACTAGGATGTACAGCGTATGTATCTTTTCACTTCCAAATGTAACTTCCAAATATTTCAGGATGAATGGAAAAAAATGGAGCTCATTGGAATAATACTTGTTCCTTTTTACATATGCATTTATATTTAGTTAATTTAGCAGACACTTTTATCACACCATAGAGCCATCAGACTCCTGATACCAATGCAGTGTGAAAGTGGGCCAGAAAATAGTGAACCGTTGTACAAAATGGTACAGAAAAGTATTTTGTATATTTATAAATACAAATTTAACAAAAGTATGTGGACACCGCTTCAAATTTGTGGATTCTGCTGTTTCAGCCACACCCGTTGCTGACAGGTGTGAATCTCTATAGACAAACATTGGCAGTAGAATGGCCTCACTGAAGAGCTCATTGACTTTCAACATGACACCGTCACAGGATGCCACCTTTGCAACAAGTCAGTTCGTCAAATTTCTGCCCTGCTAGAGCTGTTATTGCGAAGTGGAAACGTCAAGAAACAACAATGGCTCAGCTGCGAAGTGGTAGGCCACACAAGCTCACAGAACGGGACCGCCGAGTGCTGTAGGTCGTAAACATCGTCTGTCCTCGGTTGTAACACTCACTACTGAGATACAAACTGCCTCTGGAAGCAACGTCAGCACAAACACTGCTCATCGGGAGCTTCATGAAATGGGTTTCCATGGCCGAGCGGCCGCACACAAGCCTAAGATTACCATGCGCAAAGCCAAGCATTGGTCTAAAGCTCGCTGCTATTGGACTCTGGAGTAGTGGAAACGTTGTCTCTGGAGTGATGAATTACGCTTCACCATCGGGCAGTCCGACGGACGAATCTGGATTTGGCGGATGCCATGAGACTGCTACCTGCCCAAATGCATAGTGCCAACGGTAAAGTTTGGTGGAGGAGGAATAATGGTCTAGGACGGTTTTTCATGGTTTGGGCTAGGCCCCTAAATATCAGTTTAAGTTAACACTACAGCATTCTAGACAATTCTGCACTTCCAACTTTGCGGCAACAGTTTAGAGAACGCCCCTTCCTGTTTCAGCATGACAATTCCCCTGCGCACAAAGCAAAGTCCATACAGAAATGGTTTGTCGAGATCGGTGTCATAGAACTTGACAGGCCTGCACAGCACCCTGACCCCAACCCCATCAAACACCGCTGGGATGAATTGGAATTTCGACTGCAAGCCAGGCCTAATTGCCCAACATCTAGCAGTAAGCCTTCCCAATAGCGTGGAGACTGTTTTTGAAACAAAGTGGATAACAAAGCCACATTAATGCCTGTGATTTTGGCATGAGATGTTCAACAAGCAAATGTCCACATACTTTTTGCCATGTAGTGTTTCACTTGGTAAAGGACTCTCATTAACAGGTTCAACAAATATAGCACACATTCTCACTCACGGGTGCAAACAATACAGCCAATTGCAAGGCATGCCTTAAATTATGTTAATGAGCCAGTGACTGTCCCGCCCACAATATTTACCCACAATGCACCATAATTAATACTGTAAAACACATTTATGGTATTTTACTGTGCATTCAAGTGTTTTACTGTCAAAATTACAGAACGATCTTAGTGTGCTGTATAACAAATGTGAATACTGTGCATTCTACAGTAATCTACTGTATTCAGTTTATACTGTTGAAAATTACAAAAACATCTAACAGTTCCCACCTTATAAGAGCCAAAAGCTACAACTGTAGTTCTCTCTCTGTAAAGACAGGAGGAAATCATCCCACCAGCACTCATCAGCACATACCTGTATCTTTCATGATAAATTGATGGACACAGGGCTGTGATGTCTTGTGTTGTCTTGTGTTACGCTGTGATGGTTTTTGATGGGGTTGTGATGTCGGCTGCCTTTGCACCATGTCATAATGTATGATGAGGGGTTTTGAATCTCTGACTGTGTCCTTCCCAGCAGGAGCCTATGACTAAAGAACAATGTGAGAGCTCAAGATTTCAATTCATCCTCCCCCTTCTCCTCCTCTTCTTTCTTCTGCCTCTCTCACTTGTCTTCCTCTGCTCTTAATCACGTTTCACTTAACTTCCTCCTCATCCCTGTCTCTTTCTTCTCCCTCTCTCCTTTGTCTTCCTCTGTTCTTCGTCAGACGTGTTACTTAACTTCCTCCTCTTTCTTTTCCCATCTTCTCCCCCTTCCCCTTCTTTTCCTCTGCTCTGCTCTTCATCCCAGGTTTCTCTTAACTCTCTTCTCCTCCTATTTCATCTTCCTCTCTCCCTTGTCTTCCTCTGCTCTTCATCACACGCGCTTCACTTCACCCCCTCACCTCCTCCTCATCTCAGACTTTCCATTCATTTTATTCATCTCCTCCTTTCCTCTCCCCCCCTCCTTCTCTTCCTCTGCTCTTCATCACATGTTACACTTAGGCACCCTTCCCCCATCCTACTCCTCCTCCCCTTCCTCTTCCTCCTCCCTGCCTCTCCAGATGATGCAGGATAATGACTTGTCATGTGTGCGTTGCATCAGGCACAGCGGCAGAGTTAGTTTTATTTTTACCCCCCTGCATTAAGGAGCCACTCACTGTCTCTCCCTCTGTCAGAGCCCCCTGTGAAATAATAACAATAATGTATTTCTTCACTGAAACTGAGAACATTTCTGTGCCCACCATTGTCTCATTATATATAATATGTGGATCACTTTGGAGCTGGAGCACATTGTGTCATAGAGGCAGAAAGAGCCAGAGTGACTTTGATGAGTGTCTCCAGCTGCTTTTAGCCAGGCAGAGTACCTACCGCGCGCCAGTCTTACTCCACTGTTGTACTGTTCATGATTGGTAATCTACAGTCCAAATGGATTCCTTTGCATACCGGTGACGGGCGTGACCAATATATCTTGTGTTGCATCCATCTCAGGGCTTTGTATTAAAACAACGGTGTCCATTCCACAAACTCCTCCATGAGACTGAATCATCCACACAAGAATGGACGTCACATACAGTCACATTTACTGAGACACATTGTTAACATGGTTGAACAAAAACTAACGCCTTGGCCTGATTGATGTACGATTCTTCTGTCCTGTTGTCATCTGGGCAGGCGAGATAGCTGATTGAAATGTATGTGTCCGGTCCTTCAGCGAAATGAGAGCTCCATCAACAACATAGAAGATGGATTAACTTGGCCGGGCATACAACTTAATACACAGCAAGATTATTGACATGCTCCTTTCCTCCATTATTTCTTTGTGCGATCCCAGAAACACATTAGGATTGCCCTTTTGTACCAGGTCATTTGTCCATTGCAGCAGCGAGTATACAAGGCCAGAATGAGTGATTGATTTTTTGTTCATGGGCCTTGGGGCCCCTTATATATTTTTAATTGTATTTTTTTATTGAACCTTTATTTAACTAGGCAAGTCAGTTTAGAACAAATTCGTATTTATAATGACGGCCTACCAGAGAACAGTAGGTTAACTGCTTTATTCAGGGGCAGAGAGACAGATTTTTACATTCACTGTGTGCATCTTTAAGTGTGAATCTGATGAATCAAATACTTGCTATTTATAAGTCGATTTTTTTTGTTTTTATTTTTCTGCCAGGAAAATGTAAAAAAAGGTCATAAAAAAACTGAAAATGACATGGTTTCAAAAACTGCTGGAAGTCGTGTATGGTACTCACTCAGTCAGTATGTATTCTGTCGTTTTACATTCCCATTACAGTATATTTCCACTTTCCATTCTATTCAACTCAAATGTAAATTCCGATTCCATTCAGATGTGACTTGGGGGGCAAAAATAGAAGCAAAGAAACAATATTTTGCTAATTCCCACTTAAATTCTTGGCATCTCGTGCTGCATGTAGCCCTCGTGGCGGTATTTTAGTAGAGTTCAAACTAGATAACGATCCACTGGAGTACAGCATATTCCCCCCAACATTACAATGCCTAAAAAAAAAATAACTACTCCGAGCCACTCAGCAACAACATAACAATGTGTTCCAGTGCAGATAAGGCAACTCCAGTGACTTTCATTCACTATCAATCTTTACTGTATGGGAAGAGCTCTCAGTATCTGCAAGTACAGGCACTATACAACCAGAGAGGAGAGATCACAGAGGGCTAGCAGCACTACTCTGCATCATCCTCACCCTGACCCAGTCAACGGCCAACCAGACAGGGCAGTACAGAACACATTCATTCCTAAGATAAGTCATTTCTACAACGTCTTGGCAATATTTGTGATGAGCAATCCGTCACACACGCACTCAACTACATTATGCCAAAATACATAATGTCCTTCAGTGAAGTGTGGCAAGAACTGTAATTAAAGGTAAAGTGCATCACCATCTAGTCTTAGCCTTGCTAGTTAGACAGTATGCACTGCAAGTCAGATTCCTCTGTAGGTTTCATTCTAACCATGGAGTTGTTATTCTTACCACTGTTGCCTTGGACACGACTTTAATTATTTGGGTAGTTTAGGCACAGGTTGCACTTTGTGGTAAATGCAGGCAATACATATAATTTGATTGATGTATCTCCAAACATAGGAATGGTGATGGTCTGAATGCAGTACACTCTTGGCAAAAAAAAGATACAGTGGTCCCTCAATTAAAGGTTTTGAGCTTACGCCGTGACCATTTGTGGTAGATGATGGCAGATTGTGGTGAATTGCATCATTCTGTCATTGCACCACATTTTCACAAGGGGGCAATAGAACGCCAATCTATCGGTAGACTAAACTGTGGCACAAATTGACTATCTTTTCGTAAATTAATGGAGGTGTGAATGTTTCAGTCCGACAGTGTCTCTTCTCTGTCACTGCATCAGGCAAAACAAAAAAATTGCTGTCTCCTGAGTGAAAACATCCGAAGTTCTTCAAAGGTAAATGATTTCATTTGATTGCTTTTCTTATTTTCGTGGAAATGTTGCCTGCTGCCAGCAGAGCCTAGCATAGCATTATGCCATGATAAACTTACACAAATGCTTGTCTAGCATTGGCTGTAAAGCATATTTTGAAAATCTGAGATGACAGTTTGATTAACAAAAGGCTAAGCTGTGTCTCAATATATTTAATTTGTGATTTTCATGAATAGGAACATTTTCTAGGGGTATTTATATCTGCTGCTTTATGCTAATTCGTTTGAGGCTATGACTATGCTCCCGGATCCGGGTTTGAGAGTCACAAGAAGTTTTTAATAACTAATTGTGTTTTGCAAGCTTGTCACTGTTCCTTATTACATTTTTAAAAAATATTTTATTTGATCTTTTTAGACATTACAAAACAAACAACAACTACATCACACCTGCCAAGACCCACCTGCTCACACCCCCATCTCCAGCGCCCGCATCACTCTCCGCCACATGGCCTCAAACTGATCCGTTTTTGTTTCTCTCCATCGCCCACACGAACCTTCAACATTTGGATAATAAACCATTTAATGGCTGACATTGGTTGATTTTAATACTTCTGACAGCCAAATGTCTAACTCCACCCGTAACATTTAGATGTTATAACATTCCCAGAAGGCATGGATTATTATAACCTAATGAAACATGAACCTGGTAATCTCATTTCATTTACTGCAGGCCTAAGACCTATGGGTTTAACCTTCTGAATGAGTGATTATATTGAAGATAGAAGCTGCCTCTTAATTAGTTCCAAGAGCCGATTCATTACCCAACTAAATAATATCAATTTATTTAGCCTAATTGGTTTTATGACTACAGACAGAGGCTGTTATTACTCATTTCCTCCCTGCATTAATTAATTGTATGCATGTCTATTCAACATTTGGTTAAAAATAAATACATATAAAACAATAACTTCAAAAACAGTCCATTCATCACTGGATATCTTCAAATTGCTGTGCAGGAAAAGGTCCCAGGTCGACAGCTGGCTTCTCTCTGAAACCACACATCCATCTGAAGGTGAGTCTTTATCCACCGTGCCTGGTCCCAGGCTCACAGCTGGCTTCTCCCTGAAACCACACATCCATCTGAAGGTGACTCTTTATCCACCGTGCCTGATCCCAGGCTCACAGCTGGCTTCTCTCTGAAACCACACATCCATCTGAAGGTGACTCTTTATCCACTGTGCCTGGTCCCAGGCTCACAGCTGGCTTCTCTCTGAAACCACACATCCATCTGAAGGTGACTCTTTATCCACCGTGCCTGGTCCCAGGCTCACAGCTGGCTTCTCTCTGAAACCACACATCCATCTGAAGGTGACTCTTTATCCACCGTGCCTGGTCCCAGGCTCACAGCTGGCTTCTCTCTGAAACCACACATCCATCTGAAGGTGACTCTTTATCCACCGTGCCTGGTCCCAGGCTCACAGCTGGCTTCTCTCTGAAACCACACATCCATCTGAAGGTGACTCTTTATCCACCGTGTCTGGTCCCAGGCTCACAGCTGGCTTCTCTCTGAAACCACACATCCATCTGAAGGTGACTCTTTATCCACCGTGCCTGGTCCCAGGCTCACAGCTGGCTTCTCTCTGAAACCACACATCCATCTGAAGGTGACTCTTTATCCACCGTGCCTGGTCCCAGGCTCACAGCTGGCTTCTCTCTGAAACCACACATCCATCTGAAGGTGACTCTTTATCCACCGTGCCTGGTCCCAGGCTCACAGCTGGCTTCTCTCTGAAACCACACATCCATCTGAAGGTGACTCTTTATCCACCGTGTCTGGTCCCAGGCTCACAGCTGGCTTCTCTCTGAAACCACACCTCCATCTGAAGGTGACTCTTTATCCACCGTGCCTGGTCCCAGGCTCACAGCTGGCTTCTCTCTGAAACCACACCTCCATCTGAAGGTGATGCTTTATCCCTTGGAACCACACAAATACCAGGTGGACAGTAGGCCTCTTGAAGCAATAAAGGAAATAAACAAGTAGAACCATATATAGTTATTCAGTTTGTCCCCATAGGGGAACCATTTTTGGTTCTAGGTGGAACCCTTTGAACCCTCTATGTAAAGTACTTCATAGAACACCCCTGTAAATGGTTCTACATAAAAATTCTCTATGAAGGGTTTTAGGCAGAAGTTTAAACGTTTAATGTCACATGCACGAGTACACGGAAATTGCTTTTTTTGCAAGCGCTAAACCCGACAACGCAGCAATCAATAACAACGTAATAATAAAAATAACTTAAGGTAGAGAAACTATGGAAGCATACAACATATATGGTCAGTCAGTTCTAGTACCATGTTTACAATGTGCAGGGATACTGGAGTGATAGAGGTAGATACAGTATGTACATGGTAAAGTGACTAGGTATCAGGATATATCAGAAAGAGTAGCAACAGTGTATATGATGATAGTATGTGAGTGGGTGTGTGTTTGGATTTGTTTAGAAAATGGTATGCTATTTATTAATCCATCATTGTACATGAAAAATACATATTGAAAGAAAACAATTGTGAAAATCAACATGCAATAGAGCATGCTGAGAAATGTGACTGTGAATGTCTGCATTGTCGGGAAAGGGCTCGTTAGTAAACATTTCACGGTAAAGTCTACACCTGTTGTATTCGCATGCGACAAATCAAATTTGATGCGCTTTGTTTTGATTGTGTCATTTTCACTCTGTGTAGATAAAAACAATCACACACAACTCTTTTACACCACTGTGTGTTAAGTTAATCTAAATCCTGAATCAACACTGAAAATATTACACTGAAATATCAACACAACGTAAAAATGGCCAATCTGCTGTGTACCATACAATACACTGCTGGTTCACTCAGACTCCCATCTATTCTCCCACTCTCTGCTCAATAAAATCACAGAAAATACTAATCATGGCAAAGATATCAACTATGTCAGTACCGTATATGTCAAATGATTAAGGGAATACCAGATACACGCACAAATATTCCCCTGTACTGTAGGTACAGTTTAAAACATTCTCACACCTATTTATTTTTTAAATTTATCAGATTACTCAAACTCCGGATGTTAAAGTTTAAACACTGATGTAAACTCTAATGCTCAGGCACTATTTGAAAGAATAAAACATAGAATAAATAAGCTTATTCAGATTTAAAAGAGTTCTATGTACAACCCTTCTTGCCTTCCAAAGAATCATCTTCCAAAAAAGGTGCTTAGGATTTTAAGAACTCCCGGTATCTAAAAATGGTTCTTTAGATGAAAACGGTTCTATCAAGCTGCAAATAACCCTTTTTTTCTAAGAGTGTATGATGAGATCAGTGAGCCTGAGCCCCTGATGATGTGAATAATGTTCGACTCCATCACCTCACCATCACACTCGGCCAGAGAGAGCGGAGGGAGGGAAATATCTATGCTCACACACTCCTGCCAAAATCCCTCTGGGAAAACACCAAGAAAACACAGTGGGCAGAGTTCATTCTATCTCTGCCCACCAGTCCCAAAGTAACACAAGGGGACATGCAGCCATGTCCAGCTCTCTCTCTCTCTCTCACACAAGCACACACACACACACACACACACACACACACACACACACACGTGATTTTACAGAGGACTGTATTCATAAACTACAGTAGTGTACAGCTGTTCACAGAGAGACAGAGATACGGAGCCAATAACAAGCTGAGTTGTCTGAAATCTAATTTGGACACAAACTGTAAATGAGTGAAACCTTGATGATGCTCCCTGCCCTCGGGCCTGGCGTGGCAGATTTAAATGAAGCCTTTTAACAAGCTTAATAAAGGGCTGTAAGAGCCAGCACATGGTTAGCACAGCTTCCCTACACAGCAAACCTCTAGGTGGGTGAGCGGCACACCGCCCACGGGTCTCATCCTGACACACACAAATGGGAATGTTATGTTTACACACAGACGCATCGACACATGCATGAGCGCATGCGCAAACGCAGGCAGGCAGGCAGGAACGCGCACACACACACACACACACACACACACACACAGACACACACACACAACTCTTACCGCCCACCCAGCTTGAAACAGCACATCAGCTTCATAAGGTATGGGGCTGACAAAATACAGCCATAGACTCTGCATGCTGTTGGAAAACAGAGATCAGAAAGGGGCAGCTTGGGCCGCCAAAGCCCTGGGCAAAGAGGAGAAATATTAGCTCTCGGTCCAGAAATCGGAGCGGAGCGGAGCACTTCACTTCGCATTGGCCTGTCTCTAGCCAGGTGATTTCATTTTCTCTCTCCCGAAAATACTGGAATGTGTGCGCACACACACACACAAACACAATACAGTGCCTTGCGAAAGTATTCGGCTCCCTTGAACTTTGCGACCTTTTGCCACATTTCAGGTTTCAAACATAAAGATATTAGACTGTATTTTTTTGTGAAGAATCAACAACAAGTGGGACACAATCATGAAGTGAAACGACATTTATTGGACATTACAAACTTTTTTTTTAAATCAAAAACTGAAAAATTGGGCGTGCAAAATGATTCAGCCCCCTTAAGTTAATACTTTGTAGCGCCACCTTTTGCTGCGATTACAGCTGTAAGTCGCTTGGGGTATGTCTCTATCAGTTTTGCACATCGAGAGACTGAACATTTTTCCCATTCCTCCTTGCAAAACAGCTCGAGCTCAGTGAGGTTGGACGGAGAGCATTTGTGAACAGCAGTTTTCAGTTCATTCCACAGATTTTCGATTGGATTCAGGTCTGGACTTTGACTTGGCCATTCTATCACCTGGATATGTTTATTTTTGAACCGTTCCATTGTAGATTTTGCTTTATGTTTTGGATCATTGTCTTGTTGGAAGACAAATCTCCGTCCCAGTCTCAGGTCTTCTGCAGACTCCATCAGGTTTTCTTACAGAATGGTCCTGTATTTGGCTCCATCCATCTTCCCATCAATTTTAACCATCTTCCCTGTCACTGCTGAAGAAAAGCAGGCCCAAACCATGATGCTGCCACCACCATGTTTGACAGTGGGGATGGTGTGTTTAGGGTGATGAGCTGTGTTGCTTTTACGCCAAACATAACGTTTTGCATTGTTGCCAAAAAGTTCAATTTTGGTTTCATCTGACCAGAGCACCTTCTTCCACATGTTTGGTGTGTCTCCCAGTTAACTGACACTTTTTATGGATATCTTTAAGAAATGGCTTTCTTCTTGCCACTCTTCCATAAAGGCCAGATTTGTGCAATATACGACTGATTGTTGTCCTATGGACAGAGTCTCCCACCTCAGCTGTAGATCTCTGCAGTTCATCCAGAGTGATCATGGGCCTCTTGGCTGCATCTCTGATCAGTCTTCTCCTTGTATGAGCTGAAAGTTTAGAGGGACGGCCAGGTCTTGATAGATTTGCAGTGGTCTGATACTCCTTCCATTTCAATATTATCGCTTGCACAGTGCTCCTTGGGATGTTTAAAGCTTGGGAAATCTTTTTGTATCCAAATCCGGCTTTAAACTTCTTCACAACAGTATCTCGGACCTGCCTGGTGTGTTCCTTGTTCTTCATGATGCTCTCTGCGCTTTTAACGGACCTCTGAGACTATCACAGTGCAGGTGCATTTTATACGGAGACTTGATTACACACAGGTGGATTGTAGTTATCATCATTAGTCATTTAGGTCAACATTGGATCATTCAGAGATCCTCACTGAACTTCTGGAGAGAGTTTGCTGCACTGAAAGTAAAGGGGCTGAATAATTTTGCACACCCAATTTTTCAGTTTTTGATTTGTTAAAAAAGTTTGAAATATCCAATAAATGTCGTTCCACTTCATGATTGTGTCCCACTTGTTGTTGATTCTTCACAAAAAAGTACAGTTTTATATCTTTATGTTTGAAGCCTGAAATGTGGCAAAAGGTCGCAAAGTTCAAGGGGGCCGAATACTTTCGCAAGGCACTGTATATACTATATGCCATTTAGCTGACACTTTTATGCGACTTACAGCCATGCGTACATACATTTTCCATATAGTTGGCCCCAGTGGACATCAAACCCACGATCCATGCATTGCGTGCACCACGCTCAACCATCTGAGCCACAGAGGACCACACACACACACACACACACACACACACACACACACACACACACACACACACACACACACACACACACACACACACACACACACACACACACACACACACACACACACACACACACACACACACACACACACACACACACACACACACACACACACACACAGACACACACACAGCATCACTGCAATAAAGCACATTTTCCAATCCCTGAGGATCCACAAATGGGGCCAGGCATGCAAGCCCCTTAAACGCCACTGTGATTTCACAGGTTAAACCTCCATCTGAACCGAAACACCATGTCTCAGCCCACAGGGCCAGGGGGAAGGATAGAGAGGCCACCCTTATGTACGCAATTTACCTTTGGCAGCAAAAGCCTATAATCAGGCCTAGTTGGGATGTGTTTTGTAGTTGGAGTGTGCGTGTGTGTTTGTATCCGAGTGCGCCTGATCGTGCGCGTGTGTGTGGCTGTCTGAGAGTGGTGCGAGTCCATGACTTCTTTCATGGAGGGTTGATCAGCATTCATCAGGAGGACTCAGGGACTCCAAACCAGCCTTCCTTTAATCTCACACCCTCATTCAGCTGCCCCCCTCGCTGTGGCTCAGCTGTGTGATAAAGAATGCTCACATTCTCCCTCCATCTCTATCCCTTTCCATGTCCCTTATTCCATCGCTCTCATTTTCTCTCTCGGTCAGACAGTTGGTTGGTAGGTCTCTCTCTTCTCTCTCACTCACAAACCCCTAACATATCAGGGGAAATATTAGATATATTTTCAAACGAGTACAAAAACACAAATATAAAATATTTGCCCAATTATCTCAACACCAATAAAACCGTCCCATCCCATGCCTATAATACTTCTAAGTTGGGGAGAATATAAGTGTGTCATGGTGCTGTCGGTTACCCCAGTTAACGACAGCTCTATTCTAACCTCCAGGCAGTCAGTTCACCACTCAGCCAGCTAATCCTCCCACTCCCTGCCTGCCATTCTCTTCTCCCAGAATAACGATGAGCTTCCCTCCACAAAGCCTTTCTCCTAATCATCCCAATGACGGGTCTGACAACTGACTGTATGACAATGAACAACACACACTGAGAGCATGGAACACAGATCATGTCGACGTCTGTTTCGATGACTTCAATTCAACAGCACCGAACTCCCTCTGTGTGTCACCAAATGAGACTTGTCTCTGCACTGTCTGCAATATCCTATCAAGGCTCGGAAATGGAACCATTTGAAATACAAGAAGAGGAGTATTTTTTTATTTTCTATTGACGGGGCTTTTATAGATGAGTAGTAATTATTCTGAGACATTTATGGCTAGCTGGGGGAATGTGAGGTGAGATAACATAGAAACAGTCATGTTATTCAGACACAGAAATAAGCACAGATATTGTGAGTGGACCAAGGCGTGCAATATCAGCGTGAGTATAGATCCACATATTTTTAATCTCCGTGAAACAAACAAAAGAGAAACATGCCGCCATGCCGTGCACACAGGCAACTAAACACAAACCATATCCCACAAAACACAGGTGGGGAAATGGCTCCCTAAATTTGATCCCCAATCAGAGGCAATGATAAACAGCTGCCTCTAATTGGGAACCATATTAGCACCAACATAGAAATAGACATACTAGAACACCCCCTAGTCACGCCCTGACCTACTACACCATAGACAACCAAGCGCTCTCTATGGTCAGGGCGTGACATCACCAGGTCGCACGTATGTACAGTCATTGAAGGAAATAATGAAACAGTGTGAGAGAACCTCTGTTGAAACCCAATGACAACACACATACACCTGATTCAATTAACAATGGTCTAAACTGAAGACCACGAACTAGACCGACCATGACAATTCGAATACATGATTAGTGTATTGATGGAATCAGGTGTATTACATAAAGCTGAGCTGGAACAAGCACCTGCACATAGTACAGTCCTTTACTACAGATGTAGTAATTTGAGACAGTTTGCTACACAAGGAAAATAATCCTGCAACAACAGGAAATGTTAATGATTATGTGGATTAGAATTAATTTACATTTTTGTAGGAGTTGATACATTTTTTGTTAGGGCAAATCATGTATGACATTTTAAAGTAGTAGATCACTTTAGAAGCCTTTTTAAACCTAAAATAGACTAGAGGTTTGCATTTCCTGCTATGCAGGAAAATTCTCAGCAACAAAAGAGTGATCAAATTAAGATCCTACATCAGAACAAACTCAAGTAATTAGGGATGCCCCCATCTGGTTCACCCCTGGAGATAGTGTGTGTGAGATTGTGGTGGTGGTGGTGGTTTGACACTAGGGGCTGTCAGTCACTCAGTCACCACACTGACATGTCACCCTGATAGGCATCTGACTAGCAGCCCCACCCCACTATCCCAGAGAAACCCACAAGGTGGGCTGAATCTACATATCTGTTCCTGGGCCTTTGATATTCTGTTCTATTTTATTCTACCCTCAAAAAACATCCCTACGTTTGACATGCAGAATCAGACACCACACTGCAAAAGCATCCAACTGCAAAAGCACCATCATCAACAAACACAACATAAAAATCAAACCACCTCTTATAGTTCAATGTTGTCTCTGTCCCAAATGGCACCCTATTCCCTATGTAGTGCACTACTTTTGAACCGATCCCATAGGAATCGGTTCAAAAGTAGTGCACTACATGGGGAATAGGATGCCATTTGGGACGCCCACCCGAAGGGATGTCACCCGCCCACGGGCATGAAGAACAGACAAAAAAAATAAAACCAGGTGGTAGTTTTGGGGCCTTATTAACCGTTTGGTCTATCCAAGCAACTTCTCTCCATGTGCCTTAGTTGGATTGTGTGGGTATCTTCCATTATAGGCCTCCTTTTCAATGACTATGCATTTGAATCGCATTGACTCAAATGGAAAGGCGGGGTTTGTAGATAACTTGAAATCATAGGTGCCATGGAGTTAAATGTAAACACAAGGCTCACATTGGCCTACTTAGCTGTGCCATACATTATAAAGTCCTTCAATATCCCATTGACTTCTAAAGTGGTTGAAGGGAAGAAGAAGCAGAGCACAGAAATAGCATCAAATGCCTATGCAATAACCTTGTTGTAATTTCAGGGCCCTGTGTGTGTGAGGTGAATTCCCCGGGAGCTAAAGTATGCCCGTCTCGCCATCTCCCCTCTGATGTGTGTGTTGTGTGTGTGTGTGTGTGTTAGTGTACCATGATAACAAACCTCTATCGCCTGGCCGTTCACACAGAGATAGGGCCACCACACGCTTCGGCTGCAACCAAGGTGCAGGGAAATATTCACCTCTGGGAGCAAGGAAAGAGCTGACAGGTATGGAAAGGCAGCCCAACTCACTACTGTCTTCTCAGTACTCAAAGCTGTTTATTTGCAGAAAACGTTTGATAAATCAATGTATTAATTTTAGACACGTCTCACCATTGTTGCGCTCTCCAAACTCCTGCCATTTCTTTGTGCTTTGTTTCCCAATTATAAAATGTTTGTTAATATTGACCCACGACTTTAAACGTAATTTCTGATGAATCCTAATCTTACATTAATCGCATTAATCACCATTTCATTTTATTACCGTTTACTGTTGCATTTAATTGACCAATTCCTATCCTGAATGGCGATGTTTAAAGTGCACATGAAACATTCCTTAAACTCAAGTGGTAGAACGTTCATTTCATTTCCATCAAATGTGTTTGTTTGCAGTTAGTCCTTGGAGCTCCTTGTCTCTGTCAAATGTTCTGTACCTGTGAAAATTGTGCATGAGCGAGTTGCTGAGTTCGAATACGTATCCGCGGCCTCCCCATTAGGACACCAATGGGAGAGTACAATTAGACGGAACCAGGGTGCACCGGATTACGGCCCACCCCATGAGCGGTCCAACCAAAGAGGGTGAGGAAGTTTTTCCCCAAAAAATGTTCAGACCAGTTACTGTACATAAATCCTTGTAGCCTACTGATGTCTACTAATTATTATATTAGTAGCCTATACAACTGGTAATAGTTTCTAAAGCAGTTTCTGAAGTAAAGGAAATGAAAAATGCATTTACAAGCACAGTGTAGACCATATTCTACACAATATACAGAAGAGTAGAACTGCTGAGGTTGTAAGACGTGATGCTTTTCAAAGACAATACAGAACATCACCAGGCTTTGAGCCAATCACAAAGGTGGGCTCTTGACAGTCGACTCCTGAAATAAACACATTTCTGTCTCTCTGATGAGCAAGGCTTCGGAACAAAGAAAGGGGAAAGAGTAATGGAAATAAATTGAAGGGGGAAAAAAAACGAATCTACTGTGGCTGTCAGTGGTGAAGGTGACACATGGTAGAGTGTAAGATTTCAATGCGGCTCGCATCCTCATTTTTCTCCCTATTGTGACTCAAGGCCCTGTCATTCATCTGGTGAAAATGGACCGTTTGAGTGTTATTATCAAGCTGACACAATGCACGGCTTGACTCCTCTCTTCGCTTCCATCACTGTGGTGTGTGCGTGTGTGCGTGCGTGCGTGCGTGCGTGCGTGTGTGTGTGTGTATATATTATGCCCATTGCTTTGTAATGTAGACATTACATACAGTACAGTACTTAAATGGGATAAATATTTCACTGTTAAGGTAATGTACCGTGTCTACATTAGAGTGTGCGTGCGTGTTTGTGTGTGTGCGCCTGTCTGTGTATGTATGACTATAGCAATAAAGCTAGTAGCTGCCATTAGGCCGAGACAGACAATCCAGTCTAATAGGGAGGACGTTCTCTACTGTGGCCCAGCATTAAGATATACATAATTAATTCCCCTCAACACCCAACCATTATCGGGCACCACACTTTTGACACTAGTGAAATAAGGAATAGAGTGCCACAATAGCTATTACTGAATGATGGTCAGCCCTCATTCTATCAGGGCAAAGCAAGGCTCCAATGTACTGTAAAGTTCAATCTTCATATTAAACGCCTGCTGACGCTGTTATAGGGGATTTTTCTGTTTTGTACTGTACTAGGTCTGTGTCCCTGATGGCACCCTATTCCTTATAAAGTTCACTGCTTTTGACCAAGGCCCATTATGGGCTTTAGGGTGCCATATGGGACTTAACCTAGTTCTCTGGTCATGTTTGGTAAATGGTATTAGGAAATGATCAAGGAACTCATGAATATATTTTAAACAGACAGGGTTGAGGCTGTAGAAAGAGTTGAAATTATAGAGTCAATTCTTCCTCGCTCTTTCCTCCTCTTCGCTCCGGCTCGGAGCAGAGCGGAGGTTGCTTGCCAGTAGTGAGGTATTGGTTCAGAGTAATTGGTATTCTCTACACATCAGACCCAATGCAGAGCTTCTTATGAGAATAAGGGAGGAAACACGCTTATCTGTATTTCCACAGTAACCGGGGGGGGGGGGGGGGGTGTCTCTGCTCTCGCTCTGCAACGCTAGTCTGGCTAGCTGCTCTTATTTTCTTCCCTGTGTAGTTCTCTACTGTCAGAGCTCATTATCAAGTGTTGCTTTGCTTTGCTCGGTGCCGCTGTCCACACGTTTAGCCTTTCAGCATTCACCACCCCCCAGCTCTCCCACACCGCCATCCTATCCTCCCTCCTCATCATCTGCCCCCACCACCCACACACAGATACAGTGCATTCAGAAATGTTTCAGAACCCCTTGACATTTTCCACATTTTGTTAAGTTACAGTCTTATTCTAAAATGGATTAAATTGTTTTTCCCCCCTCATCAATCTACACACAATACCCCATAATACCAAAGCAAAACATTTTTTCTTTTTTTTTTAGCAAATTAAAAAAACGGAAATATCACATTTACGTAAGTATTCAGACCCTTATTAAGTACTATGTTGAAGCATCTTTGGCAGCGATTACTAGAGTCTTCTTGGGTGTGACACTACAAGCTTGGCACACCTGTATTTGGGGAGTTTCTCCCATTCTTCTCTGCAGATTCTCTCAAGCTCTGTCAGGCTGGATGGGGCGCTTCGCTGCACAGCTATTTTCAGATTTCTCCAGAGACGTTCGATCGGGTTCAAGTCCAGGCTCTGGCTGGGCCACTCAAGGACATTTAGAGACTTCTCCCTGAAGCCACTCCTGCATTGTCTTGACTGTGTGCTTAGGGTCATTGTCCTGTTGAAAGGTGAACCTTCGCCCCCAATCTGAGATCCTGAGCACTCTGGAGCAGGTTTTCATCAAGGATCTCTCTGTACTTTGCTCCATTCATCTTTGCCTTGATCCTGACTAGTCTCCCAGTCCCTGCCGCTGAAAACCATCCCCACAGCATGATGCTGCCACCACCATGCTTCACCGTAGGGATGATGTCAGGTTTCCTCCAGAAGTGATGCTTGGCATACAGGCCAAATACATTCAGGTCTGAGAATCCTTTAGGTGCCGTTTGGCAAACTCCAAGCGGGTCGTTAGGTGCTTTTTACTGAGGAGTGGCTTCCGTCTGGCCACTCTACCATAAAGATTTCTGATTGGTGGAGTGCTGCAGAGATGGATGTCCTTCTGGAAGGTTCTCCCATCTCCACGGAGGAACTCTGTCAGAGTGACCATCGGGTTGTTGGTCAGCTCTCTGACCAATGCCCTTCTCCCCCGATTGCTCAGTTTGTCCGGGCGGCCAGTTCCAGGTAGAGTCTAGGTGGTTCCAAACTTCTTCAATTTAAGAATGATGGAGGCCACTGTGTTCTTGGGGACCTTCAATGCTGCAGAAATATTTTGGTACTCTTCTCCAGATCTGTGCCTCGACATAATCCTGTCTCTGAGCTAAACTGACAATTCCTTCGACCTCATGGCTTGGTTTTTGCTCTGACATGCACTGTCAACTGTGGGACCTTATATAGACAGGTGTGTGCCTTAACAAATCATGTCCAATGAATTGAATTTACCACAGGGGGACTCCAATCAAGTTGTAGAAACATCTCAAGGATGATTAATGGAAACAGGATGCACCTGAGGTCAATTTCGAGTCTCATAGCAAAGGGTCTGAATACTTATTAGGTATTTCTGTTTTTATTTTTTTTACACATTTGCAATAAAAAAAAAACAGTTTTCTCTTTGTCATTATGGGGTTTTGTGTACTTTCTGAATGCACTGTGTACACACATACAGGTAAACAGAGAGAAACATGCTTACTACACGCACATGCACACACAAATACACTAACTTCATCTCACAAATGCTTTATGGTATTGAATAGTGGTGAGGCTATGGTCTGTGAGTAGACATCAAACAATGTCTCTCACCTAGCTCGTACACATGGCTTGGCCATAGCCAGTCACTTCCTGCCAATACCTTTATTTAAGGACGAGTCACCATAGCAACACCCCAAAAATAATGCAGAGTAGCAAACCAGCTACAACCTGTGGCACTCTCTTTCTGTCTCCCTCTCTCTTAAAATCTCTCTTTCTATTTCCTCTCAGAGATTCCTCTCTCTCTCAATATCTCGGTCTCTCCCCCCCCCCCACCCCCTCTCTCTCTTCTTGACAGAACTCAGTCTGTCTGTCCCTTTCCTTTCTACCTCATTAACTGTCACAGTGCTACTCGTCAGTCTGTGGTCAGTCAGTCCAGTCATAAGACACTACTGCTCCTCCGCTCATCATTCCATTTGCTTTTACAAGCAGTGGCTCGGTCCATCCGGCATCTCCAGTTGAGCGGGTTATCTGTGCTGATGGGAGAAAGGGCCTGACAAAGCAGTGAGCCCATGTGTAACCATTTGTGCCAATTATTTCATTAGTCTGACAGGCTCCCTTCCCTCCACTGGCAGCAAGCAGGTCGGCAGGCTGGACAGTCTCCACTCTGCCTTCACCTCCCTGCTCTGCGCGCTGGAGAGCACCGCAATGGGTTCAAGTCCATCAATTAATGAGGCAATTTGCTCAAGTGGTTACACCTGGGCTGAACACTTTGTGTAACTCTGCTTGCTTATCACAAGCTATTAGGGTGAGGTACGATGAAGGTGGGCTAGTTTTGCTGTCTCACTAGGCTTCGCTGGTTATGTCAGTGTGTGTGTGGGATGATGGTGAGTGTTTGGGGTTTGTGTGCATGTGTGAGTGTTTGTCATGTCTGCCTGCGTGTTTGTCTGTCAGTCAGTCTGTCAGTTTGTGGGTCATGCCTTCTCTCCATCTCTCCGTCAGACTGCTGCTGAGTGTCAGTGTGTTTGTGTGTGCGTGTGTGTAGTTTGTGTGTGCATGCGCACGTTAGGGACGTAAGGATTGACTGATACGCATCGGACTTTGGTTCAAATGTTTAAGACACGAGTGCATCAACTGATCCAAATGTAGCATGCGTATGTCAGACAATCAATTCAAATGTCATGAATTTGGCGGTTCGACATTTTTTTCCCCAGACTCCTTCAGTGTCGAACTAAGCATGCAATTGTGTTGACAGTAACTGATCTACAAGTAATGTTGCATACCAAACAACCCCAGCCAACGTCAGCAGCCTAGTCAAACTGCGCCGTGCGCAGCTTCGCACGCTGACCAACGAGAGGTAGGCCGATTCCTGATCTGGCAGATCTGCTGCATCACCTTCAGCATTCAAACGCTTGTAAAATGGCTTGTGAAGTACTACGCTTTATTAGTTTAGTTAATTTTTTGAAAATGTGCTGTTGAAAATTGTGTTTTACAAAAGTAACCTAAGCTATCGCCGGAGACGCAACTCTCAACTGGCTTATAGGCTTACATGCCGACCCGGGGTTTACATTCGATTTTAGTTACAGCTCAGCTCAGGTGCCTAAATACACCATAGCCATATACATAATTGACACACACACACACACACACACACACACACACACACACACACACACACACACACACACACACACACACACACACACACACACACACACACACACACACACACACACACACACGTCACCTCATGAGCTCCATCAGCAGCAGGTTTGAATTTAGAATGGAAAATGAATGTGTTTTATGTCACAGATGTTAGTGCATCAAAATGTGTTGCATCAAACAGTCTCTTCGATTCGTTCCTCTAATCAAACGGAATCGCGCCAAATCGTTACAAACTAAAACGCGTCATTCCTGTATCGTATCGAAGCCCGTGTATCTAGATAGGTATCGAATCGTCTAGAAAGGGAAAGATGTGTGTGTGTGTGTGTGTGTGTGTGTGCTGCTGAAAAGCACAACTACAAGCAGATGTTTGTTGTCCCGTCCACATTTTCAGGCGAATCTTTGACGACGCTGCTTCAGAAATGTCGGTCTCTGCCAGTCAGAGTCACATGGGATAACCAGGCGCCATGTGGTTTGTATTGCTTCACGCATCGACAGTGGATACAGAATAATAAAATCTATACAAATCTGTGGGGACACATTCTCCTGTACTGTATTTACAGCGTTCTGTATGTTGAGTTTGAGTGCTCGAGAAAATATGAGCCGATGTATTCAGTGTGTGTGTGTGTTTGTGTGTGGTCTGAATAAAGATTTGTCTGTGCTACAGAGACAAGCACGGACACACCGGCTAGGTAAAGTTGCATGTTTACAGACTGACCCCATTGCAGCGAGCTGTGCGGAGCAGTAGCTATAATGTATGCTTGAGGTAAACCACTATGACAGGACCTACACGTTTCCCCTTTTCTCCATCTGATTGCAGCAGGCGCATTCTCACTCCTGCATCCACGCAGGCCTATTGATTTCATCTCATTGGGGTGTGATATTATCCTGGGGCTTCTGTAGCAACACCAGGTATCATTTATTGTTTTGTTAAGCAAGGCAAATGTGCCAGCCCCGCATATTTCATTCGCTGTGTAAATATCATTATTAAAATGTGATGTTTCTTCATCTTTTTTTTGTGTGTGTGTGTGTGTGTGTTCTCTGTGGCACGGATACCTCATTGTCTGAGTCCTATCCTCTCCGGGGTTGTATCATTTTTTTCTCCCCCCACTGGGATTATTCCTGCAATATGAAATGTCATGGGATATATATACGTGTGGACTTGAGGTGCAAAGGGAGTTTGAAGTCAAGTCAAAGTGACGAAAAAGACATTGGCGGAGCAGCATCCGCCAGCCTGCCAATATGCACACCAATGCATACTGAATGGATGTTATGTTAACACTCAGGGGATGAAATATTGAGATGGGTAGAAAGCTTTGACCTGAATGGCCAGCCCAGCCCTAATGTTTCCATACAGACATTAGGTGTGTGTGTGTGTGTGTGTGTGTGTGTGTGTGTGTGTGTGTGTGTGTGTGTGTGTGTGATTACATACCAGTCTGACTTAGCATTTTTAAGTCCTAACTAAGGTCTCTGCTTTATCATTATCAGTTAGGCTGAGAGCCTAACAGTCAAGACTGTTGGGTCGACGGTCTCATTATTGCAATAATTAATCAATAATAAATAAAGATTATTGTTTGATGAAATGAGCAAGTTACAATACAGAAATTAGGTGTGTGTGTTTTATTTGTGTCTGTATGCCCATGTGTTTTGTGTGTGTGTGTGTGTGTGTGTTTTATGTTTGTGTCTGTATGCGTGTGTCACATGCATACATGTGTGCGTGTAGCCTAATCCATCCAGAAATCAACTCCTGCAGGTGCTTGCAGTAGCAGTAGTTTGCCTTCGACCCAGAAGCTAAGAAAAGCGTTCTGTATTTATGAGTCTGTTTTAACAAGGCCAGTCTGTCTAACAATGAAGTTATTCCATCCATACGGAATTAACTGTAATGATTATGATTAAGCTAAAGCAGTCTTGTTTTTTTCCCCTGTGGATATTGACAGGGTTGTAAAGACTAACGTAAAACTATATGTAGCCATGCCTGTAACCATAAAGGTAGCTGTAAACTGACATCCAACAAATGAGAGCGTGAGAGGGAGAAAAAGAGAGAGAGTTGGGTGGGTGGGGGGGGGGGGGGGGGGTATAGTGTACACCTCCGGAGTACATTGCACTCACACAGTCATACACATACACTTCCATGTCTATGTACGGTACGCCACCACTGAATGTCCATTCCTATGTACTAACTCCAAACCATTTACATGGTTCTAGCCTAACCCTAGATGCAAGCAATCCACTTGTGCCACTGCAAACCAAAAATGAGTTTCACAATGAACAAATCATATAGGACATGACTATTATCGCAATGACACTGTAGCTAAGATAGCAGTTGATTACTATGTCAGGTGAAGCACATATCATTCTAATAGCGGAGAACGGGGCCAATTAAGTTGATCACTGTGTTATGATTTTGGCGGTTTAGTTGCATGACTAACATCTATATCACCCCGCCTGACCATCATCCAGGCACACATAATAACATGACCAGGTAGATGAGTGTGTACTTCAAGTGGGCAGTCATGATTACTTTTCCCATACGCCTTTACAGAAAAACTATTTTCCTCCATTGTCTTTGGGTCCGGATGAAATTGTTCTCAGCATTCAATCTATTCAAGTTGCGCCAAGCTAAGGGAATGTGGCGTCCAATGTTTTAGGATATTCATTGTGTCATTTCTTTTAATTCGTTTTTCAATTGAAAATAAAGAGCCGGCGATCATTGGCGGAAGCGGGAGGAGGAGGAGGAGGAGGAGGAGGAGGAGGAGGAGGAGAGACATGAAGGAGAAGGAGCCTGTTTGGCTTCAAGTCAGCCGCAGAAAATAAGGATCTTTATGAAATTGCTTTAGACACAATCTGACACGCAAGACAAAGACTGTGGCTGGCCTTGTTAAAATCGATGTCTCCATTATCCCGAGGAAAAGAAACATGCAATTCATTCCAATTGAAGCGTGGATTGTGTTTTTACCCTGTTAGACAGAAGGTAATGTTCTACAAACAAACTAATCCCATATAAACTAACATGTCCATTATAGTGCAATCAACAGTGGTACTTTGAGTAGCCTTCGATATACGTAATCTATACTGTGTAATACAACGCAACCGAAGAGAATGAGCACCCCCTCCTCCCACTCCCTGACAGTCGATTAGACAAACGACCCTCCAAGTCTCTAACCTCTGGGCGGCTCCCTCCGTCTTTACCACTGTGTGTGTGTGTGTGTGTGTGTGTGTGTGTGTGTGTGTGTGTGTGTGTGTGTGTGTGTGTGTGTGTGTGTGTGTGTGTGTGTGTGTGTGTGTGTGTGTGTGTGTGTGTGGAGTGCATGCATGTGTCTCTCTCTCTCTCCATTGTTGTGGGCTTTACTGAGACCCTAGTTGCCACTAAACACTGATCTATGGTTTAGGTGTTCAGGTGCATTTTACCCCTATTGGTTCAGTTTATGGTGAAGATGTGCTGAAGGACATGCTGCCACTACAGTAGATCTGTACCTAAAGGCTACTTGTCATTGAAGCAGATAGACAGACAATAACAGGGGTGGAGAGAGTGGTCACTTAGGTCTGGGGCCTTTAAAATCAAATGAATGCTATTCACTGGGGACAAACTACGGAAGGAGCGCAAAACCAAGACCACTTTTCAGATAAAACCCTAACCCTATGCCTAACCCTATAACTCCACAGGGAGCTTTCATGAGCTATTTTCTAATACTGGAAATGTACTGTCCTCAGGGCACCGACAAAACTGCAATCAATAAAACCCTAAGTATATATGGTGCAACAGATGGGCAGGTTCTAAATACTGTATCCCCGTATACCGGGGTATTTGGAAATAGCCACGGATTCGTTTTTAGATACCGTCAAAACAGTTTTTTTAAAATACATTTGTAGCTACTTTTTAAGTTAATATCTGCAATCAACTTGTGTTAGGAGATGAAGCAGACTGCGTTCTTCATTTCACCTGTCACATTACATTATGAAGTTAACTGCAGTTCCCCAGAACAGTTGAGCAAGTCAGGTGTTGGTTTGTAAATAGCACAGCTAGTCAGCCAAGTACTGTAAGTGGATTAATAAATATGACGACGGGGTTTCTTTAAGTGTTAGCTTTCTGCCATGTTTGAGAAGTCAAAGTGCTTTGGATGAGTTATCTGTACAGCTGCCACTGCTATCTTGATGTCCTTGTGTTTTTCTTTCTCCTTTCTGTCCTCGGACACTCAGTCTGCTCCTCCCCCATCTTCTCCGAGCAGAGCAGGCAGGCATGTTGCCCTAGCAACTCCAGACTCCACACAGACACAGCGTGTACACCTACTGTTCCAGAGCCAGTGCTGTTCTTCATTCAGGCAAGCATGCTTCAAAACTTTGTTTGTTTGCACAATGTCTCTCATTCACATTAGCTTGTAAATGTCCTAGCTCACCAAAAATAACATTCGAACTGGATTGTCTGTCTTGGCAATTAGGTTATTTTTGTTTGCGGTCATTAGTATATTTAGTTAGCAACCTCTATGAAAATTCACTAGTACTTGTGGTCATTTTTGTTAGCATTCTGTTCATTGGGCTTTTCTTGCGTTTTTAGCACCCCCTTGTGTACTAAAATGGTAATGCTGTATCCCATGAGAGAAGGGAGGTATGACGATATAAAAATCTGTATTTCGTCCAACCCGTGCCAAAACCAGGGCTATTTAATCTGATTGTGACTAGATAAAAAAAAAAAAAAAATCTGTATTTTCAATTATATTTGATTCATACGGCCTGATTTTTCACTAATTCAATCGGTAATTGTTGTATTCTTAACTTTGTGAATTACAGTATATTCCAACCCCTTTCAGATAATTCTATTCAACGGCTAATCCTTGATGTAAGGAACCCCTCACCTATACAGCATAGTTGGTGAGGTAACAAAAAAAGTTGGGGAGGTGACAAAAGAGGGATTTCCGCATACAGTACGATAACCATGAGCCCTTATTTGCATCTGTGTAGTGTGTAGTGTGTGTGTGTCTGCCTGTGTGTGTGCTGTATGGGAGTATTTCTGGCATGCTAAACAAATGTACAGTGCCTTGCAAAAGTATTCATCCCACTTGAAGTTTTTCTGATTTTGTTGCATGACAACCTGTAATTTAATGTAATTTTTATTTGGATTACATGTCATGGACATACACAAAATAGACCAAATTGGTGAAGTGAAATAAAAAAAAATGTACTTGTTTCTAAAAAATCTAAACCTGGAAACTGGTACGTGCATATGTATTCACCCCCTTTGCTACGAAGCCCCTCAATAAGATCTGGTGCAACCAATTACCTTCAGAAGTCACGTTTTAGTTATAGTCCACCTGTATGCAATCTAAGTGTTACATGATCTGTCACATGATCTCATTTCACATACACCCGTTCTGAAAGGCCCCAGACTCTTAAACACCACCAAGCAAGCAGCACCATGAAGAGCAAGGAGCTCTCCAAACAGGTCAGGGACAAAGTACAGATCAAGGTTGGGTTATAAAAAAACTATCCGAAACTTTGAACATCCCACGGAGCACTATTAAATCCATGATTAGTGCACCAAAACTCACGGACCAGGTAAGGAAGGCATTAATCAGAGAGGCAACAAAGAGACCAAAGATAACCCTGAAGGAGCTGCAAAGCTCCACAGCGGAGATTGGAGTATCTGTCCATAGGACCACTTTAAGACATACAATCCACAGAGCTGGGCTTTACGGAAGAGTGGCCAGAAAAAAAGCCATTGCTTACAGAAAAAAATAAGCAAACACGTTTGATGTTTGCCAAAAGGCATGTGGGAGACTCCCCAAACATATGGAAGAAGGTACTCTGGTAAGATTGAGCATTTTGGCTATCAAGGAAAATGCTCTCTCTGGCACAAACGCAACACTTCTCATCACCCCAAGAACACCATCCCCACAGTGAAGCATGGTGGTGGCAACATCATGCTGTGGGGATGTGTTTCATTGGCAGGAACCGAGAAACTGGTCAGAATTGAAGGAATGATGGATGCCGCTAAATACAGGGAAATTCTTGAGGGAAACCTTTTTCAGTCTTCCAGAGATTTGAGACTGGGACGGAGGTTCACCTTCCAGCGGGGCACTGACCCTCAAGCATATTGCTAAAGCAACACTCAAGTGGTTTAAGGGGAAACATTTAAATGTCTTGGAATGACCTAGTCAAAGCCCAGACCTCAATCCAATTGAGAATCTGTGGTATGACTTAAAGATTGCTGTACACCAGCGGAACCTATCTAACTTGAAGGAGCTGGAGCAGTTTTGCCTTGAAGAATGGGCAACAATCCCAGGGGCTAGATGTGCCAAGCTTATAGAGACATACCACAAGAGACTTGCAGCTGTAATTGCTGCAAAAGGTGGCTCTACAAAATATTGACTTTGGGAGGGTGAATAGTTATGCACGTTCAAGTTCTGTTTTTTGTCTTATTTCTTGTTTGTTTCACAATAAAAAATATGTTGAAACTTCAAAGTGGTAGGCATGTTGTGTAAATCAAATGGTACAACCCGCCCAAAAAATATATTTTAATTGTAGGTTGTAAGGCAAAATATTGTGAATACTTTCACACCCCACTGTATTACCTTTGTCAATTCAGCCTGAAGGGATGCAGTGCTCAAGGGCAAAACAACCAAATCCATACTTTTCTTTCTGCAGGTTTAAGCACTTTTGTGAGGAAGAGCAACATTAATGAATGTGCCTGCCATCTGTACATGTAAGTCACACTACTATGCCTCGGTAATTACACTATAACGTTTACCAGCACTTTCACCATAATTATGCAATATGGGTATCACAAAGAGAAACAAACACACCAGATGATCACACTTCTTTCACATAGACACTATAATGCTACATGTCAACTTCTATGTCAAACTGTTCTCTCTGACACCATTCTATAACACCACATGTCAAACTGTGAGAGATCAATTAAATCAACTGGTCTGGCACAGAGAGATGTGACAGTTGGGAGGAAGGCAATATAGGTGTCAATTTATTGAACTGGAGAGGTTCCCCTTTCGACTGTCACTCTAGGCTTCCTCTTCATTTCTAAGTCGTAACCTGCCTAAATGACTGCAGACCGTGGCACTCACATCCGTAGCCATGAAGTGCTTTGAAAGACTGGTAATGGCTCACATCAAAACCATTATCCCAGAAACCCTAGACCCACTACCATTTGCATACCGCCCAAACAGATCCACAGATGATGCAATCTCTATTGCACTCCACACTGCCCTTTCCCACCTGGACAAAAGGAACACCTATGTGAGAATGCTATTCATTGACTACAGCTCATCGTTCAACAATCATAGTACCCTCAAAGCTCATCACTAAGCTAAGGAACCTGGGACTAAACACTTCCCTCTGCAACTGGATCCTGGACTTCCTGACGGGCCGCCCCCAGGTGGTGAGGGTAGGTTGCAACACATCTGCCACGCTGATCCTCAACACTGGAGCTCCCCAGGGGTGCGTGCTCAGTCCCCTCCTCTACACCCTGTTCACCCACGACTGCATGGCCAGGTACGACTCCAACACCATCATTAAGTTTGCTGACGACACAACAGTGATCACGGACAACGACGAGACAGCCTATAGGGAGGAGGTCAGAGACCTGGCCGGGTGGTGCCAGAATAACAACCTATCCGTCAACATAACCAAGACTAAGGAAATGATTGTGGACTACAGGAAAAGGAGCACCGAGCACGTCCCCATTCTCATTGAGGGGGCTGTAGTGGAGCAGGTTGAGAGCTTCAAATTCCTTGGTATCCACATCAAGAACAAACTATAATGGTCCAAACACACCAAGACAGCCGTGAAGAGGGCACGACAAAGCCTATTCCCCCTCAGGAAAGATTTGGCATGAGTCCTGAGATCCTCAAAAGGTTCTACAGCTGCAACATCGAGAGCATCCCGACCGGTTGCATCACTGCCTGGAACGGCAAATACTCAGCATCCGACCGAAGGCACTTCAGAGGGTAGTGCGTACGGCCCAGTACATCACTGGGGCAAAGCTGCCTGCCATCCAGGACCTCTACACCAGGCGGTGTCAGAGGAAGGCCATGAAAATTGTCAAAGACCCCAGCCACCCCAGTCATAGACTGTTCTCTCTACTACCGCATGGCAAGCGGTACCGGAGTGCCAAGTCTAGAACAAAACGGCTTCTCAACAGTTTTTACGCCCAAGCCATAAGACTCCTGATCAGGTAACCAAATGGTTACCCGGACTATATGCATTGTGTGCCCCCCCCCCAACCCCTCTTTTACGCTGCTGCTACTCTCTATTTATCTTATATGCATAGTCACTTTAACTATACATTCATGTACATACTACCTCAATTAGCCCGACCAACCAGTGGTCCCGCACATTGGCTAACCGGGCTATCTGCATAGTGTCCCACCACCCGCCAACCCCTCTTTTTAAGTTGCTGCTTCTCTCTGTTCATCAGATATGCATAGTCACTTTAACCATACCCACATGTACATACTACCTCAATAAGCCTGACTAACCAGTGTCTGTATATAGCCTTGCTACTCTTATTTTCAAATGTCTTTTTACTGTTGTTTATTTCTTTACTTACCTACACACACATACTTTTTTTCTCTGCACTATTGGTTAGTCAGCATTTCACTATAAGGTCTACTACACCTGTTGTATTCGGCGCACATGACAAATAAACTTGACAAATTTGATATGATTTGTATTGGTGGTCTGTAACAAATGTCTTGGTGAAATGTATTTATTGATTCATGAGCTGAAGCACCACTTAAGTTAACTTGTCAGTCAAATGAGCTAAATGACAGACATGTTAAATCAGACCAAAATGCTCCATATAAACAGTGTACAGAGTCAGTGACTTTATGGGTTAAATTAAGGATTATCTAGTCATTGTCATTGTCATAGGTGAGCCACTGCATAGGATTATAATAATGTGGCATTCTAAATCCACCATCTCCACCTCCTCATCCCTCAACTCATGAGGCCAGCAGCATACCACCCTACATCCCACCGCTAACTTGCATCTGAAGCTAAGCAGGGTTGGTCCTGGTCGGTCCCTGGATGGTGGAAGTCCTGATAGGACCAGATGCTGCTGGAAGTGGTGTTGGAGGGCCAGTAGGAGGCACTCTTTCCTCTGGTCTAAAACAATATCCCAATGCCCCAGGGCGGTTCCTGTCTTTCGGATGGGACGTTAAACGGGTATTCTGACTCTCTGTGGTCACTAAAGATCCCATGGCACTTATCATAAGAGTAGGGGTGTTAACCCTGTTGTCCTGGCTAAATCCCCAATCTGGCCCTCAAACCATCATATCCACCTAATCATCCCCAGCTTCCAACTGGCTCTCACTCATCCCTCCTCCTCTCACTTCTAACTATTCCCCCATGTTGTTGCTGTAAATGAGAATGTGTTTTCAGTCAATATACCTGGTAAAATAAGGGATAAATTAAAAAAAAGTAGATGCTGTGTCATATTATGCAAGATGCAACAACCTCTCTCCTGCCCGTTCAAAATTCCAGCAAAGCAATAATGCATGCCTACCTAAGATAGCAGCAGGGTGTCAGGAAAAGCTATCTGAAAACCTGCAGAAGGGGTGTCTTTGTTTCCTTGTATTTACATTGATATGTCAGGGTACTGCCAATATATTTTACGAGATATATTTATGAGATATATTATTCCTCATGTCCTCTGACTACACTGAATTCGGAAAGTATTCAGACCCCTTTACTTTTTCCACATTTTGTTACGTTACAGCCGTATTATGGAATTGATTTAATCGTTTTTTCCCTCAGAAATCTACACAAAATACCCCATAGTGACAAAGCATGGGGAGCGTCGCTGCACAGCTATTTTCAGGTCTCTCCAGAGATGTTCGATCGGGTTCAAATCTGGTTAAAATGACAGAGCTCTGGCTGGGTCACGCAAGGACATTCAGAGACTTGTCCTTAATTAAGCATCTCCTGCACATCGCAGGAGATGCTTAATTAAGGACAAGTCTCTGAATGTCCTTGCGTGGCCCAGCCAGAGCTCTGACTTTGGCTGTGTGAGCTCTGACTTGGCTGTGTGCATAGGGCCGTTGTCCAGTTGGAAGGTGAACCTTCGCCACAGTCTGAGGTCCTGAGCACTCTGGAGCAGGTTTTCATCAAGGATATCACTGTACTTTGCTCCATTCATATTTCCCTCGATCCTGACTAGTCTCCCAGTCCTTACCACTGAAAACCATCCCAGCAGCATGATGCTGCCACCACCATGCTTCACGTTAGGGATGGTGTCAGGTTTCTTACAGATGTGACGTTTGGCATTCAGGACAAAGAGTTCAATCTTGGTTTCATCAGACCAGAGAATCTTGTTTCTTGTGATCTGAGAGTCCTTTGGGTGCCTTTTGCCAAACTCCAAGCGGGCTGTCATGTGCCTTTTACTGAGTAGTGGCTTCCGTCTGGCCACTCTAGCGTAAAGGCCTGATTGTTGGAGGGCTGCAGAGATGGTTAATCAATTTCAGAATAAGGCCGTAATGTAACAAAAGGGGGAAATGGGAAGGGGTCTGAATATTTTCCAAATGCAGTGTATATAGAGTCCTGCCTGCCTGTATAAGTTAGGTATCTACAGTGCCTTGCGAAAGTATTCGGCCACCTTGAACTTTGCGACCTTTTGCCACATTTCAGGCTTCAAACATAAAGATATAAAACTGTATTTTTTTTGTGAAGAATCAACAACAAGTGGGACACAATCATGAAGTGGAACGGCATTTATTGGATATTTCAAACTTTTTTAACAAATCAAAAAATCTAATTGGGCGTGCAAAATTATTCAGCCCCTTTACTTTCAGTGCAGCAAACTCTCTCCAGAAGTTCAGTGAGGATCTCTGAATGATCCAATGTTGACCTAAATGACTAATGATGATAAATACAATCCACCTGTGTGTAATCAAGTCTCCGTATAAATGCACCTGCACTGTGATAGTCTCAGAGGTCCGTTAAAAGCGCAGAGAGCATCATGAAGAACAAGGAACACACCAGGCAGGTCCGAGATACTGTTGTGAAGAAGTTTAAAGCCGGATTTGGATACAAAAAGATGTCCCAAGCTTTAAACATCCCAAGGAGCACTGTGCAAGTGATAATATTGAAATGGAAGGAGTATCAGACCACTGCAAATCTACCAAGACCTGGCCGTCCCTCTAAACTTTCAGCTGATACAAGGAGAAGACTGATCAGAGATGCAGCCAAGAGGCCCATGATCACTCTGGATGAACTGCAGAGATCTACAGCTGAGGTGGGAGACTGTCCATAGGACAACAATCAGTCGTATATTGCACAAATCTGGCCTTTATGGAAGAGTGGCAAGAAGAAAGCCATTTCTTAAAGATATCCATATAAAGTGTTGATTAAAGTTTGCCACAAGCCACCTGGGAGACACACCAAACATGTGGAAGAAGGTGCTCTGGTCAGATGAAACCAAAATGTAACTTTTTGGCAACAATGCAAAACGTTTTGTTTGGCGTAAAAGCAACACAGCTGAACACACCATCCCCACTGTCAAACATGGTGGTGGCAGCATCATGGTTTGGGCCTGATTTTCTTCAGCAGGGACAGGGAAGATGGTTAAAATTGATGGGAAGATGGATGGAGCCAAATACAGGACTTTTCTGGAAGAAAACCTGATGGAGTCTGCAAAAGACCTGAGACTGGGACGGAGATTTGTCTTCCAACAAGACAATGATCCAAAACATAAAGCGAAATCTACAATGGAATGGTTCAAAAATAAACATATCCAGGTGTTAGAATGGCCAAGTCAAAGTCCAGACCTGAATCCAATCGAGAATCTGTGGAAAGAACTGAAAACTGCTGTTCACAAATGCTCTCCATCCAACCTCACTGAGCTCGAGCTGTTTTGCAAGGAGGAATGGGAAAAATTTCAGTCTCTCAATGTGCAAAACTGATAGAGACATACCCCAAGCGACTTACAGCTGTAATCGCAGCAAAAGGTGGCGCTACAAAGTATTAACTTAAGGGGGCTAAATAATTTTGCACGCCCAATTTTTCAGTTTTTGATTTGTTAAAAAAGTTTGAAATGCCAATAAATGTCGTTCCACTTCATGATTGTGTCCCACTTGTTGTTGATTCTTCACACAAAAAATACAGTTTTATATCTTTATGTTTGAAGCCTGAAATGTGGCAAAAGGTCGCAAAGTTCAAGGGGGCCGAATACTTTCGCAAGGCACTGTATCATGCTGTGGAAGCTAAATTATAGCACTTATTTATTTCATTTGCAAAACTATTTCATTTTTGGGTTGGGTAACATTCAATGCAAACAGATGTGGAAATGTTTAATTTTTTGACAGAGAACATTACAAAGGATTGTGCTACTAGCAACTGTATGAGCGAAATCATATTGCACTACTTACCATAGGTGCCTTTTTATTATTCTGGCCCCAATAGACTGTCATTAATGCCATTCTTATGAATTCATTATATCAGCAGTGTGTATTTTACTCTGTAGCCTACTGTGCATTTTGACCTTGGCTACAGCACAAAGTGAACATGGTCCCAGCTTCCTTTGTATGCCTCTCCCTGCTTCCCTGCATAGATTTCAATAAAATAAATACCTCCCACAATAGACTTCCAATTCCAAACCTCTGATATAATAAAAGCAAAAAACATGATCAAAATAACCAAAGAATGCTAGACATAAAATACATGATTGCTAGACATAAAATACATGTGTGTTAACCGATTTGTTGTTTTTGTGCTGTGGAAAGGAATATAATGATATCCACAAAATGCTATTGAACGTGGACAAATATAGCCTTGGTCACGATCACAAACTCATTGACCAGGAAGGATAAGATCTTTTGCATTTGTGCATTCATTTCCATTCCGGAAGAATACCACAGCCTATGATAGGCTGCCTATAACATTCCCATTCCAGGAGAATAGCATGGCCCTGGCCTATCACACGCCACATGGAGTTCAGTTGGGTGGATGTGGATTATTTGAGCTGTAGTCAGATCTCAGAGCCCCGACAGCCCCTTTTAGCACTGTAGGCACAAGACTAACAGGAAAGGTCACTTGGCACGCATACATTTCTCTTTCCACCATGTGGCACAGAGAGGGAGTCCATTTGCCACCAGTTGACCTGCCTTTCTACTGACAGTGAGGAGAGGAGCCTGGCCGAGTTGTAACCTAATGACCCTGCTGCCTGCCACACACACACCCACACACACAAAGAGTGCCCCTAGCCTCACGCCAGACATGAGAGAAAAGGCATGGCAGTTTGTGCATAGAATGTCTATTCAAAGCTTTACCCATGTGAAATCCAGTGGTATTTTAGGTTAAGCCACATTACCAGAGGCCTTTTATACCACCTTAAGTATGTCTGAATACACTGCAATCACATTAGGTTTCCTACTTTGAGGATGCATTTAATGAGTTACGACTAAATACAATCGTAAAGGTTATCTACAGTACTTCAAGCTGCAACAGATTGTGACAGCTTGAAAAGGTGGTGGCTGTGTAAAAAAAATGTAAAAAATGAAATCAATAAAACAATTGGAAAAGTTGACCAAATGAAAACCAATTAATTGTCTTAAAAAGCAGTAAAAAAAAAAAAAGTCTCAATTTTACATTTAGAAATTACATTAAGGCAGGCCAAAATAAAAAAACATATAGAGATACAGCAGGGCAGAGGGCAACACTAAGGTTTGTAGCTCGAGCTTCACCTTATGGGGAATGAATGTTTAGCAAAGGTTGGATCGTATCCAGTGGCCATGGCACAAGGCGTGACAACAAGAATAACAGTGGCCAATACGAGGAGATAATAAGGGTTTGTTCTCAGCCTTACCTTAAAGCTAGACTATAGTGCCATCTATTGAAGACCTCAACTATAAATCACACCATCTATTGAAACGGGATACTACCCACCCATATATTAACGTTATATACAATATCAATGTATTTATCTTCTGTTCCTTTTTTGTGGGTAAATTACCACACAAAAAATATATATAAATATATATATATAATTGGATCAATTGGATAGGACTATAACTTGTTGACGTTAACCAATAGGAAAGCATTGCTGGTGACACTCAGACCATTGAATTGTTCACGTTCATCAAATAGATAGATATTCATATTATCGAATCAATTGTATTTTTTGGCTTGGGGTCAAATCCAGCAGGTTTGCGCCGTGGCAAAGTTGATTAAGCATGAGAGCCAAAGACTCCTCGTGCACGAAGCTCTTTTGTCGGGCTATGAGACATAATACATAATTGAAAGACAGTACAGACAGGCGACATGAAAACAGAGCTATGTAATAGGACAACGCCATTATATAATGGTCTGAAATCAGTCACATAAACAATTACCTTCTTTGAGCAAGCGTGAGTGGATGAGAAGAATAACAAAACAACAGATTGCCGCTCCGGCTAAAGCCCAGGCAACTCTGAGAAGCTGCATCCTGGCTGGTGAGTGGCGACGACTTAATTCAAACACCCGAGGAGATAAGTCAGAAGTCTTCAGAGACACACACAGCCTTCTATTCTGTTCCCATCCAGCGCAATGCTTCTCACCCCCCCACCCCCACCCCCCCCCAAAAAAAAAAAAAATAGGCTGTTTTGTGAAAAACACAAAATATATCCCCCTTTAGTTCGCTTCGGAAATAGCTGGGACGAATACAAATACTAGTCAGTCGGTCAGGTGAAGGGGAAACATAGATGATCCCGCCCGTGGAAAAGGACTCAGTGCTGGGTCAAAATATAAGTGTGAGGTGCCTCCGTATGAAGCGGGGCTGTTAAACCCCCATCGTTTGAAGTGCTGGCATTCCCACTACCACTTCACCCCCTCGTCCGTGACTCGGTCACGGCAGGCTCACAAACAGCTTTCTCTTCGCTCCCTCTCTCGGACTGCTGCGCGGGGATACGGTAATTCGGTGCGCTGATCACCACTCTCCTCCAGTAAATGTTCCACACAACTCCGGCGCAGGAATAGACTCAGAAGCTGGCAGCACCACCATGTCGCTATGCAGTAGAGCTATATTTCCGTTTAGTTTCAGTCAGATAGCACAGGGATAGCTCACAATCTGTGGATACCTCTCGTCTTAGTTGATCTACATGTAGATCATGAAAGATGCTCGCATCTCTTTAGATTTGGAGGCGATTACCTCCCGAGCTTTATCAGATAAAAAAAAAAAAAAACGCGCAATAGACCGTTTTCCGTTAAGTTTCTTGATCTACTTCGGGATTTCGATACATTTGTCAGTTAGTGATGATGATGACGAAGTGTATTTTGGCCTCACCATCCCTGATCTCAGTACCGATTCTTCGGGCTTTCCGGTTCTCTTCGCCAGGCAACCGCATATAAAGTCGACAGACGCGACTTTCTCTCTCCCTGCTCTGTGCTCTCCCGGTGAGTGACGTCACAACAACTCCCCCCACACAATATGTTTCCTCGGGCGAATTCACAGAGCCGGTGTGAGGAGAGGATGGGGAGAGGCGTGGAGGGGATTGAGGAGGAACGGGGCTGGTTGGCAGATGAAAAACTGCATTGCTCGTTAACTACCTAATTACAGTGTCCCTATTCTGCATTTGGAGAACTTTGGTTGTATTACCTCAGGGCATATCCAATTGAATTTCAATGCATTTTTTAAAATATATTTTTCTATTTCAAATGTAGCCTACAGGCAAGATACCTAGCACCCAGCTTGTGCCTTTAGTAGACTATAGACATATTTCAAAGACAGATTTGCACAAATTCTTTCAAACCAAAGTATTTTTAAATACAAGAATATGGGCATATAGGCCAATCACATGCAATATCTCCTGCGAACCAGTGTCCAGCCCATTTCCAAAGCCCTTGACGGGTCTGTGCCAATTCTCACATTCTATTTTTATTTAACTAGGCAAGCCAGTTAAGAACAAATATTTATTTACAATGATGTCCTACTGGGGAACAGTGAGTTAACTGCCTTGTTCAGGTGCAGAACGACAGATTTTTACCTTGTCAGCTCTGGATTTGATCCAGCATACATACTGGCCCAACGCTCTAACCACTAGGCTACTTGCCGCCCCAAAATCTATAGACAGTATAAACAAGTGAATCCACTGATATACTGTACGTACTGTAGGGGGTTGAACTTCATCCAAACAAACCTCAGTTGCAGTGTCAATAACTTGGCTCCTGCAGCTATTTCACTGCTAAGTAATGGTGTGGGTGGGGGGTAAAGGGGGTATTAACAACAAGGGCATCCATGTTTGATGCTGCCTTTGTAAAGAGAGAGAGAGAGAGAGAGAGAGAGAGAGAGAGAGAGAGAGAGAGAGAGAGAGAGAGAGAGAGAGAGAGAGAGAGAGAGAGAGAGAGAGAGAGAGAGAGAGAGAGAGAGAGAGAGAGAGAGAGAGAGAGAGAGAGAGAGAGAGAGAGAGAGAGAGAGAGAGAGAGAGAGAGAGAGAGAGAGAGAGAGAGAGAGAGAGAGAGCAAGAGCTCCCTCCTCCCAGCCTCTTCCATTCTCAGGCTGTAATCTATCAGTCAGTGGGACAGCAATTAACGGAGACCTGTCCACAACTTGTCTGCAAAGGGGGTGGGGTGTGTGTGGAGGGCTGGGGGCAACATGGCTTACATTAAATATGGTGAACCCTGTCATTACCGGTCACTAAAACGCTTCAGCTTTGTTATTTATAGGACAAGGGCAGAAATGGCAACAGGCTTGCACAGTCTCACAGCAGAATTGGATGTTCATCCACGTTCTCCAAACTTCAAATTTCGAAGTTGCTCCAAAGGTCAAATTTCGAAGAGCTTTTGTTGCTACTGCTGCTCTGTATCATTCCATTTCTCCAAACGTCAAACGTCAAACTTCAAAGTTAAGGGTTAAGCTTAGGCACACATTCCAAATGATTAAGGAAAGGGTTAATGTTCGGGATAGGGTTAAAACCAAAATACATTTTAAAAAACAGTTCTGATCCAGAGTCATGGGATTACACCCATGCAGCAAAACCCAAGCCTACTCGATGGTAATAGCGCTCACTGTTATGCCTAGTGGCCAGTTGTGAAGGCATTTTCTGACGTCCTCAGGACATGGATAGACGTCCAATTTCGACATCAATCATACATGACCTGGCTGAGAAATAGCCCTTAACCACAGACTATAGGTTCAGATTACCCTATAACCCCCAAGCCTAATCCTATTAAGGGAATGATAATTAACTGACCCTGCATAAGTGCTTGGGGGCAACAAGTCAAACATCCATGAGCTGAACAGTATCCTCAAGCACACATAATATAGGCCTTCTAATAAGTCCAGAGAGCCTTATTAGACTGTTCTAGAATACGTCTAAGCTAAAAGTCCAGGAGTCTCAAGCAAAGGCACGAGTAGGAGTGCAGCTACAAAGACGTGTTACGTTGTCCAGTCTTGTGCAGAAACAGGAGTTAGAGTCCTACAGAAAGAGTAGGGGAGTGTTATACTGTCTGTAGCCTGCCTCCTTGTTCAACTTGCCTACCCTCCTTTTCGTCTCTCCTCTCTGTGTCTCCCTGCCCGGAGCTGAGGAAAGCATTACTTGCTTTGTCCTCTGTTCTGTTCACATCGTCGATTCGGTGCCATACCATGGCCCATCCCAATAAAGGCCATACCGGTGCCATACCATGGCCCATCCCAATAAAGGCCATATAACTAACAGCAGCAAAATAAAAATGTATTCACTGTATTCCCCATTATCTTCTATGTGGACAATATGCTTGAAAGATGACATGATCAGAAGTTAATTAGCCCTTATTGTCCAATTCTGCTTTTGTCTCAATGCTTGTTAGAAGTCCACCGCAAGAGAATCGCTCTACGGAATTCAGAGAAGCAGTTTGATTAATTGATACAGAAATAGGAGTTGAACCATTATTTTCTAGTGAATAATTTTGAATAATGTTTTACTTTAACAACTAAGAATCGTATTATCCTCCATCGTTAGGGCAGTGGATGAATCAAATGCATTATTATGGCCCGAGCCTGTGTTATTTAAATATGTAAAAATATATATATGGGTTACAGAAGCCATATGGCATGAAGTAATTTAAAGCCATGTGGCATAAAGCATTACAAGCCTTAGAAATATACAAAGGATGAAACATAAAAAACAAAAAAATTAAAAAGGTTATTATGAGAACAAAGAAGGTAGGCATGGATACTGTGGGAACATGTAGGTTTGAGCAAGTATGATGTCATTAATGTTTGTTGAAATATACAATATGTATGTACATCTGAGTTGGTGTTTTTTTTTGTCTTCATTCGTCTTTTTTCTTTCTGTTGAAGGTCGGCATTAAGTCTCAGGAAATGTCATGTCTAATTTAGTGGGTCCATGTCTGTGAAATGTTAAGTTGTCTGTTGTGTTTTGTCTGTCTATTGTCTAAAAAAACTAAATAAAATCATCCACATTTTTTGGGGGGGACAGAATTTGTGTTGCCCAAAATGAAAAACAGTGAAAAGCAGTCTACTGCTTGACCTGTTGAGGTTTCTTTGAAGAACTCCAGTGAAACACTAACACTTGTCTTAATAAACCATTTCAAAGGACTCTTCAATAGCTCCCTTGAATCAATATGTCGTTATAATATATGCAGTACTCCAAGGCTCTCCGAGGATTTTCCTTTTGCCAGAAGAAATTCATATTTTCAAACACACAAACAGAAAAATATATTTCAATCCAAGATCTGCACCCAACTAACAGGAGCAAAACGTTTATCTTCATCGTATTCCCCATTATCTTCTACGTTTGAAAGATGGCTTGATTCGAAGTGAATATAAGAGCATATTGTACAATTCTGCTTTCGTCTGAATTCAGAGGAGCAGTTTCATTAATCAATACAAAAAAAAAATAAGAGTTGAACCATTTTGGTAAAACTTTTACTTCAAAATTGGAAATCGAGCGATCCTCCAAATCAAATCAATTGTCATGATCGCATACACATATGTTATTGTAGGTGTATTCATCTTTTAAACAGTGGATGAATCAAATGCATTATTATTGAAATGTTGAAAAAATGTGGGCTACAGATAGAAATAAAATACTATAAAACAATTTGAAGCCATACGGCATAAAAACCCTAGAAATATCCAGATGATTAACAATGAGATTGTTTTATTATGAGAACAAACAAGATGGGTATGGATTCTGTGAGAACATGTACAGTTGAAGACGGAAGTTTACAAACACCTTAGCCAAATCCATTAAAACTCAGTTTTTCACAATTCCTGACATTTAATCCTAGTAAAAATGCCCTGTCTTAGGTCAGTTAGGATCACCACTTTATTTTAAGTATGTGACATTTCAGACTAATAGTGGAGATAATTATTGATTTCAGGTTTTATTTCTTTCATCACATTCCCAGTGGGTCAGAAGGTTACATACACTCAATTAGTTTTTGGTATCATTGCCTTTAAATTGTTTAACTTGGGTCAAATGTTTTGGGTAGCCTTCCACAAGCTTCCCCATTCCTCCTGACAGAGCTGGTTTAACGGAGTCAGGTTTGTAGGCCTCCTTCCTCGCAAATACTTTTTCAGTTCTGCCCACACATTTTTTATAGGATTGCAGTCAGGGCTTTGTGATGGCCACTCCAATATCTTGACTTTGTTGTCCATAAGCCATTTTGCCACAAATTTGGAAGTATGCTTGGGGCCATTGTCCGTTTGGAAGACCCATTAGCGACCAAGCTTTAACTTCCTGACTAATGTCTTGAGATGTTGCTTCAATATAGTGTGCACCTGTCCCTCCTGCAGCAAAGCACCCCCACAACATGATGCTGCCACCACCGTGCTTCACTGTTGGGATGGTGTTCTTCGGCTTGCAAGCCTCCCCCTTCTTCCTCCAAACATAACGATGGTCATTATTGGCAAACAGTTTTATTTTTGTTTCATCAGACCAGAGGACATTCCTCCAAAAAGTACGATCTTTGTCCCCATGTGCGGTTGCAAACTGTAGTCTGGCTTTTTTCTGCCGGTTTTGTAGCAGTGACCTCTTCCTTGGTGAGCTGCCTTTCAGGTTATGTCGATATAGGACTCGTTTTACTGTGGATATAGATACATTTGTACCTGTTTCCTCCAGCATCTTCACAATATCCTGTGCTGTTGTTCTGGGATTGATTGCACTTTTTGCACCAAAGTACGTTCATCTCTAGGAGACAGAACACGTCTTCTTCCTGAGCGGTATGATGGCTGCGTAGTCCCATGGTGTTTATACTTGCGTAGTATTGTTTGTACAGATGAACGTTGTACCTTCAGTTGTTTGGAAATTGCTCCTAAGGATGAACCAGACTTGTGGAGGTCTACAATTTATTGTATGAGGTATTGGCTGATTTCTTTTGAGTTTCCCATGAAGTCAAGCAAAGAGGCACTGAGTTTGAAGGTACGCCTTGAAATACATCGACAGGTACACCTCTGACTCAAATTATGTCAATTAGATAATCAGAAACTTCTAAATCCATGACATAATTTTCTGGAATTTTTCAAGCTGTTTTTAAAGGTAGTCAACTTAGTGTATGTAAACTTTTGACCCACTGGAATTGTGATACAGTGAATTATAAGTGAAAGAATCTCTCTGTAAACAATTGTTGGGAAAATTACTTGTGTCATGCACAAAGTAGACGCCCTAACCAACTTGCCAAAACTATAGTTTGTTAACAAGACATTTGTGGAGTGGTTTAAAAACTAGTTTTAATGACTCCAACCTAAGTGAATTTAAACTTCCGACTTCAACTGTATATATATATATATATATATATATATATATATATATTACACACACACAGTGGGGCAAAAAAGTATTTAGTCAGCCACCAATTGTGCAAGTTCTCCCACTTAAAAAGATGAGAGAGGCCTGTAATTTTCATCATAGGTACACTTCAACTATGACAGACAAAATGAGAAAAAAACAATCCAGATAATCACATTGTAGGATTTTTATGAATTTATTGGCAAATTATTGTGGAAAATAAGTATTTGGTCACCTACAAACAAGCAAGATTTCTGGCTCTCACAGACCTGTAACTTCTTCTTTAAGAGGCTCCTCTGTCCTCCACTCGTTACCTGTATTAATGGCACCTGTTTGAACTTGTTATCAGTATAAAAGACACCTGTCCACAACCTCAAACAGTCACACTCCAAACTCCACTATGGCCAAGACCAAAGAGCTGTCAAAGGACACCAGGAACAAAATTGTAGACCTGCACCAGGCTGGGAAGACTGAATCTGCAATAGGTAAGCAGCTTGGTTTGAAGAAATCAACTGTGGGAGCAATTATTAGGAAATGGAAGACATACAAGACCACTGATAATCTCCCTCAATCTGGGGCTCCACACAAGATCTCACCCCGTGGGGTCAAAATTATCACAAGAACAGTGAGCAAAAATCCCAGAACCACACGGGGGGACCTAGTGAATAACCTGCAGAGAGCTGGGACCAAAGTAACAAAGCCTACCATCAGTAACACACTACGCCGCCAGGGACTCAAATCCTGGACTCAAATCCTGCAGTGCCAGACGTGTCCCCCTGCTTAGGCAACGAAGGAGTGGCTCCGTAAGAAGCATTTCAAGGTCCTGGAGTGGCCTAGCCAGTCTCCAGATCTCAACCCCATAGAAAATCTTTGGAGGGAGTTGAAAGTCCATGTTGCCCAGCAACAGCCCCAGAACATCACTGCTCTAGAGGAGATCTGCATGGAGGAATGGGCCAAAATACCAGCAACAGTGTGTGAAAACCTTGTGAAGACTTACAGAAAACGTTTGACCTCTGTCATTGCCAACAAAGGGTATATAAGAAAGTTTTGATATAAACTTTTGTTATTGACCAAATACTTATTTTCCACCATAATTTGCAAATAAATTCATAAAAAATCCTACAATGTGATTTTCTGGATATTTCTTTCTCATTTTTGTCTGTCATAGTTGAAGTGTACCTATGATGAAGATTACAGGCCTCTCTCATCTTTTTAAGTGGGAGATCTTGCACAATTGGTTGCTGACTAAATTATTTTTTGCCCCACTGTATATTATAGAACTAAACGGGTCCTACATTTCAAAATAAAAAATTATCCATAGTATGACCGTCTTAAAGCAATTCCATATGTCAGCTTAGAACCCCCCCACATCCCCAATCACATAGACACCCAAAAGTAGCCTACAGTATACAATTGCTCAAGTCTCAGAATGCATACAGCTAAGTGCAGCATACCCTGCAGTCCAAGATTCTTAATATAATCATATCAGCAGCAGAGCTCAAGCAAGACAGCTCCCTAATTAGACCTGAGAAGAACCAATAGATTCACTGAGGAGTTAATTTGACCTGCAACCACCAACCCCTCTCTCTCTCTCTCTCTCTCTCTCTCTCTCTCTCTCTCGCTCTCTCTTGCATCCCCCTCCCCCTCTCTCTCCCCCTCTATTTCTCTCTTCGTCAGTATAAGCCACACAGTTCTCACCTGCTCTGATCCCATTCGTCAGCAGCTTAAGTGGCGTATGTTGGTGTGTTATGAGGCTGATTATGTTTGTTTTCTCTTGAATATTCATCAGTTCCTCAAAGTTTTACAGCCAGGAAGACACCTCATTAACTACAAACCTGATTGCACAGGGTTGAAAAAAAACAACACTTATTTACAACAATTTGCTGTGAATGAAATATGTGCCGCTTCAATGGTATTTTAAAGATTACCTTCCTGAACGGTATTGTTATAATAATTAATTTTCTATAGAAACTGATAACATCAAGTGTAACAAATAAAAATATTAGTCTTAAAATTATTATCCATAAATCTGCCATGTTTTCTATGGCATAGACCAGATGAATCCAGTTGAACGCTTCAATCAGTGTAAATGAAGCGGAGGAGACAGGTTAAAGAAGGATGTTTAAACCTTGAGACAATTGAGACATTGATTGTGTATGTGTGCCATTCAGAGAGTGAATGGACAAGACAAAAGATTTAAGTACCTATGAACGGGGTATGGTGGTAGGTGCCAGGGGCACCCGTTTGTGTCAAGAACTGCAACGCTGCTGGGGTTTTCTCACTCAAACGTTTCCACCACCCAAAGAACATCCAAACAAGTTGGCACAACTGTGGGAAGCATTGGAGTCAACATGGGCCAGCATTCAAATCAAATCAATTTGTACAGTGCCTTGCGAAAGTATTCGGCCCCCTTGAACTTTGCGACCTTTTGCCACATTTTATGCTTCAAACATAAAGATATAAAACTGTATTTGTTTGTGAAGAATCAACAACAAGTGGGACACAATCATGAAGTGTAACAACATTTATTGGATATTTCAAGCTTTTTTAACAAATCAAAAACTTAAAATTTGGGCGTGCAAAATTGTATTTGTCACATGCGCCGAATAATACCCGTGGAACGCTTTCGACACCTGGTACAGTCCATGCCCCAAAGAATTTAGGCTGTTCTGAGGCCAAAAAAACCAACAACTCAATATTAAAAAACTCAATATTAGGAAGGTGTTCTTAACGTTTTGTATTGTATATGTCTTGTGCCAAGCAACACGAAAGGAGCATCAACTAAAAGCCTGTTATAAAATAGATGGAATTCAATGTTGCCAGAACATCAAAGGTAAACGGAAGCTTGTTTGCCTAGTGTTGTCATAGCCACACGGGAAATACAATAACCGAAACCTGGACCTGAGGAACAACTATAGCACTGCAGATACAAACAGGTTTTGATCTCCCTTCCAAGAATTATTACAGGCAGTTTTTACAAATATCATTATTTTTTTTTATAGTAGAATGGGAAAGAACATCTTTTAAATATTTTGATCTTTACAAATAGCCTATATTTCCCAAGAATGGGTAACATTGTTCCATACCAAACCCTTTCATATCTAAAACAGGGGTTGAAGGCAAACCTTGGGCAGTCAGCCTATAGGCTAGTGTAGGACATGTACTGTATGTTTCTAATGAAAATAATTCCTTTGATCTTTTCATAGATTCTCTGTGATATTCTTTAATAATCTTCCAAGTTTGGGGAAAACTTGATTCATTATTCAATATGTTGCATAAATATTCCAATATTTTCCCTAATTGGTACGATACATCTAGTACATGTATATTTACACTGGACAAAAATATGAATGCAACAATTGCAACGTTTTCTCTGAGTTACAGTTCATGAGAGAAATCAGTCAATTGAAATAAATAAATTAGGCCCTAATCTACCGATTTCACATGAATGGGAATACAGATATGCATCTGTTGGTCACAGAATGAATAGTCCCGGTAGCCATTCGAGTAGCTGTTCAGGAGTCTTATGGCTTGAGGGTAAAAGCTGTTGAGAAGCCTTTTGGTCCAAGACTTGGCGCTCCGGTACCGCTTGCCATGCGGTAGCAGAGAGAACAGTCTGTGACTGGGGTGGATGGAGTCTTTGACAATTTTTTAGGGCCTTCCTCTCACACCGCCTGGTATCGAGGTCCTGGATGGCAGGCAGCTTAGCCCCAATGATGTGCTGGGCCATTCGCACTACCCTCTGAAGTGCCTTCGGTCGGATGCTGAGTATTTGCCGTACCAGGCAGTGATTCAACCAGGATGCTCTCGATGTTGCAGCTGTAGAACCTTATTGAGCATCTGAAGACGCATACCAAATCTTTTTAGTTTCCTGAGGGGGAATAGGCTTTGTCGTGCCCTCATCATGACTGTCTTGGTGTGTTTGGACCATTCTAGTTTGTTGGTGATGTTGACACCAAGGAACTTGAAGCTTTCAACCTGCTGCACTACAGCCTGTTGATGAGAATGAGGGCATGCTCGGTGCTCTGGCACCACCTGGCAAGGTCTCTGAGCTCCTCCCCATAGGCTGTGAGCCATTACCAGCCTTTCAAAACACTCCATGGCTACGGACGTGAGTTCTACGGGTCGGTAGTCATTAAGGCAGGTTACCTTAGTGTTCTTGGGCACAGGGATTATGGTGTTCTGCTTAAAACATGTTGGTATTACAGACTCAATCGAGGACACGTTGAAAATGTCAGTGAAGACATCTGCCAGTTGGTCAGCACATGCCCGGAGCACCCGTCCTGGTAATCTCTCTGGCCCAGCAACCTTGTGAATGTTGACCTGTTTAAATGTCTTACTCACATCGGCTACGGAGAGCGTGATCACACAGTCACACAGAACAGCTGATTCTCTCATGCGTGCCTCAGTGTTGCCGATGTAGTACGATTCAATCTTAGTCCTGTATTGGCGCTTTGCCTGTTTGATGGTTCATCTGAGGGCATAGCAGGATTTCATATAAGCTCATTGAAGGCAGCAGCTCTACCCTTTAGCTCAGTGTGAATGTTAACTGTAATCCGTGACTTCTGGTTCGGGGTATGTACGTACAGTCACTGTGGGGACAACATCATCGATGCACTTATATTGATGAAGCCGGTGACTGAGGTGGTGTACTCCTCAATGCCATTGGAGGAATCCCGGAACATACTCCAGTCTGTGCTAGCAAAACAGTTCTGTAGCTTAGCATCTGAGTCATCCGACCAGTTTTCTATTGACCGAGTCACTGGTGCTTCCTGCTTTAGTTTTTGCTTGTAAGCAGGAATCAGGAGGATTGCCCGGGTGGCTGGTCTCAGACAAACCTGCAGGTGAAGAAGCCGGAGGTCGGTGGAGGTCCTGGGCTGGCATGGTTACATGTGGTCTGCGGTTTTGAGGCATGTTGGACGTACTGCCAAATTCTCTAAAACGACGTCAGAGGCGGCTCATGGTAGAGGAATGAACATGCAAATCTCAGCATCCCAAATGCACGCTCCCTTAAAACTTGGGACATCTGTGGCATTGTGTTGTATGACAACACTGCACATTTTAGAGTATTGTTCCTAGCACAAGGTTCACCTGTGTAATGATTATGCTGTTTAATAATTTTCTTGATATGCCACACCTGTCAGGTGGATGGATTATTTTAGCAAAGGAGAAATGCTTACTGACAGGGATGTAAACATGTGGACAATTTCTGGGATCTTTTATCTCAGCTCATGAAACATGGGACCAACACTTTACATGCGTTTATATGTTGCTTCAGTGAGTCTAAGTTTGCTCACGTGTTTTTTCCTAAACTTACATGCTCTTTACAATTTACATCACAGCATTGCAAATTTCTGTAAATCATCTATGTTGTTTATACATACATACAGCATATGAGCTGCGTATAAACCAGTCATACGCCCATTCTTTTTTTGTATCAATAAAAGTTAATAAACCTGAACCCGACAGCACAGGCTATTTATAGTGTAGATATGTCAGCCAATGAAATATCAAAGTGTATTTTGGTCACACCCTTCTCTGACCTGAAAACAAAGACTGTTATAATTCCAAAATGTGTTGGTTTTTAACACCTCTGTGTTTTGTTCTCCCAGAGTGTCTGAATAACTATGGCACGTCCACAATGCTAAAGTCTAACCTTGGACAGGTACGGATCCTGTCCCCCAATACCAAAGGACCAGGAATGGTTAGTAGAATATAGACTATTCATTTCAAAACCACTGAAGCACAGGATGAGAAAATAGGGAAAATCTATACAATCCCCGGTAACGAACAAACGCCCCCCCCGATAGGTTGCAGGACAACTGACGGGGGGAAGAGAGGAGAGAGAGAAAGGGTTGAGAGGAAACAGTTTAGCACAGCGGGTGTGTTACAGAAGAGAGGAGGAGAGGAGGAGAGGAGAGAGAGAAAGGGTTGAGAGGAAACAGGTGAGCACAGCAGGTGTGTTACAGAAGAGAGGAGGAGAGGAGGAGAGGAGAGAGAGAAAGGGTTGAGAGGAAACAGTTTAGCACAGCGGGTGTGTTACAGAAGAGAGGAGGAGAGGAGGAGAGGAGAGAGAGAAAGGGTTGAGAGGAAACAGGTGAGCACAGCGGGTGTGTTACGGAAGAGAGGTGGAGAGGAGGAGAGGAGAGAGAGAAAGGGTTGAGAGGAAACAGGTGAGCACAGCGGGTGTGTTACGGAAGAGAGGAGGAGAGGAGGAGAGGAGAGAGAGAAAGGGTTGAGAGGAAACAGGTGAGCACAGCGGGTGTGTTACGGAAGAGAGGAGGAGAGGAGGAGAGGAGAGAGAGAAAGGGTTCAGAGGAAACAGGTGAGCACAGCGGGTGTGTTACAGAAGAGAGGAGGAGAGGAGAGAGAGACAGGGTTCAGAGGAAACAGGTGAGCACAGCGGGTGTGTTACAGAAGAGAGGAGGAGAGGAGAGAGAGACAGGGTTCAGACGAAACAGGTGAGCACAGCGGGTGTGTTACGGAAGAGAGGAGGAGAGGAGGAGAGGAGAGAGAGAAAGGGTTGAGAGGAAACAGGTGAGCACAGCGGGTGTGTTACAGAAGAGAGGAGGAGAGGAGAGAGAGACAGGGTTCAGAGGAAACAGGTGAGCACAGCGGGTGTGTTACAGAAGAGAGGAGGAGAGGAGAGAGAGAAAGGGTTGAGAGGAAACAGGTGAGCACAGCGGGTGTGTTACGGAAGAGAGGAGGAGAGGAGAGAGAGACAGGGTTCAGAGGAAACAGGTGAGCACAGCGGGTGTGTTACGGAAGAGAGGAGGAGAGGAGAGAGAGAATATCAGTATGCAAGTCAGATGACGTGGAGGGAAGAACGAGAGAAGGAGTGAGTGGAGGTACTGATGTTGGCGATGTCACGTCTACCCTCGTCTACCCCGAAGTCTTTCCCCTGATACAAATGTATTAGCTCTACGTGAGTTCGGATGGACCACCTCGGGAAAGACGAGCGTCAAGACGAGTGTACGCCCGGCAACAGTGTAAAACGCAGTGTCAAGATACTTTATAGTAAGGCAGCCTTGAGAACCCCAAAAATCCCTTGTTTATATACAGTACCAATACATAATGCATGGGAAACGTTGAATATGCAAGTGTGTGTTTTTGTGCGTGTGTGTGTCACTGTCTGTAGAAATGGATGTAGAGGAGAAGAGGAGATGCTATGAATGAGACAATCCAGTTAAACACTCACAGACTGAATGCATGGCCTCCACTATCAACAGAGAGACACATAATAAACAGAGAGGAGATCAGCAGGCTAACAAGCTCTATGAAACGATACCAGCCATCCTAAGATTGCTGTAACCTTGACTTCACCTCTAGATGCCTCGAGGTGGTGGGGGGAAAAAATACAATTGTGAAAGAAAGAAAAATGTGATTATCAGACGGAGAGAGTGAAAGGATAGTGGTAAATAGTTTCACTTTGAGAGAGAGCGAGAGATTGGAATGTGAGCTCCCTATGTATTTGCTAGTGTGCGTGTTCTTGTGCGTGTGTGTGTGTGTGCCTGTGCGTGTGTGTGTGCGTGTGTGTCTGCATACAAGCTGAGGGAAAAAGACCAAGCTGGTTGTGTAGTTTGAATAACATGCTGTTGATTTGTAATTTCACAGTGATGTGGCATTGGAGGGGCAGGCAATGTCGCTGTCAGTTACAATCACCACAGTGACCGCCTCTTGATGGACAGCTGCTATTGGATTCATATCCACTCTTGCTCACTTTCAATTACTCTCTAAAGACATGGCCTTCAGTTCGCGTTGTCATTGTGTGTATGACTCTGTGTGTGAGTGAGTGGGTGTATGTGTGTGTGTGTGTGTGTGTGTGAGTTGTCAGCCAGATTGTGCCTTGCCTTATTGGGAGCACACGCTCACACATACAGCCCCTGACAGCAGAGTTCTAGAAGGGGCTCATCCTGATTCAACCATGGCTTGAGACTCCTCACACCGTGAAAATATGAGCTCTGGAAATCCGTTGTCCCTGGATGGAGATCAAGAGACTGCAAGTGATTCAATTGCGTGTTGATGAGGATGCCCTATATCTGAATCTAAAGGGCATTTCCATCAAAATGGACCCATGAGCACCATCATGTGAGGTTCATAGGAGCTAATCAAATTGGGTGTCAAATGAAAGCTAAGAGTGTATATTTGTGGGAAATGAAGGAACAGATCCATTTTTCAACCATTTTCCATCCAAACAAACGAGGCGTAAGTGAAGGCGTTGATTTGTGGATTAACAGATGGAACACATCATGTGGACGTAAAGACCCAACTAATATCGACACGGACTATTTCATCTTGCAGACATGGCTTGCCTTCTGTGAATTTAACATATAGGCCGTGTGCCTTGTAATTCTGTCACCAAAAACACACATATTTTCTGACATTTTCTCATTTCTCTCCCTCATGAGGGAGGATAATGAAAGTTCACAGCAGTAACATTGGTGGACCTACCAATAGGTTCCAGTGATTTTACTAATATCAATGTTGTTTATGAATTACTAAGTGATTAAAAGGTGTAATTGTGTTACCTAATTGATAAGGGAATTACAAAAAATGCAGTAACAGAATTATTGCAACTGACTTGGCTACAATGGGAAACAGAAGTCATAAACCACATTTGGGTCTCCTGTTACTGTCCTCTCTTCCACTGACATACTGTTATGTTCAGCTCATAGTGTCTCCTGTTACTGTCCTCTCTTCCACTGGCATACTGTTATGTTCAGCTCATAGTGTCTCCTGTTACTGTCCTCTCTTCCACTGACTGTTATGTCCAGCTCATAGTGTCTCCTGTTACTGTCCTCTCTTCCACTGACTGTTATGTCCAGCTCATAGTGTCTACTGTTACTGTCCTCTCTTCCACTGACTGTTATGTCCAGCTCATAGTGTCTCCTGCTACTGTCCTCTCTTCCACTGACATACTGTTATGTTCAGCTCATAGTGTCTCCTGCTACTGTCCTCTCTTCCACTGGCATACTGTTATGTTCAGCTCATAGTGTCTCCTGTTATCGGAATTCATAGCAGATATTTAACAGCGTTGGGAAAGCGTGGTCACATAAAAAACGTTTTTTTTCCGTTACCAATGTTTGCATCTGCACAGTTCTTCAACTAAATCATTTTTTGGTGCATTTTTCTGTGGAAATTGTTAAAAGTTGTGCATATTGTTGTTACTTTGTTCGTTTAGTTGTTCGCATAGTTGTATCGTTTTTAAATGTATGGCTTTTGTTTGGCATACTTTTGAAATGGAAAACCCCCAGAGTAAAGCGTAATCCCGTTGCCATGGAATTGCCCTAAAGCAATGCTCAAAGAAGTTGTTCTGATGTTGTGAGGGCAAAGCCGGCAGCACATGGTGAGGGCGTAGTAGGCGGCGCATGGTGAGGGCGTAGTCGGTAGCGCATGGTGAGGGCGTAGTCGGCAGCGCATGGTGAGGGCATAGTAGGCGGTGCATGGTGAGGGTGTAGTCGGTAGCTCATGGTGAGGGTGTAGTCGGCAGCGCATGGTGAGGGCGTAGTAGGCGGTGCATGGTGAGGGTGTAGTCGGTAGCGCATGGTGAGGGCGTAGTCGGCAGCACATGGTGAGGGCGTAGTAGGCGGCGCATGGTGAGGGTGTAGTCGGTAGCGCATGGTGAGGGCGTAGTCGGCAGCACATGGTGAGGGCGTAGTAGGCGGCGCATGGTGAGGGTGTAGTCGGTAGCGCATGGTGAGGGCGTAGTCAGCAGCACATGGTGAGGGCGTAGTAGGCGGCGCATGGTGAGGGCGTAGTCGGTAGCGCATGGTGAGGGTGTAGTCGGCAGCGCATGGTGAGGGCGTAGTAGGCGGTGCATGGTGAGGGCGTAGTCGGTAGCGCATGGTGAGGGCGTAGTCGGTAGCGCATGGTGAGGGCGTAGTCGGCAGCGCATGGTGAGGGCGTAGTCGGCAGCGCATGGTGAGGGCGTAGTTGGCAGCACATGGTGAGGGCGTAGTAGGCGGTGCATGGTGAGGGCGTAGTCGGCAGCGCATGGTGAGGGCGTAGTCGGCAGCGCATGGTGAGGGCGTAGTAGGCGGTGCATGGTGAGGGCGTAGTCGGTAGCGCATGGTGAGGGCGTAGTCGGCAGCGCATGGTGAGGGCGTAGTCGGCAGCGCATGGTGAGGGCGTAGTTGGCAGCACATGGTGAGGGTGTAGTCTGCAGCACATGGTGAGGGCAAAGTCGGCAGCACATGGTGAGGGCAAAGTCGGCAGCACATGGTGAGGGCGTAGTAGGCAGCACATGGTGAGGGCGTACTCGGCAGCACATGGTGAGGGCGTAGTAGGCAGCGCATGGTGAGGGCGTAGTCGGTAGCGCATGGTGAGGGCGTACTCGGCAGCTCATGGTGAGGGCGAAGTCGGCAGCGTATGGTGAGGGCGTAGTCGGCAGCGCATGGTGAGGGTGTAGTCGGCAGCACATGGTGAGGGCGTATTCGCCAGCACATGGTGAGGGCATACTCGGCAGCACATGGTCAGGGCGAAGTCGGCAGCGCATGGTGAGGGGGTAGTCGGCAGCGCATGGTGAGGGCGTAGTCGGCAGCACATGGTGAGGGCGTATTCGCCAGCACATGGTGAGGGCGTAGTCGCCAGCACATGGTGAGGGCGTAGTCGCCAGCACATGGTGAGGGCGTAGTCGGCAGCACATGGTGAGGGCGTAGTCGGCAGCACATGGTGAGGGCGTAGTCGGCAGCACATGGTGAGGGCGTAGTCGGCAGCACATGGTGAGGCTGTAGTCTGCATCACATGGTGAGGGCAAAGTCGGCAGCACATGGTGAGGGCAAAGTCGGCAGCACATGGTGAGGGCGTAGTCGCCAGCACATGGTGAGGGCGTAGTCGGCAGCACATGGTGAGGGCGTAGTTGGCAGCACATGGTGAAGGCGTAGTCGGCAGCACATGGTGAGGGCGTAGTCTGCAGCACATGGTGAGGGCGTAGTCTGCAGCACATGGTGAGGGCGTAGTCTGCAGCACATGGTGAGGGCGTAGTCTGCAGCACATGGTGAGGGCGTAGTCGGCAGCACATGGTGAGGGCGTAGTTGGCAGCACATGGTGAAGGCGTAGTCGGCAGCACATGGTGAGGGCGTAGTCTGCAGCACATGGTGAGGGCGTAGTCTGCAGCACATGGTGAGGGCGTAGTCTGCAGCACATGGTGAGGGCGTAGTTGGCAGCACATGGCATAAAAGAAATAGGGATGTCGCGCTGGATCTTCAAACTGTAAACCATCAAACTGAACTCCGTTACTGGCTGTCGTTTGTCTGGGGGGCAAAATTCAGAAAAATCTAAGGATGGCATCCTATTCCCTATTTGCTGTGTCCAAAACAGAATGCATTCCAAATGGTGTCTTATTCCTGATAGTGCCCTACTTTTCGCCAAACTAGGATGCCTTTATATCCATTAATGTGATTTTTCGACCCACTCTGCTTAATGCTGTGATGTGGTTCGGAACCAGGCCAATGTAGAAAGAGAGACGGAGACCGAGAGAGAGAAGGAAATAGCGAGAGCCTGGATTGCATGCAACAAATAACAACAAAGCCCAGGGGTGCTGCCATCATGAAACAACCATCAGTTCTCTATGATCAGTCATGTGTTTGCATCTAAAGCAGGACCCCAAATTGGTTGCATGGTTGCAGGGTAATGCTTATGTTTTACAGAGGCACCATCCACCATCTTATTTGCATATTCAGCTCAGCCGGTTTTCTGCCCACCAATACACAATCTACCATCCATTCGAGTCTGCTGTATGTATATTTATTGTTTTATTTTATTCATGTGCTATAACCGTTAAAGAGAAAGGCGTAAAGTAAGACATGCTGATGGGGAATTTCCTTTTTGAAAAAGGACATTTGTATGCAGGTTTGGGCCCCTATTATAAACATACATACTTGCAAGAGCGCACACAGTCACACACACACACACACACACACACAGAGAACACACACACACACAGACATACAGAACACATCTCCTCTTGGGTCGATGGGTTCCTTGGCTGGCAGAGCTCTCTGCAGTGAGGGGAGGCAAGTGGGAGGGGAGGCGGACACCGCTCCATCTGTGCAGGGAACAGGGGGGCCTGGCAGGCTCCCTCTGCAGAGAAGATCAGCCACCCCCTCTCTCAGCTAGGCCATCATTTCCCTTTCTGCTTTCATGTGACTGGGACTGGAGGAGCAGAAGGGGAGTGTGACCAGACAGCCAGTCCAGTCTCCTCTCTCTCCCTGTTTGGCTGTTTGGTATAATGGCTAGACAATGCACAACCCCCCATAGAGATGACATATATTCAGTTCTATGGCACCAGACCATGTTGATGGCACAACCCCCACGGTGAACACATATTTATTTCTATGGCACCACCACCCATGTAAATATTGATGAATGTAATCTCGATGGCAGAGGCACCACTAGGGATGTAGTGGAGGGTAAACTGTGCTTACACACCTATCACGCTACATTAGCGTTGTTAGCATTAGTGCTTATGTAAGTGGCCAACGCTTGGGTTGTAATAGAATGGAAGTGTTCCATTCTTCAGAGTGGTTGAAAACTGACCATATCCTCCAGCAATCAGACGGCAGGGAGAGAGCGAGAGCGAGAGGGTCTACTATCTCTGTATGCAGTCCTCAAGGACCCTCGGGGGGAGGCCAACCCACATGTAACTACGGCGTTTAAATGAGCTGACAAGAAACTTAACAGATAAACCTCGGGCTCTATCAAGAGCTCAGCATGTTTCAAAGAAAACAAATACTCTAACCCGGGTCTGCCGGTCGACAGTGGGTGAGGCAACGAAGAGACAGGCAGCCTGCGGCTGTGGTCCTCAGGGGAAGGTAATCGATGGCAGTGCGACGCGGCAATATCAGTCCTGCTGCGGCTGCCGAGCCCAGAGAATTGATGAGACAGATCACAATCAAGGGGCAGGGGAGTGACTTTGATGAAGTTCCCATGACAGCTGTGGACAGAGAAGGGAGAATATATTTGATAGGTACTCCTCTTCTGTCTGGTAGTTGTATGGCCCTTTAGTCTCTCTGCCTCTTTGTGTCTGTGCATCTCTCTCTCTCTCTCACTCTCTTCTCACTGGAGTCATCAATCACAGTGAGCAAATGTTTTACTTGTTTATGTGTGTGTAATGTGGGTATCACTGAGCCCGCCCACGCAGTTGGTATGTAACTGCGGTGGAGCTCGTATACCAACACATCGATGCAACACTACACTGGCCATATACATTGGCCATATCATGTGGTGTCTCTGAGTCACTCTGCTCCTCATCCTCTCTCCTCTTTGGCCCTCATCCCATGGCCTGCTGGGATGGTATCTGGCCTTCTTTTTTTATCAACACACAGCCAGGTGCGTGGTGGGTTGGTTCCTGTCTGGCCTTTATCAGTGCTGGGACAGCAACGTCCTGGTTGTGTAGATCAGAGGTGTCGGAGCGGAGGGAATGGAGGTGGAGGAGGGGCCTGCCGCAGGGGACCGACGGGCCTGCCACATCAAAAAGCTTGCGGGGCCACACCACCATCCACATACACACGTGAGCGCGCTCACAAACACATGCGGGGCCACACCACCATCCACATACACACGTGAGCGCGCTCAAATACACATACACTCACACACACATTCTCACTCACACAGACGTTTACACACACGTGCTCACACACACACATTGGAAGTTGTGTCACTGTGAGAAAAGCTCATGACTAGGGTGTTAAGGTCTATCCGTGGGAGGGCCACTGGGCTGTCTCCTCCTCAAAGCCTTCCCACTGTTTGCCCCTAAGACAGAGATGCTTTGGAGAACGCTGTGGAAGAATAGTGGGGGATTTAGCTGCACAGCAAGCATTGTGCTGGAGTAGAGCAGCCAAAGAGTTTGAGAGGGAAGAGGTGAATCTCTGTTGAAATGGGATGATTGTAGCCTGTGATGCTTGACTTATCCAACATCATTGATCTGTGTTTGAGTAGTGCTAATCTTGGCTCTTTGTATTTTTTTGTTTGCTTTTTGTCAGAAGTGTAAGTTTGACAAGGACTTGTAGAGATAAAGCTGTCTACGGCTGTCTTACTTCACAACGCAACAGGCATTTTGTCAAATTTCTGATCGATTCAAATTGAAGCGCAGACAGTTTGACATTTGTGACATTTTGGTAAAACTTAGTTGAGTGTTTGTCCTTGATAATCAAAATGCATTGTGATTTCGTGACTTTCATAGACACGTTTCTCAAACATTGTTCTTCAAGTGTGTAATATTCGAGCACATTTTTTCAGATCAATGTGCATGGGTGATTTAGTATTTATTTTTTAAATAGATTGAAACATTCAAAATGAGAGCACTATAAGAGTGATTTTATAACGCATAAAATGAAATGACGTGAAATGATTGTAATACCGTTAAGAGATTTTCAATGACGAAGTTAACAACATACTAGATGTTCTACTGTATTCTGATCATCGTCAGTACGCCCTAATGGAATAGAGTTAATTGAACACTCAGTGACACGTAACAGCGATTTAACAAAGTACTAAAATCTGATATCGAACTAATATAAGTCAATGATATACTCTGAAATAGTACATTTCTAGAGTGGTCATAAAATTATCCCACAGACAGAGCAATAATCATTTTCTAAAATACATTCTCCACTCTCTGAAGAAAATGTGGAGAATAGAGAGTGAGAGAGGAAGAGAAAATACAAATAAAGATAATATCCCTTTTGGAAGATGGGGCTTAAAACAAATCTTACTGCCATGTGTCAAATGGGAATATTTTTTACTAAATCCAGCCCTGAATTCATACCTGTCTCTTATCATTGTTATGCAAAGCACACAAGGACATTCTCTCCAGACAATACCATAAAATAGAGAACCGAGAGCGAGAGAGCGAGAGAGCGAGAGAGAGAAGCCTGTGGCTGAGACACCAGGCTGATGATCTCACAGAGAGTATTTGGGAGGAGAGGGGGGGGGGGGGGGGGGGAGGAGGTGAGCGCGTTAATGAAAAGGAAGATAATAATTGGAGTCATAGACATAATTTGTATCTATTCAAATCACATTCAGGATCTGTCTTTTGACAGCAGGTGATTTCTGTGACAGCAATTAAAGCCGTGGGTATTTCAATTGTATGACTAGACACATTAGTATTGGAATTCGTTGGTGCCAGAAGTCTCAGAATATACTGCTTTTAATAAATATCTGTGGTTTGTATGGTGCCATGTAACGCATTGAGAACGAGAGACAGAGAGAGAAAAAGAGAGAAGAGAGAGAAGGGAGGGGGGTATAGGATTACAAGATGGCATGCACAGCCAAAATAAAGGAAACATACCGCGCTACTTCCCAGTGGTCATAACAGCTTCACTAATGGAATCCTGTATACTGGGCGTAATACCTTGGACTGCGTCTGTGTCTCTAGACAAGCTGGCCCTTGTCCAATGCAACAAACTGTTCTGTTTTCACTGTTCACTCTCCATGAGACTTATTGGCTTTGTAAACATAGTTCTATTAAAAAAACATTGTTTGAATGTACATATGAATGGGCTGAACTGCCTTTAGGGCCTCCACATCTACTGTAGGCTACCAGAAGCCACTTGTGTATTTCTTGTTACTGTTGTCATGTTTCTTCAAAATCGAACCCAGAAGCAGACCAGGACAAGGAGAGTAAGAAGGTATTTATTTACAAGTGAATGTGAATGGGTAGATATATCCAGGTGGCGTAGCGGGCAGCGGTGGTGAGTTGATGGGAGTAAATAGGTGGATCCAATGGGGAAGCGGAATCCTCCGATGACCAGGCGGGTATGGGGTAAATGATCCGGGTGAGTAACTGAAGACAGAAACAAACGGAGGTAAGTTTAAGGCAAGCAATACGTAAAAAAAACAACAAAACAAATTCTATCCAACTTGAGGCAGATACTATGGCACAACATACTGTTCATGGCTAACGATCCGGCAGGGAATGGATGTCAGGTCCGGGCTTAAGAAGAGGAGAGATGATGATCAGGACCAGGTGTGCAGATAGCTGATGGGATACAGGTGCGGGTAATCAGAACTCCCAACTGGCTACATTGCCCGGCAACCAGACAGGGTGCGTTCCAGGACGCCGGAAAAAACACTCCAGGACAGAACATAGGCAAAAAACAGACTCAGGAAATGGGATTTGTGACAACTGTAGAGTAACGTGAAAAGCATATAATTGTGGGATCTGTGTTACTTCACCTTCTCCAGTGCAGGTACACTCTTAAAAAATGGGTTCCAAAGAGGGTTATTTGGCTGTCCCCATAGGAGAACCATTTTTGGTTCCAGGTAGAACCCTTTCTGATTCCAGACAGAACCATTTCCGGTTCCATGTAGAACCCTCTGTGGAAAGGGTTCCTCATGGAACCCAAAACAGTTCTAACTGGAACCATAAGGGGCTCTTCAAAGGGCTCAATGGGGACAGCTGAATAACCCTTTTAGGTTCCAAACAGCACCTTTTTTTTCATAGAGCGTAGGGTCTGCTAGGCTACTGTAAAGTACAGTAGTGGGAGTATGGACAAGCTACGTTTCTGGGGATATTTGATGTATTTTGCCTTGTGAGGAACAGAACAGTCAGAATGGATGCAAAGAAAGCTTACACACACACACACAACACACCCACCCACCAACGCCGACACTGTCACGCTGGTATAAATTATTCGGGAGAGAGGCGCAGGAATGCGTAATAGTTTTTTTTATTAAGCACAAATTACGGTGTGCCGTGTAAAGGCACAGGGACAAAGACCAAACAAACACTATACAAAACACAGGGTCGAAACCCAAACAAAAGAGCGAGGAGTACCTCGAATAAATAACAAAAGCGCACAATGATTAACACACGGGATGGGATGAGACCCGTAATCATCTGCGCAATCCAAAATGGCACGAAAGCCAAAGCACACAGCACAGGTACTCACACGCACCAACGGACATTGTAACAATAATCGACAGGAAAATGGTAAACCAATTATAAACCAAAGATGGTAAACCAATTATACAATCACTAACCACTGGGAATACGGGCCAGGTGTGCGTAATGAAAGTTCCGGAGGGATCCGTGACACACACACAACACTCAAACTAGAAGTTAGTTAAAGAATAGTTTTAAAAAATGTGGTGCATATTTATGTTATAAACTTATCGTTCTATTTATCACATCAATTCAAGACAATTTATCACAATATGTATTCTTTTTTTACCACAACTGCCAAGCTCTACTCAGTCGGTGGCCATCTTGATTATGTAACAGATTAGAAAGCATTCTGTGAATTAGTTCACCCCACTATTCACGGATACAAGACTCCTGCTTGGCAGTTGGCACGCCTCTAAGTTTCTACTGCTTTAAATTGATTAAAGCGTGTTGCACTGTGATGAGAGAGCTTGGAGGATGGCACATTGCAATACAATGTAACACAATAACATTCAATAGAAAAGTACACAGCAGCCACAAGGCTGCGACAATATTTCTACAGGGAGAAATAGAATCAGTAGCTAACACACACACACACACCAACAACAACAACAAATCCCTAGCAGATTGGAAACCAAATAGCACTTTCCTCAACCCTCTATATCTATGTTTGCTGGCATCTTGTACCACAGAAGGCTTGCTGTATTTATTTATTACAGAAAGAAATAGGCAACTTTAACTTGCTTCGTCTTGCTTGAGTCTGTGTATTTTCAGTTATAGCAGCAGCAGAAGCAGACATCGACATTTGAACTTGTCCCTAGTTCCCATTTTGTGAGAAACAAGGCTGTTCAATGAAAGCTAGGGAGGGAGGCCCACAGGATCGGAATGGTCAAACGGGTGTGAGCATTTGATTCTGGCTGAATTATCCTGGGGTGAGCTGCTTACTGTGGAAAATGTGCGGGTTATTTAAACGCGGAAATGCTCAAAAGCTGCTTCTCACAAACGAGCGCTAAATGCTGCATGATTCTAGAGAGATTGATGAAGCTTTTAAAAATCAAATCAAATGTTATTGGTCACATACACGTGTTTAGCAGATGTCATTGCGAGTGTAGCGAAATGCTTATGCATACAGGAACAGTGGTGGCCATCTTGAAGCATGTGGGGACAGCATACTGGGATAGGGAGAGATTAAGTATGCCAGTAAACACATCAGCCAGCTGGTCTGCGCATGCTCTGAGGGCGTGGCTAGGGATACCATAAGGGACGGCGGGATTGCGAGGGTTAACACGTTTAAATGTTTTTACTCACGTCGGCCACGGAGAAGGAGAGCCCACAGTCCTTGGTAGCGGGCCGCGTCGGTAGAACTGGGTTATCCTCAAAGTGTGTGTAGAACGTGTTAAGCTTGTCCGGGAAGCAAGACGTTGGTGTCTGCGACGTGGATGGTTTATCTTTTGTAGTCCGTGATGGTCTGTAGACCCTGACACATACTTCTCGTGTCTGAGCCTTTGAATTGTGACTCCACTTTGTCTCTATACTGACGTTTTGCCTGTTTGATTGCCTCATGGAGGGAATTACTACTCTGTTTGTATTCTGCCATATGCCCAGTCACTTTGCCATGTTTAAATGTGGTGTTTCGCGCTTTCAGTTTTGCGTGAATGCTGTCATCTATCCACGGTTTCTGGTTAGAGTAGGTTTTAATAGTCACAGTGGGTACAACATCTCCTATACACTTCCTGATAAGCTCAGTTACTCAGTTTCAGTGAATTCGTCAATATTATTCTCGGAAGCTACCTGGAACATATCCCAGTCCGGGTGATCAAAACAATCTTGAAGCGTGGATTCCGATTGGTCAGACCAGCGTTAAATAGTCCTTAGCACGGGTACTTTCTTTTTTTACTTTTCCTTTTAGCACGAGTTTGAGTTTCTGCCTATAGTAAGGGAGGAGCTAAATGGAGTCATGGTCAGATTTGCTGAAAAGAAAGGCGGGGAGGGCCTTGTATGCATCCCGGAAGTTGGAGTAACAGTGGTCTACTGTTTTAGCAGCGCGAGTACTACAACCGATATGCTGATAGAATTTAGGCAGCATTTTCCTCAAATTTGCTTTGTTAAAATCCCCAGCTACAATAAATGCAGCCTCAATATATATGGTTTCCAGTTTGCATGAAGTCCAGTGAAGTTTCTTGAGGGCCTTCGTGGTACCGGATTGAGGGGGGGGGGGGGGATGTACATGGCCGTGATGTACATGGCCGTAATCAAAGTCAATTATCTTGGGAGATAATAGGCCGGCATTTGATTATGAGGTATTCTAGGTCGGGTGAACAAAATTCCACCATGAGTCGTTAATCATGAAACATACTTCTCCCCCCTCTTCTTCCCAGAGAGATGTTTATTCTTGACGGCGCGATGAACTGAGAATCCAGATGGCTGGACAGACTCCGACAGTATATCCAGAGAGAGCCATGTTTCCGTGAACCAGAGAATGTTACAATCCCTGATGTCTTGCTGGAAAGAAACTTGCCCTGATCTCATCAACTTTGTTATCCAGGGACTGAACATTAGCGAGTAATATACTCGGAAGCGGTGGGTGGTGTGCGCGCCTCCTAAGTCAGACTAGAAGACCACTCCAAGTACCCCTTTTCCATCTGCGTTGTTTTGGGTCGGCCTCTGGAATCAGTTCAATTGCCCTGGGTGGTGAGAACAAAGTCTCTACTTCGGGATAGTCATATTCCTGGTCGTAATGATGGTATTGCTGGTGAGTTACCGCCGGTCTGATATCCAATAGTTCTTCCCGGCTGTATGTAATTACACATACAATTTTCTGGGCTAACAATGTATGAAATAATACATAAACGACGAAATACTGCAAAATTTCCTAAGAACTAGAAGCGAGGCAGCCCTCTCTGTCCAGGCCATCTTGAAGAGAGGTGGGGAGTGGTGCATTGATGAGCATGTGTGTGTTGTGTTGTCGGTTTAAAGGGACCCCAAGGCATGTGTTCAATAGTAGAAACAGTCAAACAGTAGAAAGGGTTGGCACTAGCATGGCCATGTTGTTGGAGTGTCCTTACAAACTGTGATCATAGCCCTTCTCTCTCTATATAGTCACTCCCTCCTTTTGACTCCCCATTTAGCCGGTAAACACTGCAGTTTTACTCTGCAATAACATGCCACAAGCACCTAGATGTACAGTATTGGAGAATGTCCTTACAAACAGGGGTCACAGCCTAGTTACATCTCCCTATAAAGTCTTTATGACTCTCCAGTTAGCCAGAAAACACTGCAATTGTACTCTGCAATACAGTGTCCAGGGCTAGGTTTAGCCATTTGGGTGAGCAATTAGCGAAGTAACGAGCGTCAGTACTCTTTTTCATTCAGCCATTCTGTAGCACAGTCTGCTAAACAAGAAGATTAGTCAACCAATCAGAGTAAAATGAAGTGTGCTGTCCCTTGGCAGTACGGCGCATGGCGCGCGCTCCCAAAACGAGCCACTTAGGACTGAAATAGGACCCTTTTGAAAACCCAGCACAAAGCAAAAACATTTTTTTTACGACAAATACTCATGAAGAGGAAATTCAAAAAACCCAGCAGCTCAGCGTTTTGTCCCTTTAAAAAAAACAATCCCGGTTTGGTTAAGTGGCCTGCCTGTGTGTGTGTGTGTGTGTGCACGCACACGGGTGCATGAGCGTTTGTAATCTCGCCAGGACCTTGCATTTAATTGCGGCGGGCCTCCTCCACTTTCTGCAAGCGTGCATAATCATTCCATCCACTGTGATATCATCTGCTTTAATGTGCTATTTTACCATTCAGTTAAACCTGGCCAATAAATCTAAGAGAGATCTCCTTTAAATAGATGCTGGTTGGCTGGACCAGTAGTGGCTGGACCAACCAAACCTCCAAGCTGAGACAATAGGGATGGCGGCTCCCTCTCTCAGGATCACATCTTAACACCTTAGTGCCCCAGATAGCAATGATGATGATGATGATGATGATGATGATGATGATGAGGACAGTGTAGGTGAGTGCGTGTGCATATTTCTGTCCGTCTGTCTGTGAATGCTTGTGTGCATCTATGAGTCTCTCCTCTCTGTCTGGTGACTATCCATAGTATTCATCCATGTGTATATCCCAACAGAAAGAAACACCGCATGCCATTCATTATTTCTAGCCAGAACATCCCACACTTCACTCTTGGCTTCACCATGTGTGGCCCTGTCTATTTTCTCTCCCTACGCCCCATATCAGAGGTCAAGGTGTGGCTTTTGAAATGGAGACGACGGAATCCACTCAATATCCAATATCAGAGCGTCAAGGTCGCAATGCAACGTTAAACCTTTTTTTCATTTGTGACATTTGCAGTGGACTCAATTATCTCCGTCTATTCCATGGAGCACAGTGGAGAGATCCTATGTGACCTCATTATGGAAATGACAAAGACTATGTCCCAAATGGCACCGTGTACCCTGTAGAGTACAGTACACTACTTTTGAACCATAGGGCTCAGGTCAAAAATAGTGTACTATATGGCAGACACTGAAATGGGTCCCATTTGGAACGCATAGACAGCAACCAAAGACATGATACAGCGAGTTGTGAAATCCAGAGATTATACACAGTACCAGTCAAAAGTTTGGACACACCTGCTGTCACGGTCGTCGGTGGAAGAAGGTGAGGACCAAAGCGCAGCGTGGGAAGTGTTCATGTCTTTTAATTAAGTAATAGAACACTTGAACAAAACAATAAACGACCAACGAACAGTCCCGTAAAGGTGAATGACAAAAAAACACTAAACAGGAAAATAATCACAAACAACTCAAAAGTGAAACCAGGCTACCTAAATATGGTTCTCAATCAGGGGTAACGATAAACAGCTGCCTCTGATTGAGAACCATACCAGGCCAAACACAGAAATCCCAAAACATAGAAATAGGAACATAGACAACCCACCCAAACTCACGCCCTGACCATACTAAAACAAAGACATAATAAAAGAACTAAGGCCAGAACGTGACACCTGCTCATTCAAGGGGTTTTCTTTATTTTTACTATTTTCTACATTGTAGAATAATAGTGACGACATCACAAATATGAAATAACACATATGGAATCATGTAGTAACCAAAAAGATTTCAAACAAATCATAATATATGTTATATTTGAGTCAAAAGTTTGGACACACCTACTCATTCCAGGGTTTTCTTTATTTTTACTATTTTCTACATTGTAGAATAATAGTGAAGACATAAACACTATGAAATAACACATGTAGTAACCAAAAAAGTGTTAAATAAATGAAAATATATTTAATATTTTAGATTCTTTAAAGTAGCCACCCTTTGCCTTGATGACAGCTTTGCACACTCTTGGCATTCCCTCAACCAGCTTCATGAGGTAGTCACCTGGAATACATTTCAATTAACAGGTGTGCCTTGTTAATTTGTGGAATTTCTTTCCATCTTAATGTGCTTGAGCCAATCAGATGTGTTATGACAAGGTAGGGTTGGTATACAGAAAATAGCCCTATTTGTAAAATACCAAGTCCATATTATGGCAAGAACAGCTCAAATTAGGAAAGAGAAACGACAGTCCATCATTACTTTTAAGACATGAAGGTCAGTCAAGCCGAAAAATTTCAAGAACTTTTAACGTTTCTTCAAGTGCAGTTGCAAAAACCATCAAGCGATGAAACTGGCCCTCATGAGGACCGCCACAGGAAAGGAAGACCCAGAGTGCAGAGGATAAGTTCATTAGAGTTACCAGCCTCAGAAATTGCAGCCCAAATAAATGCTTCACAGAGTTCAAGTCACAGACAATTCTCAACAACTGTTCAGAGGAGACTGCGTGAATCAGGCCTTCATGGTCGACTTGCTTGGGCCAAGAAACACGAGCAATGAACATTAGACTGGTGGAAATCTGTCCTTTGGTCTGATGAGTCAAAATTTGAGATTTTTGGTTATTTTTGGTCCTTTGCTGGTGACACCGTCAGTGATTTATTTATAATTCAAGGCACACTTAACAAGCATGGCTACCACAGGATTCTGCAGCGATACGCCATCCCATCTGGTTTGCGCTTAGTTGGACTATCATTTATTTTTCAAGAGGACAATGACCCAACACACCTCAAGGCTGTGTAAGGGCTATTTGACCAAGAAGGAGAGTAATGGGGTGCTGCATCAAATGACCTGGCCTCCACAATCACCCGACCTCAACCCATTTGTGATGGTTTGGGATGAGTTGGACCGCAGAGTGAAGGAAAAGCAGGCAACAAGTGCTCAGCATATGTGGGAACTCCTTCAAGACTATTGTAAAATAATTCCAGGTGAAGCTGGTTGAGAGAATGCCAAAAGTGTGCAAAGCTGTCATCATGGAAAAGGGTGTCTACTTTGGAGAATCTAAAATATTAAATATATTTTCATTTATTTAACACTTTTTTGGTTACTACATGTGTTATTTCATAGTGTTCATGTCTTCACTATTATTCTACAATGTAGAAAATAGTAAAAATAAAGAAAACCCTGGAATGAGTAGGTGTGTCCAAACTTTTGACTTGTACTGTATATTTTCCTGTTTTCTTTATCTCTCCAATACAGTACAGAGGGCAGCTAGGACTCATTATTAGTTGCTTCCCCCCCTCTCCCTCTCTCTCTCTCTCTCCCTCTCTCTCCCTAATTGCCCCCTGACACCCTTTTGCAATCTCGCTCTCGTTCTCACATACACACACACACACACACACACACACACACACACACACACACACACACACTCTTAATATATTCCGTAACAGTGCGAAAGGACTTGCTAACTACCGTGCCGGCATTTGTCCTGTGTGTTAGGGAGGGTTAGCAGGGAATAACAGGCGAATTGTGATCTCTTCCCGAAACAACACGACAGACCACAACAGATGTCATAACCGTAAGCATTAATATGAATGATTACAAGGTCACAAATACATGGCACACTATTCCCTACATAGTGCACTACCTTTGATCTGGGGCCCATAGGGCTGTGGTCAAAAGTAGTGCAATACTTAGGGAATAGTGTGCCATTTGGGAAGCAACCCCAAAATGAATTGTTTTCATGTCATGCTTTTAAATGATGTCATTCGTATGAATAATACATATGTTTCTTAGGGAGTTCTAGAAACTGGGGTTGTTCTGTTGTCTTTGATCTAGATGCAGTGGCGTCCCTCGGAATGTCCTCCACAGGCTAAAAGGAAAAAAATATGAAATGATGAAGGAATGTTATAGAATGATTATGCGTGTGATTAAATAAATTGGAGACGCGGAGGGATAAGAAAGTAATTATGAAATAAAGAGTTTCTCCACACTGGAAGGACAAGTGCAAGGACCAATTGCTGTCTGTCTCTAGTTGCTGTCTTCCTCTCGACGTTGACAAATTAAGTAATTACATTTGTGTGAAGCTGTGGGATTGGTTGTCACTGGATAGTGGAATGGTGTTAGCTAACACCCATTACTGAGATTCACTTGAGGGGCTGATAAATCTGGCAGACTATCATATTAATGAATTTCACCATTATACATAATACCCCACAATCCTATTTTGGTTGATTAAAGGGATGACATGTTTTTCTATGCTAAATATGATCAATATTATGTAATTTTCTGTATGGTAGGAGTAACTGCTTTTCCAACTATCCTTCTTCAGCGCACACACACACACACACACACACACACACACACACACACACACACACACACACACACACACAGGCAACGCTGACACTCTATAGCATAGGCTTCTCATTAACATCAAGGAAATGGCACCCTATTTCATATTTTCTTCTGACCAGGGCCCATAATGCTCTGGTCAAACGCAGTGTGCTGTATAGAGAATAGGGTTCCATTTGGGACAACCACAGGATCTTTGTTGTTCCACTGTAATGGACATTCCATATTCTAACCCCGAGGTGCTCCACTTACTGTAGATAACTCACATGCCATGCCAGTGTCACTGTTACAATTAAACACTTTATCACATGCTTAAGGGTTAGAGAGAGAGAGAGGGAGGGGGGACAGAGGGAGAGAGTTATGAGAGAGGAGGGAGAGAGGGGGGGAGACAGAGAGAGAGGGAGTGAGAGAGAGAGGCACAGAAAGCGAGAGAGATATTCCCCCCATCCAGAAGCTGCCAGGCTTAACCTAGCCATGTTTGACATGTAGAAAAGTATCAGCTGGAATTACCCTGCTACAGCTGAATGGATACCTTCAGGCTTCATTTCCTGGTTCTCTCTTACAGAAAATGTCTTATAGGGGTGTCTTATCCCTTCCCTCTCTCTGTTTCTCTGTCAGTTTCTCTCTCTCCTCTATCATTTCTCTTGTCTCTCTCTTCTCTCTCTCCTCTATCATTTCTCTTGTCTCTCTCTTCTCTCTCTATCATTTATCTTATCTCTCTCTTCTCTCTCTCTGTTTCTCTGTCTGTTTCTCTCTCTCTCCTCTATCATTTATCTTGTCTCTCTCTTCTCTCGCTCCTCTATCATTTATCTTATCTCTCTCTTCTCTGTCTCTGTTTCTCTGTCTGTTTCTCTCTCTCCTCTATCATTTCTCTTATCTCTCTCTTCTCTCTCTCCTCTATCATTTCTCTTATCTCTCTCCTCTCTCTCCCTTTCTTCCTCGCTCTGTCTTTCTTCCTTGCTCTGTCTTTCTTCCTCGCTCTGTCTTTCTTCCTCGCTCTGTCTTTCTTCCTCGCTCTGTCTTTCTTTTCCTTTTCCTTTCCTTTATTCCTCGTAATAATAGCACATAACACTACATACAGTTGTCCAGAATGTGTGTGGAATGCCAATTTCTTAACGATACTCAACTCTGCATTCTGAAAGGACATTGTGTGTAAGACCTACCACGCATGACTGCATGCTGAGATTTGCATATCAATCACATGAATTGCTAAGTATAAAGAAATACCACATCGTCCAATGATTCCAGTCCAGAAATGGCCTATGACCTGTGGGTCCATCAGTAATCGCTCCTGTAATACAATCCGTTGAGTATCCAGGTAATGCAATTTACGGCATAGTGCCAAGAGAAGACAGACTGTCCCATTTTTACACCGGCCTGAGAATGAGCCATACATTTCAACACTTGCTCATATCCGACTGTGGGTAAAGTGCTGCTGTCCATCTACCATATAGATTCATGTAGATGTAAGATAGAAGATGGTATGTAGATGCCATTTACCATACACTGCACTGGATTTGTAGCTCGTGTGTTTCAACTGCTAAAACATGTCGCAGGGCCATAGCCTGTGATAATATCTTCAGATCAACGATCCTAACATTAGCTCTGACAGTCATAACCTAACGAAAATGCACTTATTAAAACTTCCTAGTATAGGTCTGTTATCGTGTTAAGCGTGTGTGGGGCTCCATGGCAGGACAGCAACAATTGATTGAATAGAGTTGACCTCAACGCCATTAGGTGCCCCAGCAACATGCATCAACCAGGCACGGTTCCTTATTCTGCCGATTAACTACCTCTCAGGCACAGAGATGAATGGTCCTGTCTCGTCTAATGTAATATTTGTTTCTACTCCTTGAAGTCTCCACTCCTGCTAGTCTCCGTCTCCATCTGACTTCTTCATTGTATTACCTCACACTTTATTCCCAAGACGGACTGGGGAACTGTGGGTCGGCGGACTGAGCATTTTCATCCATCTGCTTTTGTCTCATTGTCTAATAGGTTTTTTCTTTCTTCCTTTGCTCTCTCTCTCTCTCTCTCTCTCTCTCTCTCTCTCTCGCTCTCTCACTCTCTCGCTCTCTCGCTCTCTCGCTCTCTGCTCCAGACGTTTGCTGTCGTTTGTCTGTGAGCTGTCTGTCTGTGACGGGGCTAAGGCCCTCCAGGAATTCAAAATGCCATTGTGGCATTTTTTTTTTTCTTCAAGCGATTGCTTTTTTTCAATAATAAAGAGAAGTAGCTCTAACCGTCCTCTGTGAATGTATTTACTCTCCCTCAGCGAATCAAACGGACTTTCTCTTGTTCTCTCTCCAAGTGTCCAGACAGGACCCTAGGTGTATTTGATCCTGTGTGTTTCTGTTGTTGTACGTCATTGTGTAACCAAATGATCACTCTCATATGCCGATCAATGATCAACTTTGTAAGGTACAGGAAAGGCCCTAAACTCATCCGTGTGAGATGTCAATACCCATGCATTGTGCATGCTGTTTTAATGCCCATCAAAAATATATTACATTCACATCAACTCACGATGTGAGCGACATGCAGCATTTAACCAGAAATCATCTCTATAATTGATGACAGACTCACTGATGCCAGAGCTAAACACAAACACATGTAGGCTAGTTTGCTCACTCATATCACGCTTAATAAAAAAACATGTGTAGGCCGACAGTGAAATGGTTACATACGACGCACGTGACTAATAAAATGTGCTTTGAATCGTTATCAATGACATTTATGAGAAAGTAAACAAACTAGCTGACATGTGTTTGATATTACAGCCTGTTGTTTTTCGGCATAGGTGTCAGTTACATCAGCTTTCACATTGAGAGACCGAGGCTTTCGAGAGACAACACGTTCTCAATTGAATATGTCAAAAATAGTGACATTGAACCATTGTGGTCATTCATAACCCAAGCTGATATGTTTAGTTAGGCTAGAACGCAGCACCAGATACCGGCACTCTACCCTGTGAAACCAAGTGAATGTGAACCGCTTTCACAACTCTCACCCCTTTATAGGCCCCAAGGATCTGTTAACGTGTCATCTAGTCAACAAGCCTCTCTTGTGGTGACCCTACACAGGCAGTAGGGGGATGTACAGTTTTCAGAAGCTGCAGTTTCACTGCTGATCGAGGTTTTGAAAACAGAGCTACAAATATCCACAATATCCATCTCTTTAACTCGTTTAACAGACAAGCTGGTAGTTTATAGTGTAACAGATTAGATTTTCTCCAAAAACACAATGTAATTATCTGCATAATTTCCAATCCCCCATAAATATATATATTTCTTATTTTCTTAAATATCTTCTCATTCTTTATTATTTTCCCCTAACCCTACCACCCTCATGTATTTGGAGTAAACTAATGGACGACAACACTTAGGCTTCTACTTCCAGCTTATACAGACTACATACATTTTGCAGACATGGTACATTTGACCCTAGCTATCTTTTTAAATCTTTTATTTCATCGTTCAGCAACCCTCAACCCCTCCCATTTGTTATGTTTGTTTGTGTTTGTTTTGTCGTGGTAATCTGTAAACATAAACAACCGTGGTGACAGAGACGGATTGTCATGCTGGTTTATTTCATCAAAGCTATTCTCCTGGGTGTTTCCCAACGTGAATTGTTGGAGCAGATGGAGCCAATGAACAAGATGGTGATATGTAGAAGATGGACACTGGGCTTGTAATTGAATGGCGTGTCTTTATTTGTCCTAGGTGTTACCAGGTATGAGGTATTGGAAGAGCAGATTGAGACGGCAATAATCATTGATTTTTCCCCATTACACAGAGAACAACATAGTGTTGTCTCTCTGAATGAATTTTGTTTTTACTTTTATCCTGGACCAAAGAAACAGGATCATTACTTCTCTAGGAGACTGGATTTATTCGAAACAATCAATATTCCGATATATTTGAGCTACGTCCAGCAATATCAAAGACATATCTGATCATGTGGGTGAACTTATTTGAGCATCATCAAAGGGATAGTTTGTTGAAGATAATCGTTAAGGAATTTGATCAGACTTGGACTCCATCGGTGGTACTCTGGTAGTGCAGGCAATGGAAACGCCACAGTATTTGAGACACATCCCGCCAATATCACGAGGCTAATCAATATCAAAGACAAAATCATCAAAGTGATCATCAGCTAACGGACGTGAACAGTATCAGCAGCAGATAACTACGTCATCGGTTACCACGCTGCTCATGCATTATATACTAACTATGATTTCATCACTTAACAATGTTTTATGAGTCACAAAATCCTCATCTTCTGCCAACATTTCTCTGGCCCATCTGTGATACATACATTAACACCACAGAGCTGGGGAACTTTCTCCAAGTCCTGTATGACACCCATGGTCACACCATTTGGTCAAGTAGCTCCATTTTCCCACACAGAGATGCATTATGTTCTTTCGTTCTCCTTTCTGTTGGTGAAAACTTCAACACGTCTTGATAGTTATAGATGTGCACGTGGACAGTGGCTCAATTTCTATACCCAGAAAAATGCCCTTCGTGCAACGCCAGAAATATAATAAGATGTTCAAATGCAGGCTTGTTTACCTACTAGTACTGCTTGGATTTTGAGGGCAGTTCCTTTTCATCTTGCTGCAGCGATTTCAAACACATTGATGTCTCAGGCAAGTTTCTCAGGCTAGGTATCAGGGACTTGGGTTATCAGATGATATCCTACTGGGTTTTCTCCATGAACACCCTGAGGGCTGAATCTACAGTGCTACAGGAGGCTACAGGAGGCTTGTCAAGTTCTGACCTTAGTTTTTTTTAATTTTTTTTATGTCTTTGTGTTAGGTTGGTCAGGGCGTGAGTCGGGGTGGGTTGTCTATGTTCCTTTTTCTATGTTATATTTTCTACGTGTTTGGCCTGGTATGGTTCTCAATCAGATGCAGGTGTCGTTCGTTGTCTCTGATTGAGAATTATACTTAGGTAGCCTTTTCCCACCTGTGTTTTGTGGGTGATTATTTTCTGTTTAGTGTGGTTTGCACCTGACGGAGCTGTTTCGTTTTTTTTCACGTTGTTCTTTTGTATTTCAGTGTTCAGTAATAAAACATCATGAAACATCATGAACACATACCATATTGGTCCAATATTTCATACTCGTCGTCAGACGACGAAAACAACCGTTACAAGGCTACAGAAGGCTGTGTTCCCCATGCACCGTTGGAAGGCCAGTACAATATTATCGATTCGGGTAGAGCAGACTAAGGACGTGTAGATAAACAAACAGAACAGAGAGCATTAGAAGATGCTTCATCTAAGACAGTGGGATATTTGTGGGGGTGTGTGTGCCGGTGTTGGTGTGAGCCGGGTGTGCAGTGTGCTGAGTGACATGTATGCTGAGAATGTGGGTGTGAGTCAGTGGGTGTCTAAAGTGAATGGGGATGTGTGGTGGGCTGTAATGACTACTGAAGATGTGTGGGGCGGTAGTGACTCATAGTGGTGTGTTACAGGGGCTGGTGGTGCTGCCGGGCCTATCTCTGGCAGCAGGTGTTACATCAGGACCAGACATGATTCATCTGCTACTGCTGGATTTGACCCTGAGGGTGAGAGGTACAGCAGGGGAGAAGGGACAAACTGTACAGGCTTCCCTTCACCCACCTTCTCCCTCTCTGATCTCTCTCGCGATCAGCGTAAGCACCCTGAGAAACAATATGCTCCTGAGATCCTACTTATAGACAGTCTCCCACACAACACACTGAAACAGCACACACACACACACACACACACACACACACACACACACACACACACACACACACACACACACACACACCAACACGCTTTTCCCATTCAGATACATGCAGTGATAATGATCCAGCAGCATCAACATCCCGACCTAACCTCCCAGTACAGCTTGTTAATGGCCCAGCGTTTGTTCTACTTTGCATGTTCACAACCATCTGACTGATATTCACGTATTAACCCCACAGAGGACCCCAGTCACACACGTTCCTATGGTTCTAACTAGCACTGGGCTAACGTTATTGGCGTTTAGACTTTTATCTCTATGGCCTCATCGTTAGCAATTCAACGCCAACAAGCAGAGCCAATGAATGAGTAAACATAATATCACTGGAACAAACAAACAAACGCATCTCGTGTCACATCCAGAGGAGGGAGCTACAGTGCACTTATAAAAACTGTCTCTATAACTAAATATATGTGTGTGCAATTCACTTAAAAACTATAAATATTAACAGTGACTAAGGACATCTTTTAAACGGAGTCAGGACGTCCATGGGAATGAACTAACCCCAGTCTTTGACATGCTGTTGGTGAATTAAGCTGAAGTGTCATCTCTAGTGTGCAGCCTTGTGTGTGTCTCTCTCTCTCTCACACACACACAGACACAAGCACACACTCCCTCACTCTCTCCTCCCTCTAACTTTCTCTCGCTCTCTCCTGCTCTCTCTCTCTCTCTCTCTCTCCCCCTCTCTCTCTCTCTCTCTCTCTCACTCTCAGCTGCGTCTGTGCAGATCTCACAGTGAGACAGTAATTGTGAGAGACCATATGAGTTACCATATGAGTCACAGTCATAATCATAGACCTTCCATTTATTTCCTCTCTGCCGCTTATGGTCACACTCGTGAGAAAATAGGTGTCACGCGGAGCATGCACTGGTATGTGTGTGTGTGTGTTTATGGTCAATAATACACGAAGTAAGATGACATTGCTCTTTAATATATGCCAATTACAACATAGACTAGATTCTCTTTAGCCCTATATACTGTTGGACACCTCGCATGGATGTCCTAGATGGCTACAATGAAGAGCCTGGAAAATAATTGGCTAATTGTTTTAGGGGGTAATTGTTTCCAAAAACCCTGTTACTGAACGCATGTCCATAATCTGTAACTCCTTGTCCGTCCATCCGGAATGTATAATGTGTGGATATCTCCAAACTGGCACCTATAACTCTGCTGCTCCAGATTATTATTTTTTTTGGGGGGGGGGGGGGGGGGGGCTCAGATGGTTTCTACACAGATAGCCACACATTATACAATCGGGATTATACAAGGAGTTACGGATTATAGATATGTCTTCAGTAACAGGATTTTCAGAAACAAGTACCTCCTTAAAACATTTTGCCAGTTATTTTCCAAGCTATATATGGCTAGATTGTCCTTGTTTTCGTGCTGCCATTTCCTGACAAACATTATCTGAAGTCTTATAATGCCTGGGGACTGGGCGACTGGGCCAAAATATCATATAATTATATATATATATGTGTAACATTCTTCACAGTGTGACGGTATTTTATGTTTTTGAATAGTAAACGTTCTAAATATGCTTCATGAGTAGTTCATGACCCCTAGGGTGGCCACACAAATTAGATGTGATTTCAATGGGGCTTTCTCCATTCTGATTGTTTTATTTTGTTCAATCCAACTCCAACAACAATTTCATGAATTCCGTCATTTCCTGCACTCATTTGTTAGCATTTGCACACTGTGCCACTGTGCATGATATGGGCACAATATCTAGGCCTAATTAAATGGTGAACTGTTGGAATCATCTATAGCTGGAATATACACTAAGTGTCCCAAATATTTGGACACCTTCCTAATATTGAGTTGCACCCCCTTTTGCCCTCAGAGCAGCCTCAATTTGCCAGGGCATGGACTCTACAAGGTGTCAAAAGCATTCCACAGAGATGCTGGCACGTGTTGACTCCAATGCTTCCCACAGTTGTGTCAAGCTGACTAGATGTCCTTTGGGTGGTGCACCATTCTTGATACACACAGGAAACTGTTGAGCGTGAAAAACCCGGCAACATTGCAGTTCTTGACAAACCCAAGCTGGTGCGCCAGGCACCTACTACCATACCCCGTTCAAAGGCAAGTACATATTTTGTCTTACCCATTCACCCTCTGAATGGCACACATACACAATCCATGTCCCAATTGTCTCCAGGCTTAAATATCCTTCTTTAACCTGTCTCCTCACCTTCATCTACATTGATTGAAGTAGATTTAATAGGTTACATCAATAAGGGATCCTAGCTTTCACCTGGATTTACCTGGTCAGTATATGTCATGGAAATAGCAGGTGTCCCTAATGGTTTGCATACTCAGTGGAGTGGGCAGCACTTTGAATATATTGTTATTTGACATGACAATGAATGAAGAAGCCAGGGAGGAACTATTGTGAAAGAGTAGGAACCAAAGTGTTGGTCAGGGTTTCCCAGAGGACACTAATTAGATGTTAGATTACATGTTTTCTCTTATTTCATGTAGCTAGCGCAAACTAACATATTTATGCTTTCCCTATTCCTCTTTGATTTAGAAGATACCATTGCACAAACAACATGGTGATCTTTGCCTACACCAGAACTGGTATCAGGCTGTATGAGCTAGCTACGATTGCTTTGACTATTTGTACATTTAGCAAGCTAGCTAGCCAGCTTACTTACATTAGTGGCTAACACAATTTATTTTACCCACAACTTGCTAAGAAAAGACAAACTAGCTGTTTGCAGACAGTAAGACACACTAACTAATTGTGTAAATATAGAACGCTTGTGGATTTATATTAAGAACCAAAGTGGAAATCAACTTTGTTGTTAACATCTTGTTGCATCTGACCATGCATACAGTGTGACGGCATGGCAAGTGCTTGTGACTCCGTGGTTGTTTTGTTGAGCAACAACCTGAGTGACGGGGCAGGGCTTGGTGTGGGATGCACATGGGAAAGCGACATGCCGGAGGAAAGAGAGAGAGAGAGAGACGACACGAGTAGCAAACGGAGTCAACTAAAAAAACTGACATAACACGTGCCAGAGTGGCGTATCACATTTAACAAACATTGAAATATCATTATAGAAGGTAAAGTAAAAACCCATACCGGTCCGTGCATCACTACCGGTAAAATACAGTACACCGCCCAGCCCTAGTCCAAACCCTCTCATCCAGCTGATGTAATCACACACACGCTGTACTTTCATCTCATACCCAGCATAACAATTATGGATCAGCTCTGGCTATGTTTCTGTTCTGTGACTCACAGTAGAGAAGCATGCCATCTGTTGGTCAGCCAGTCCAGTCAGGTTCTGAGATTCATGTCAGAGACCACAAGTAGGTCAGGGCACTGCTTCAGAAGCCATTTTGGATAGGGGGAAGAGTGCAGGAGAAACAGGTGAAGGTGGACAGGAGAGTAGGGTAGAGGCAGCCTAGGACGAGAGAGACGGGACTGGACAGGAAACGGGAAAGGACAGACAAGAGGGACAAGCCAGGACAAGGAAAGGGACAGCGGAAGGAGTCAGACCATGGTAGAAAAGACAAGCCAGGAGGGAAGAAATGGACAAAAAAGGTAGGTCAGGACAAAAGGGAAGAGACAGAGAGGAGAAAGTGAGAAAGAAGAAATCATCAAGGAAAGGGACACATGAAACAAGTGTAAAATCAAGTTAGAGGCAAACAGCTGTTTGCAGTAGGGAGGATCAGTATGGCTCTGTAGATGGCTGACCAGAGCAAACAGCCAACATTGCAGAAGAGAACCTCCCTCTGCATTTTTTTTTAATATTGTCAATACCAGAATATGTGGGGAATCTAGTTTCAGGCTTTTCTTTTACACCTGCTATGTTAGGTTTCCACCGAGGAAGAGTTGCTACACACACACACACACACGTTTACACACACAGACACACACTGATCTGGAACATCCAGAGAAAGACTGGCCACTGATTAAACAGTCACAGTCTCTATGTGATCGAAACACACAGGCCGTTCATTCTCAAGACAAAAGAGAAGAAAATGAAAAAAGAGATTCAATTCCCTCCTCGGCTTTTGCTGCAGCCTATAATGAACCTAAGACTCTGGAAGAGGAGAGGAAATGAGTCCCGTGTAGCTCAGTTGGTAGAGCATGGCTCTTGCAATGCCAGGGTTGTTGGTCAATTCCCACGGGGGCCCAGTAGGAAAATGTTTGCACTCACTACTGTAACTCGCTCTGGATAAGAAGCTCTACTAAATTACAAGAATGTTCAATGAAATTCTAGCGAAGAGGAGGGATCTGTTGTTGTGGTAAATGTGGCCCCTAGACAACGGAATTATTGTTAGTCATTAGCTTAAGTGCTAATAAAATAGCTTAGCTTGTAATAAGCTTATCGCGTTTAATGCACCACTAATGCTTCCTTTCCCATACATATTCACACATAACCCATAGAGCCAACTGGAGATCTCTCTCAAGTGAATAATACTGGCATGGCATGCTATCCTTTCGTGGTCAGAATACACAGATGAGTTAGGGCTGAATGAATGTCTCTCTCTAAGATGACATTTTATCTCAATGAGACTAACCTGGGTGGGCTAAATGAAGATCATAATAAAGAAAAAAATAAAGACGAAATGTAGATTTTTCATTCATGGCATTCTCTTCATTTAAATGTGATGATGAGGAAGCTTCCACCTAATGAGTCTATCACAGTCCAGTGCAATCCAACTGCAACCAGGTGAAATACGGCAATGATCTAATAGCACAAACAGTGGCTGACGCATGATTGTCCTTTCCACAGGGTGATGGTACTGAAGTAAGCCGCCAACTTGACAATTCCACACATCCAACAGAGTGAGTGTGCTACTCTTATTATAAACTGTGTCCTTATAAGTAAATTATTTGTTGCCTCTGTGTGTGTGTGTGTGTGTGTGTGTGTGTGTGTGTGTGTGTGTGTGTGTGTGTGTGTGTGTGTGTGTGTGTGTGTGTGTGTGTGTGTGTGTGTGCGCGTGTGTGTGTGTGTGTGCGTGTGGGCAAGGGTGTGTGTAATTGTGCATACGTGAGTGGGCGCGTTCTTGCATGAGATCGGTACTGTTATCCAATAGCCTACTTTTGAAACGATATTAGTTCGACTGCAATGGCAAAACCAATAACCCTTGAAGTGATTTCCCGATATTGCTGTCGCATAATTTTCATGTCAAAGCAGTAGACAGTGACACCACGGTCACCCTATAGTCTACCGCAGCAGCACTTTCTCAATATGAACCAATATGACCAGGGAAAACTAGCCAGAGGACTTACCGCAGTAGACGATTAAGAGACTCGTCAACAGTATCACAACCCAGAAAGTTGAAGACATCCTTGGCCAGGGGTTGGCATCCGTACGTTTAGTCAACCTTAAAGCCGGAGCCATTGAACAGAGCGATACCCTCTCACAAAAATCAAAAGTAATTTCACCAGCCGGGTCTTCCTCTCACGAAGCGCCTCTCTCCACGTGTAATCCTTGGAAAAAAACATGTTGAGAACGAACCTCTCATTGCAAAAGCTCTCATATGGCTATGCACCCGGTGCGTAAAAAAGGTAGCATCTTCTTGAGGTTCGCAGTTTAACGCTTGGGAACTCCCATGTGACGCAATTAAATGTTTCGTATTCCAAAAATAACCCACTTCTTAGTGATATTTGTAGAAGTAATAGGCTAGTTCAGGAGAATCAGGAGAATAGGTTTGGCATCCTGAAATCGCAGTATGATCTCCAATATGATTGCTATAAAGGACTGAAAGATGCAATCACGTGTACCGCAACGTCGTAAAGCTCCTCTAATTCAACTGTGCTAGAGGATGTGTGAATCGTTTACGCTCCCAGGCAAAGAAAAACACTGGAAATATGTAGTTCGTCAACAATGTCCTTTTAAATCTGATAAAGAATAGCATATGGGATCTACCCTAGAAAGAAAGTCCTTAGAGATCACAAGTCACTATCGACTGTCCTCAAACCCAAACTTGTAGATGATCACCATCATGCGCACAGTTATTCTATACTGATAGAATAAAACGGAAGATGGAGAGAGAAATAACGAGAGAGAGTGTGAGAGAAGTAGAGAGTGAGCGCAGGATGCGTCGTAAATTCCCTCCAAATGATTTTGAGACTAGAATGTCCGTTATATCGCTGGAATAAAATCTATCCCCAATAAACATCTAATAACATCTAATAATCTAATAATGTGGTTTCTTCAAGCAGCCCTCCCTAAACTAGCATACTGGGATGCTCACAGGTGGCGTGTGTGTGTGTTGATTTTTAGGATAGAGTACAGGCTGTATCTGTTAATGCATTTCCTGGAAATAATCAAAATCACACACATACATATCAAACACAACATTGTTTCATCTGTACTGAACATAGTTTATGTCCTATAGTGTAGAAACATTTCAATAATGTCAGAGGACGTTACTTGATTGATAGTGCCTAAACATATCATTTATTGGGAAGAAATCCCATAGCAACTGTGTCCAAGCCGGCCCGAACTCGAAGTTCAGCCCCACTTCTACTGGACAGCGCCCCGACTGCATATCAGCACCACGCGTCTACTGGACAGCGCCAGTGATGGTCGAATAGCAGAAGAGAAGTGCTGTACATTTTTGTTTTTAGGGTATGAGCCACTATGCATTAATTACCATATATTAACGACCTGATTCATTATATCTAATTAATTAATGCCCTATATTCGAAATATGATATATATATTTTTTTTATAGTAGGGATTGTATTTCTATGATAAGGCAGTGTGTGGGCCATATCATCTTTGAGTGGTTTATAGGCCTATCTCTTGGTTAGCATTGGCCAACAAACCATTCAAAGACGCTATGAACTGGGCCCACATACTACCTTACCATAAATACAGAATCCCTATTAGAAAAAATATTATATTTCTATGAGCCTTACTCTCTTACATACTTCAGTGATCTGAAAGACCCAGAACTCGGAGTTATGCTTAGTTATTCTAACAGACAAGCACTGAGTCTGAATACTATTTTCCACTACATCAATTCCACCCTCACCCTCTCTCTTCCCACATCAGGATTTAAGCATTTAAAATTCTAAGCCTGTTTTAAATGGAAAGCAGTGCATGAATAGATAGTTGGAATGAGAGCCAGAGAGAGACAGAGAGAGAGAGAGAGAGAGGAAGGGAGAGAGGGCGGTTGGCACGGTGCCCGCACTATGCTGGCAGTGGATCAGGTACAGCGGGCCTGGCCGCGCCTTGGCACGAGGCACACTCACCCAGCGCTCGCTGCATTCATTCCAGCCAGGAGACAGGGCAGGGGGTGTGGCCTACATATGTTTTTTTTTAACTCCCTCACTTTTTTTCTGATTGGTTTTTCCAAGCACCAAATGTACAGTCTGTTGATAAGGGTAGAAATGACAAGGGATGAATAAACAGGGGTGTGGTAGAAAAGATAAACCTTGTTGTGAATGAGCAGCTTAAGCTGCAATCCATGACCGATGGCATTCCCCTGTAATAGCATAATCACAGCACATTTATTCTGAGTGTTGACGGGAAGAAGCTTGATCACATAAGCATCCTGCATGAAGAAATAGGCCTCTATAGTTCATTCAAAAATCAGGTATTAGTCATTCAATTAGCATTTTGTTATTCTGAAAATGTGACCAAAGCTCTTCTTGTATTCTCTTCCTAAAAGTTTGTGTTAGAGTTTGAAAACTCTATGTCTCCCTATTCCAGTACACTAACTTTTCTTTCAAACATTCTCAGGTCACAATCTACAAATTTTACAGACTCCTTCCCTGAAGTTTTGTTATTCGTTTTTGGGTTGTGCCCTATGGCGCGAAGACAGGGTTCTGTCCTGGGCTTATCTGTTCTGTATGAAACCCAGACCCCGGTTGTGTCCCAAATGAATGGCTATTCCCAATATAGTGCACTCCTTTGACCAGGGCCCACATTAGATGCACTATGAAGGGAATGGGGTGTCATTTGGGATGCAGTCCTAGCCATCCCTGCTGTGCTTCTGTTCTGGTAATACACCACTTAGTAGGGAGCCTCCCCTGATGCTACCTCACGCATCCGTCTGCGATAGTGTGCATCCCAAATGCACCCTATGTCCTACAGAGTGCACTACTTTTGACCAGAGCCTGGTCAAAAGTAGTGCACTATATAGGCAAAAGGGTGCCATTGGCTACGCAGGCTTAGACCAACCTGACCTTCTCTCTCTGCTACTCTCTGCTATCCCTTTGATCTGCCTAGACGTGATGACTTCCTCTTTATTGGGACTGGCTGGATGGTGAAGTGCCTCTGAACTCAGCTTGTCGCCCACTAAGCTACGCCGGCCCACTGAGGACACTTCCTGGTGGGAGAGATTTACTATACAAACCTGCTAAACAGCAGGTGGTGATCCATGGTTAAAACAGTAATATATAACAGCTACAGTAATATTGGTGTTTGGTGAAGTTGTCCCTAGTCACTGACCTTGGGTCTGTTTAGCATTTCCCCCACTAATGGTTAAGGCTAGGACTGGGGGTGGAGAAGATAATACTAGCTCTGCACCGAAACTTCCCCCTGGAGCACACTATATTGTTCAAACACCATTCTCACTAATTCACTTTGATTCTAAAGGATCCTGAGGTCCATGAGAAAAGAATTCCATCCATGCGTATCAGCTTAATCAGGTAGAGTTTGTTCTCTACTGCACTTGGAGACTTCAGAAGAAGTACTTTTTGTGTGGTGTTGTATCCGCTTGTCTCCGGTGCTGTAGTTAGTCTGCTACAGAGGACCTCCCAAATGAAGCCTCCAAAAACACATTCATTATCATGTTCGAGAAAGTCAAGTGGGTTGTTTCTAGCTGAACGTCCTAGTTCAAATCACAGTGATTGTATATGGGTAGACTAGAAGGTTGTTTGTTTTTTTATTTCATTAATCACTTTAATCAGGATAACATAGGCCTACTCTGCATCCCAAATGGCACTGTATACCCTATAGTGCACTACTTTTGACCGAAGCCCTACATAGGGAATAGGGTGCCATTTGAGACGCAAACATAAACATCCTGTACAATGTACAATACTAGCAGCCGGAACATACTGTAACAACATAATTAAACAGTGTCATTATACAGTACATGTTCCAATGCTTCAAAAGCTGGATTTTTTTATGAATACCTGAGTGCCAGCCAGGGTGACCGGGGCACTGGGCTGTGATGTGTGTGTGTGTGTTTTACTGTGTGTGTATTTGTGTGTGGCCCCTGATGTCTCTCTGCTCATATTGTGGGTGCTCTCTGATATTTTAAATTACAGAGAGAGAGAGAGAGAGAGGGGGGGGGGGGGGGTAATTACTAAAGCCTGGTTCATCTTTGAAAACATGTCATGCTAAGGTGAAAATGCAGTCCTTATGGCACTGCACAGTCCACAAAACAATTGCCTGGTAATCTAGACCAGTGGTTCCCGATCTTTTTACAGTCCCATACCCTTCAAACATTTAACCTCCAGCTGCGTACCCCCTATAGCACCAGGGTCAGCGCACTCTCAAATGTTGCTTTTGCCATCATTGCGAGCCCATAACACACTCTATACAATACATTTATTAAACATAAGAATGAGTGTGAGACTTCCGGTGACGCAACTTAGGAAATGGCTGGCTAGTTTTTCGTACAGCACATCGGTTTGGTATTTCCCCCCTAAATTCAAGTATTTACTCAGAGCCTTATAATCATTTACACAAAATGGAAAAGGGGAAAATAGGAATTAGGAAAAGGGTGTGGAGCTGTAACAAGACAGCGGAAGATAGTGGCTTGAAAAAGTATGTGAACCCTTTGGAATTACCTGGACTTCTGCATAAATTGGTCATAAAATTTGATCTGCTCTTCATCTAAGTCATAACCATAGACAAACACAGTCTGCTTAAGCTAATAACACACAAACAATTATACGTGTTCATGTTTTTATTGAACACACCGTGTAAACATTCACAGTGCAGGGTGGGAAAAGTATTTGAACCCTTGGATTTAATAACTGGTTGACCCTCTTTTGGAAGCAATAACCTCAACCAAACATTTTCTGTAGTTGCGGATCAGACCTGCACAGCGGCCAGGAGGAATTTTGGACCATTCCTCCCAACAAAACTGTTTCAGTTCAGCAGTATTCTTGGGATGTCTGGTGTGAACCGCTTTTTTTCTTGAGGTCATGCCACAGCTTCTCAATCGGGCTGAGGTCAGGACTCTGACTGGGTCACTCCAGATGGCATATTTCATTCTGTTGTTGATTTACTTCTGGGTTTTGGGTCACTGTCCTGTTGCATCACCCGACCTTTGTAGAGCTTCAATTGGCAGATAGCCTAAAATTCTCCTGCAAAATGTCTTGATAAACTTGGGAATTCATTTTTACGTCAATGATAGCAAGCTGTCCAGGCCCCAACCATGATGCAGCCCCAAACCATGATGCTCCCTCCACCAAACTTTACAGTTGGCATGAGGTTCTGATGTTGGTGTGCTGTGCAGTGCCTGATTTCTCCACACATAGTGCTTTGTGTTCCTTCCAAACAACTCAACCTTAGTTTCATCTGTGTTTCATCTGTCCACAGAATATTTTGCCAGCAACGCTGTGGAATATCCAGGTTGTCACGACTCGGACCGATTATTTTCTCCCCCTCCTTATGTGTTTATTGAGTACACCTGTTTTGAGTTGGTTATAATTAGTGAGGCTTTATTAGTCAGCCGGCTCGCCTGGTTCTTTGTGCGGGATTGATTATTGTAACCCTGGTGTTTGCATTAGATGTACATGTTTGTGTATTTAGTGCTAGACTGTTTTCGTTTCCCTGTGTCTGGGGCATTTGGTTTGAGCATCCGTAAGTGGGTTGACCGTAGTTCACCGTGTGTGCACTAAAGTAGCACTTTATTGAACTCTGCTTTCCTGCCCCTGATTTCACCCTCACGACACCCAGGACCTTGCACAGGTGCTCTTTTGACAGCAGTGGCTTCTTCCGTTGTGTCCTCCCATGAATACCACCCGTTGAGTGTTTTACATACTCGTCAATAGAGATGTTAGCATGTTCCATAGATTTCTGTGAATCTTTAGCTGACACTCTAGGATTCTTCTTAACCTCATTGAGCATTCTGCGCTGTGCTCTTGCAGTCATCTTTGCAGGATGGCCACTCCAAGGGAGAGTAGCAACAGTGTTGAACTTTCTCCATTTATAGACAATTTGTCTTACTGTGGACTGATGAACATCAAGGCTTTTAGGGATACTTTTGCAACCCTTTCCGACTTTATGCAAGTCAACAACTCTTCATCTTAATCTTCTGAGATCTCTTTTGTTCGAGTCATGGTTCAAATCAGGCAATGCTTCTTGTGAAAAGCATGTTTTCTATAGGGCAGGGCAGCTCTAACCAACATCTCCAATCTCATCTCATTGATTGGACTCCAGGTTAGCTGACTCCTGACTACAATTAGCTTTTGGAGAAGTCATTAGCCTAGGGGTTCACATACTTTTTCCAACCTACACCTTCAATGTTTAAATGATGTATTCAATATAGACAAGACAAATACAATAATGTGTGTGTTATTAGTTTAAGGTCACTGTGTTTGTCTGTTGTTGTGACTTAGATGAAGATCAGATCTAATTTTATGACCAATTTATGCAGAATTACAGATAATTCCAAAGGGTTCACATACTTTTTCTTGCCACTGTGTAATCGTAGACAAAACAGAGATGGCTAATGCTGGCGCAAATAAGCTAGCAGCTGCAATAGAACCATCATTTCGTGAGGTGATAAAGGAGGAATTGAGCGTGGCGCTCACAGGCTTGCGAGAGGAACTTCGACAAGATGTACGAAAATAACTAAATGAGTTCAAGAAGGACATTAACCAGAAACTCAAATAAAACAAATAAGAACTTCACAGCATATCTACAAGAATGGGGGATGCATAACAGCGCATTGGGGAAACAAACACATGGAACACTGCAGTCAAGGAAATACTTGAAAAGTATTTGAAAAGCCATCACGCACTACAGGCAAAAGTGACAGACATCTAAGGTTTTTCACGTCGAAACACCATTAGACTTTATTCCGTGGCAGAGGGCGCAGAAAAATACTCTATGCCCAAATTTGTGGAGGGTCTATTCAAAGAAATACTTGAAGACGACACTGACCTGGGAATCGAGAGAGCACACTTACCTCTGGCCTCAACACCCCCCAGCGGCGCCCCACCAAGATCTATAGGAGTACGGTTCCCTACAATTCTCAGTCAAAGAGAAGCTCTTACATGCAGCCTGGAAATAGCCTGTTAACTTCCAGGCCAACGAGTGTTCTTGGGTCAGGACAACGCGGGAGAGATACTGAAAAGAAGGAAGGAATACACCCATCAAGAAAGCACTTAAAGAGAAAGATATTGCCTTCCCGAACGCCATTCCCGGCAAAAAATGTGGGTGTTTCTGGATAAAGGCGTCTTCACCGGGGGAAAAACTTGTGCAGGCCCTCCCATGGATCGTTGTCGGCGAGCAGAGTCATGGAATAAGAGGGAAATCAACTCGGCCAGAGGACGTTCACATGCGAGAGAGACTCAGGCATTTCCAACAAGAAGATAGAAGACACTGAATCGGATTTAACAGACTTAAGAGTTACCGCGAGCTGGTAAGACATATTGGGTTGTTACGGTTGACATTGCAATAGGTGAAATGCCTCCCCTATTTTCCCCCAATGCTGAGCAAAGGTGATGAGCCATAGGTATGTGTTCTTTATGGACACATTATGTATGGTCACGTTAATAACACATTGACAACAGGGTGACAGACGGGCATATCAAGGAGAGGATTCATGATATTTACACAGGACCTATATAGTTTTCACTTGTAATTAACCGATGTGTGAACGCAATGAAATAGGTACCTTTTACATTTTCAGGTTCTAACAGGTCTTGTTTGGAACTGCGCTACTCATTTTCATATCTGAACGAGGGGCCCCTCCAGCGGACAGGCTCATCCCCTCAAACTCCAGAGGCAAGAGACAGTCCTCTGACATGGGAGTCCAAATACCAAAGTATTTTCCCACTTCGGTTTACTTTTTAGGCTCATGTTAAGCAGGCAGTTGTAGTGCACAGGTTTTTGTATTTATATCGATGCACCATCCGGAATTTAAGGCAATACATCTCAATGTTAACGGACCGGGGAGTGCCATCACGAGAACTAAGGTAATAGCAAAGATGAAACAGGAGAGGGTTGACATACCATTCTGGCAGGAAACTCACTTCTCCACTCCTGAACACGAGAAACTCAAGAAAATGGGATATAGGAATAACCTTTTCGTCTTCTTACAAAATGGGTAGAAGGGGCACTGCAACCTTGATCCCAAATTCAGTTCATTTTGAGTTTATATCAGAAATAAAAGGCAAGGAGGGTAGATTTATACTTGTTAAATGTAAACTGGATAACAAGGAAGTTACATTATTAAATGCATACGCGCCCCCGGGGAATGACAGGAAGGTGTTTGATTTAATTGCCAGAGAAACCTCTGGCACTCTTATCTGTGGAGGGTATTTTAACACGATTTTAAACTCAAAATTGGACAGCAAAATCAACAGAAAATTAGCCTGGTTTCTAAAAAGATCAATAGGATATTGCAGGATTTAGGACTGCTTGATGCATGGCGTGACATCCACATGACAGCCCGCCACACTGAATACTCCAGGGTTAGACTACTTTTTCATGGACAATGCAGATGGACATAGGCTTAAGGATTGTAGGATCGGGTAGTGCGACATCAGATCATAATGGAGTTTACCTTACTCTACACCTTGACAGCAAACCAAGAAATACTCTATGGAGGCTTAATACAATTGTGCTGAATGATCCAGCATTCAAGGAACCAATAAAGACAGAATCGAATGTCTATCTGGGAGAATAATGATAACGGGGAAGTATCTCCTGCTACATGAAAGATCATAGCCACATCATCTCTCTAGAAAAAGATTGAAGCACAGAAACGGCTGAAATTGCAGGAAACTTTAAGAAACTTAGAATGATCTCGTCGTCATTACAGAGACCCTCTTACATTACGAGAGATTCAAAAGGTAAAACAGGAAACTGACCAGGTATATAGCAAAGAAGTAGAGAAAAATCTCAGGTTCCTGAAACAACAATATTATGAATCAGGCCCCTAGGCAACACAATTACTAGAATGGAGACTCAGGAAACAAGCATAGAATACCATATTCAAAATGAAAGACCGCAAAACAAGAAGATTACATGCAAATTGGATTAAATATAGAATGCATTTAAATCACATTACACAAATCTGCAAAAGCAACCAGAGAAGGCAGACGCACAGACAAGCGAGCATTTTTTTGAACTCACTTGATCTTCCCTCAATAGGGACAGAGCAAAATGATAGACTTACTTCAGAAATAACCACTGAAGAAATGAATAATGCAATATCTAAAAATCTAAAATCTAAAAGTAAACAAGCACTGACGGCTTCCCTTCAGAATGGTTCAACGTCTTCAGAGAACAACTAACACCTCTGCTTCAGGGCTGTTTTAACTGGACTCTGTGGGAGGGGGGGGGGGGGGGGGGGGTCTAATACCATCATGAAGAGAAGCCATCATATCTGTAATCCCAAAAGAGGGTAAAGATGAGAAAGAATGCAGTTCATATAGACCTATCGCAATTCTTAATACAGATTACAAACTATATGCATCAATAATAGCCAAAAGAATGGAAGACATAATCCCAGAATTGATTGACGGGGATCAAACTGGTTTCATGCCAAATAGGCAGACACAGGACAACATAAGGCGAACACTACATGTCATGGACCACATCACTCAGAATAAGACAAGTGCTATATTAATCAGCCTAGATGCAGAAAAAGCATTTGATTCAGTGGGATGGGATTATTTATTCCAAGTTATGGAAAGATTTGGTTTCAACAAAGAAGTGATACAGTGCATCAAAACACTGTATTCATGTCCGACCGCTAGAATAAAGAGACATGGACATTTGTCACGAATGATAAAATTAGAGTGAGGGGCAAGACAAGGCTATAATCTTTCACCCACGCTCTTCTCCTTGTACATTGAGCCATTAGCACAGGCAATAAGACAAGACCCATCTTTAGAGGGAATAACAATAAGAGGCAGTGAACATAAGATTTGCATGTATGCTGATGACGTTCTGTTACTCCTTAAAGACCCAGGCTCAAGTGTACCTAGATTGATGGATGTTTTACAAACATTTGGAACATAGTCAGTGTATGTGCTTAAGCGTACACAAGACCCAAGTCCTAGTATATAATTATACCTCACAGGAAGAGCTGAAGAGTAATTATAACTTCCAGTATACCTCTTCATCCATTAAATATCTTAGAGTAAATTTACCAAAAGATACACCCAAACTTTATGACACGAATTACGATCACAACAACAAGAAAATATATGATGACCTGGACAGGTGGAATTCACTTCCTGCGGATCTTAGTAGTAGAATTGAAACAATCAAAATGAACATCCTGCCGAGGTTCTCTGTATTTGTTCCAATCACTGCCCATAGAAATCCCGTCTAAACAGTTTAGGGAATGGGATAAACGGATACCAAGGTTTACCTGGAACGGTAAGAGACCAAGAATTATGTGTACGACATTACAATGACCAACCAATAGAGGTGGTATGGCCTTACCAAACATAAAGTATTATTTTCTGTCAGCCCAATTCAGACCTGTGATGTGTTGCTGCTGCAATTCAGTATCCAAATCCAAATGGAAAGACATGGAGACTACTTTGACAGAGATACACATACAGTCAGTTTGGGGAAATAAGGACATGGTAATAGAAATATACAATAGACAAAATCAGTTGATTATTTTCTCTCTTGAAACATGGTTTAGGGTAGTTAAGCAAAATCATTTAGACAGAGAGGTCAAACTGCTGAGTTGGCCCGCATACTTCATTGGCCCGGCTTCATCCCTGCAATTCAGGAGAGCAGATTTGAACAGTGGACCCAGAAAGGCATCACATCATTCAGTACAATCATAAGGAATGGGGACCTAGAGAACTCCCAGGACCTGAGTATAAAACATGGCTTGGATAAACCTAGAAGTCCGACACTATTTCTTAAGGGAGATAAAAGCGATTGACACTCGAGCGCCTCCAAAATGTATCCAAGTATTCACTAACGCATACAACATGGGGAGTATCAAAAAAACTATTTCCAATCTTTTCTTGGGTATTCAAACCTCAAAGAAACAATCTACAAACTATGTTAAACTGAAACATGGTTGAACAGTTTTGAGACTCAACAAAGCTCCACCAACTCAAGGTCATGGAGAAAATTCTGTTGGAAGAATGTTATACGTTTCTTCAGAACACCTAAACTGAAATGCAAACAGACTGGCTCCCTACAGCCTTGTTGTAGAGAATGCGGGCTATCAAGGGTGGATCACTCCCATATCTTTGAGTCCTGCCCCGCAATCAAAACTTACTGGGGAGAAATAAGATCTAACATTGGAAAAATAATGGGATTTGACATAGAACAAACATTCATTTCTTTGTGCATGGGTGAAATACCTAATAACTTACACACTAGAGACAAGTACCTCTTGAAGGTCCTACTGGCAGCCAATAAAAAGGTTATCCACCGTGACACAATGGATAGATATTATTAAAGAAATACACCATATGGAGCATATGACCTTTGCTTTAAGAACACAAAGAGGATAGACGTCAGGAATACTGGTGAAAAGTGGGTTTTGTCCTTGAAAATTGTCATGTTAAAAGATGATGTCAATGTAACTAATCTGATGATGTGCGCTGTAACTGCCAGATCTTTTTTTGTTGTTCTTTTACTTTACTTGTATTTTCTTTGTGTTCCTCAATAAAAACTAAGTCAAAAAAAAAAGAATCTCCAAAATAATGTGTGAGTTTTTGTCACAACCCGGCTCGTGGGAAGTGACAAAGAGCTCATATAGGACCAGGGCACAAATAATAACATAATAACAATCAATAATGTTGCTCTTTATTTAACCATCTTACATATAAAACCTTATTTGTTCATCGAAAATTGTGAATAACTCACCACAAGTTAATGAGAAGGGTGTGCTTTAAAGGATGCACCTAACTCTGCAATGTTGGGTTGTATTGGAGAGAGTCTCAGTCTTAAATCATTTCCCACACAGCCTGTGTCAAGTCGGCATAAACGATTCGGGAGACAGGCGCAGGAATGTGAAATAGTTTTTTTTATTAAGCTCAAATTACGTCATCTAAAGGCACGGGGACGAACACCAAGAAAACGAGTAAGAAAACACAGGGTAGAAATCCAAAACAAAAAGAGTGAGGAGTAGCTCGAATAAATAACACACGTGCACAATGATTAACACACGGGACGAGACCCGTAATCATCTGCGCAATCCACAAAGGCACGAAAGCCAAAACACACAGCACAGGTACTCACACGCACCAACGGACATTGTAACAATAATCGACCACCCAATGGAAACCAAAGGGCACATACAGTTGAAGTCGGAAGTTCACATACAGTGAGGGGAAAAAGTATTTGATTCCCTGCTGATTTTGTACGTTTGCCCACTGACAAAGAAATGATCCGTCTATCATTTGAATGGTAGGTTTATTTGAACAGTGAGACAGAATAAATAACAAGAACAAAAATCCAGAAAAACGCATGTCAAAAATGTTATGAATTGATTTACATTTTAATGAGGGAAATAAGTATTTGACCCCACTGCAAAACATGACTTAGTACAGTGCCTTGCGAAAGTATTCGGCCCCCTTGAACTTTGCGACCTTTTGCCACATTTCAGGCTTCAAACATAAAGATATAAAACTGTATTTTTGTGTGAAGAATCAACAACAAGTGGGACACAATCATGAAGTGGAACGACATTTCAAATCAAAAACTGAAAAATTGGGCGTGCAAAATTATTCAGCCCCCTTAAGTTAATACTTTGTAGCGCCACCTTTTGCTGCGATTACAGCTGTAAGTTGCTTGGGGTATGTCTCTATCAGTTTTGCACATCGAGAGATTGAAATTTTTTCCCATTCCTTCTTGCAAAACAGCTCGAGCTCAGTGAGGTTGGATGGAGAGCATTTGTGAACAGCAGTTTTCAGTTCTTTCCACAGATTCTCAATTGGATTCAGGTCTGGACTTTGACTTGGCCATTCTAACACCTGGATATGTTTATTTTTGAACCATTCCATTGTAGATTTTGCTTTATGTTTTGGATCATTGTCTTGTTTGAAGACAAATCTCCGTCCCAGTCTCAGGTCTTTTGCAGACTCCATCAGGTTTTCTTCCAGAATGGTCCTGTATTTGGCTCCATCCATCTTCCCATCAATTTTAACCATCTTCCCTGTCCCTGCTGAAGAAAAGCAGGCCCAAACCATGATGCTGCCACCACCATGTTTGACAGTGGGGATGGTGTGTTCAGCTGTGTTGCTTTTACGCCAAACATAACATTTTGCATTGTTGCCAAAAAGTTCAATTTTGGTTTCATCTGACCAGAGCACCTTCTTCCACGTTTGGTGTGTCTCCCAGGTGGCTTGTGGCAAACTTTAAACAACACTTTTTATGGATATCTTTAAGAAATGGCTTTCTTCTTGCCACTCTTCCATAAAGGCCAGATTTGTGCAATATACGACTGATTGTTGTCCTATGGACAGAGTCTCCCACCTCAGCTGTAGATCTCTGCAGTTCATCCAGAGTGATCATGGGCCTCTTGGCTGCATCTCTGATCAGTCTTCTCCTTGTATGAGCTGAAAGTTTAGAGGGACGGCCAGGTCTTGGTAGATTTGCAGTGGTCTGATACTCCTTCCATTTCAATATTATCGCTTGCACAGTGCTACTTGGGATGTTTAAAGCTTGGGAAATCTTTTTGTATCCAAATCCGGCTTTAAACTTCTTCACAACAGTATCTTGGACCTGCCTGGTGTGTTCCTTGTTCTTAATGATGCTCTCTGCAGACCTCTGAGACTATCACAGTGCAGGTGCATTTATACGGAGACTTGATTACACACAGGTGGGTTGTATTTATCATCATTAGTCATTTAGGTCAACATTGGATCATTCAGAGATCCTCACTGAACTTCTGGAGAGAGTTTGCTGCACTGAAAGTAAAGGGGCTGAATAATTTTGCACGCCCAATATTTCAGTTTTTGATTTGTTAAAAAAGTTTGAAATATCCAATAAATGTTGTTCCACTTCATGATTGTGTCCCACTTGGTGTTGATTCTTCACAAAAAAATACAGTTTTATATCTTCATGTTTGAAGCCTGAAATGTGGCAAAAGGTCGCAAAGTTCAAGGGGGCCGAATACTTTCGCAAGGCACTGTACTTGGTGGCAAAACCCTTGTTGGCAATCACAGACGTCAGACGTTTCTTGTAGTTGGCCACCAGGTTTGCACACATCTCAGGAGGGATTTTGTCCCACTCCTCTTTGCAGATCTTCTCCAAGTCATTACGGTTTTGAGGCTGACGTTTGGCAACTTGAACCTTCAGCTCCCTCCACAGATTTTCTATGGGATTAAGGTCTGGAGACTGGCTAGGCCACTCCAGAACCTTAATGTGCTTCTTCTTGAGCCACTCCTTTGTTGCCTTGGCCGTGTGTTTTGGGTCATTGTCATGCTGGAATACCCATCCATGACCCATTTTCAATGCCTTGGCTGACGGATGGAGGTTCTCACCCAAGATTTGATGGTACATGGCCCCGTCCATCGTCCCTTTGATGCGGTAAAGTTGTCCTGTCCCCTTAGCAGAAAAACACCCCCAAAGCATAATGTTTCCACCTCCATGTTTGACGGTGGGGATAGTGTTCTTGGGGTCATAGGCAGCATTCCTCCTCCTCCAAACACGCGAGTTGAGTTGATGCCAAAGAGCTCCATTTTGGTCTCATCTGACCACAACACTTTCACCCAGTTGTCCTCTGAATCATTAAGATGTTCATTGGCAAACTTCAGACGGGCATGTATATGTGCTTTCTTGAGCAGGGGGACCTTGCGTGCGCTGCAGGATTTCAGTCCTTCACGGCTTAGTGTGTTACCAATTGTTTTCTTGGTGACTATGGTCCCAGCTGCCTTGATATCATTGACAAGATCCTCCCGTGTAGTTCTGGGCTGATTCCTCACCGTTCTCATGACCATTGCAACTCCACGAGGTGAGATCTTGCATGGAGCCCCAGGCCGAGGGAGATTGACAGTTCTTTTGTGTTTCTTCCATTTGCAAATAATCGCACAAACTGTTGTCACCTTCTCATCAAGCTGCTTGGTGATGGTCTTGTAGCCCATTCCAGCCTTGTGTAGGTCTACAATCTTCTCCCTGATATCCTTGGAGAGCTCGTTGGTCTTGGCCATGGTGGAGAGTTTGGAATCTGATTGATTGATTGCTTCTGTGGACAGGTGTCTTTTATACAGGTAACAAACTGAGATTAGGAGCACTCCCTTTAAGAGTGTGCTCCTAATCTCAGCACGTTACCTGTATAAAAGACACCTGGGAGCCAGGAATCTTTCTGATTGAGAGGGGTTCAAATAATTATTTCCCTCATTAAAATGCGAATCATTTTATAACATTTTTGACATACATTTTTCTGGATTGTTTTGTTGTTGTTATCCTGTCTCTAACTGTTCAAATTAACCTACCATTAAAATTATAGACAGATCATTTCTTTGTCAGTGGGCAAACGTACAAAATCAGCAGGGGATCAAATACTTTTTTCCCTCACTGTACACCTTAACCAAATACATTTAAACTCAGTTTTTCACAATTCCTAACATTTAATCCTAGTTACAATTCCGTTTAGGTCAGTTAGGATCACCACTTAATTTTAAGAATGTGAAATGTCAGAATAATGGTAGAGAGAAGGATTTATTTCAGCTTTTATTGCTTCCATCACATTCCCAGTGGGTCAGAAGTTTACATACACTCAATTAGTATTTGGTAGCATTGCCTTTAAATTGTTTAACTTGGGTCAAACATTTTGGGTAGCCTTCCACAAGCTTCCCACAATAAGTTGGGTGAATTTTGGCCCATTCCTCCAGACAGAGCTGGTGTAACTGAATCAGGTTTGTAGGCCTCCTTGCTCGCACACGCTTTTTCAGTTCTGCCCACAAATTTTCTATAGGATTGAGGTCAGGGTTTTGTGACGTCCACTCCAATACCTTGACTTTGTTGTCCTTAAGCCATTTTGCCACAACTTTGGAAGTTTGCTTGGTGTCATTGTCCATTTGGAAGAAAGAAAACTTTTAGCTCGTCCAGAGTGGTCTGTGTGTAGCTGGTGCAGAGGAGTCATGCGCAGGACAGCAAAGATGAGTAACACAAGTAACTATACTCAAATATTCCAATAACATGTCATAATACTGAGCCCACAATAACGGACCGAACATACATAAAACAATCACACACAAAAACCATGGTGGAAAACAGAGGGTTAAATAATGAACATGTAATTGGGGAACCAGGTGTGTAAAAAACCAAGACAAAACAAATGGAAAATGAAAAGTTGATCGGCCATGGCTAGAAGGCCGGTGATGTCGACCGCCGAAAGCCGCCCAAACAAGGAGAGGGACCGACTTCGGTGGAAGTCGTGACAGTCCCTCAATTTTAAAAAATGTGTCAATACTTTGCCCCTTGATAGCCAGCGCGCTTCTGGATGTTGTAAAAGCTTTAAACAGTATATATCTTTTTTAAATGTGAATCACATTTTTCTTTGGCGTACCGCTGGGGATACCCCAATTTGGGAATACCTGGCCTAGACAGATGGGCTAAATGTGTCCTCCTGATGACCAAAGTACTTCTGTACATCCTGATCCTCTTCAAGAGGGATGGTGATGAACAGAAATAGAGCAGCAAATCTATCTATGCATACAATGGATCCTCGAGGGAATGTAATAACTGTGATTATAAATTATAATGGCATTCGAGACATTTGGATGGTGCGATTTTGCGCCTGGTGATAATTTGCACCCGTGGAGTGAAATTAGGGACATGAAATGTCCATATTAAAGAGGTCAATACAGTTACTGTGTCCTTACAGAATTCAAATGGAAAGAACTCAGTGACACAAATAATCCCGTGTTAAATCAATTGCGAGAGTGTGCATTTAATAGTGTTCCCGTGTCTATACGGGTCGACACTTTTCAGTTTTAAATGAACACAGTGCGCCTTATTTCCATATTTCCCAGGTTGCCTTGCCTTTAGAGTGAATTGTAGAGTTACCATCTATGACTGCATTTGTTAGTGACAGAGACATTGTTATTGCATTAATTCATTTTCAGTCCTGGGGCCTTCACCAAGCGAGATCCCAACGTAATATATTATCAACTCACGGTTTACAGGCCACATCAGGCCTGAAAGTCACATTATGCTGGCTTGCAAAGTGAAGTGTAATTCCTATTGGAATCTAGCCAGTGGGGATATCCAACATTTGTTTTTTTTTATTCACCTGCAACTATCACATTTCAGGTAAGACCCAAATGCAGACTGTGTTAAAGTAACAATGTTTATTGCAGAAACAGGGGCAGGCAAAGGCAGGCAGGGGTCGATCATTCAGAGTAGTGGCAAAGGCACAGGAAGGCAGGCAGGCTCAGGGTCAGGGGTAGGCAGAGTGGTCAGGCAGGCGGGATCAGAGTCAGGACAGGCAAAGGTCAAAACCAGGAGAGTGAGAAAAAGGGAGTCTGGGAAAAAGCAGGAGCTGAACACAGAACACAGGTTTAAGTACCCATGGGATAATGGGGAAGATGAGTGACACCTGGAGGAGGGTGGAGTCAAGCACAAGGACAGGTGAATAAGATCAGGGCATGACAGCAACCTGCATTCAGAATGACTGCCAGGGCTGGGAAGACTAAAATATGAGACTAAACTGGAACAACTATTTCAGTAACGGGTGCAATAAATCAAAATAATACTTTGGATTAGTTTAGAAAATGTATGTTATTTATATTAAAGTAGCAAAAGATTAATTAATCAGAACTTGCTGTAAAATATATTTTATAAAAAATGTTTTACCTTTATTTATTTATTAACTAATTCTTACTTACGATGACAGCCTACCCGGGAACAGTGGGTTAACTGCCTTGTTTTGGGGCAGCAAAACAGATTTTTTTTTATCTTGTCAGCTTGGGGATTCAGTCCAGCAATCTTTCAGTTACTGGCCGAACACTCTAACCACTAGGCCACCTACTAATGATGGCCTATTAAGAGGCAAAAGGCCTCCTGTGGGGATGGGGGCTGGGATAAATAAATGTAAATGTAGGACAAAACAAACATCACGACAAGACAGACACCACAACAAAGAGAGACCTAAGACAACAACACAACATGGCAGCAGCACATGACAACAGAGGACGGTAGCAACACAATATGACAACAACACGGTAGTAACACAACATGGCAGCAGCACAAACATGGTACAAACATGTTAGGCACAGACAACAACACGAAGGGCAAAGAGGTAGAGACAACAATAAATCACAGGAAACAGCCACAAGTGTCAGTAAGAGTGTTCATGATTGAGTCTTTGAGTGTAGAGGTGGAGATAAAACTGTCCATTTTGAGTGTTTTTTGCAGCTCGTTCCATTCGCTAGCTGCAGTGAACTGAAAAGAGGAGCGACCCAGGGATGTGTGTGCTTTGGAGACTTTTAAAAATTCTTAGGGCTGAGATCTCGCTAACGGGATCGATATGACAACAGCCAGTGAAAGTGCTGGGTGCCAAATTCAAAACAACAGAAATCCCATAATTAAAATTCCTCAAACATAGAAGTATTTCACACCATTTTAAAGATACACTTCTTGTTAATCCCACCAAAGTGTCCGATTTCAAATAGGCTTTACAGCGAAAGCACCACAAACGATTATGTTAGGTCAGAGCCAAGTCACAGAAAAACACAGCCAAAGAGAGGAGTCACAAAAATCAGAAAAAGAGATAAAATGAATCACTAACCTTTGATGATCTTCATCAGATGACACTCATAGGACTTCATGTTACACAATACATGTATGTTTTTTTTCGATAAAGTTGATATTTACATTAAAAAAATCTCAGTATACATTGGCGCGTTATGTTCAGTAGTTCCAAAAACATCTGGTGATTTTGCAGAGAGCCACATAAATTTCCAGAATACTCATAATAAACATTGATAAAAAATACAAGTGTTATTCACAGAATGAAAGATAGACTTCTCCTTAATGCAACCACTATGTCAGATTTTTTTTTAAACTTTACGGAAAAAGCACACCATGCAATAATCTGAGTACTGAGCTACCTCTCACGTGAACGAGCGTCACGAGCTTGTGGCACTCTGCCAGACCACTGACTCAAAGAGCCCTTATGAGCCCCTCCTTTACAGTAGAAGCTTCAACCACGTTTCTAAAGACTGTTGACATCTAGTGGAAGCCATAGGAAGTGCAACATCACCAATATCCCACTGTATCTTCAATAGGGAATGAGTTGAAAAACGACCAACCTCAGATTTCCCACTTCCTGGTTGGATTTTTTCTCAGGTTTCTGCCTGCCATATGAGTTCTGTTCTACTCACAGACATAATTCAAACAGTTTTAGAAACTTCAGAGTGTTTTCTATCGCACTTTATTCATCCAAGCTACTCAATACTGCCCACAGCCATAAGAAGTTATTAACAGAATGTGACTGGCAAAACGGGTGTTTTATGTGGAGGATGAGGGCTGCAGTAGGTATCTCAGATAGGGGGGAGTGAGGCCTAGGAGGGTTTTATAAATAAGCATCAACCAGTGGGTCTTGTGACGGGTATACAGAGATGACCAGTTTACAGAGGAGTATAGAGTGCAGTGATGTGTCCTATAAGAAGCATTGGTGGCAAATCTGAAGGCCGAATGGTAAAGAACATCTAGCTGCTCAAGAGCACCCTTACCTGCCGATCGATAATAATTATGTCTCCATAATCAATCATAGGAAGGATGATCATCTGAATCATCATCTGAATCATCCATCTGGTTAGTCTGGGAGCTGGGGTGAAAGAGGAGTGATTATGATAGAGGAAACTGAGCCTAGATTTAACCTTAGCCTGCAGCTTGGATATGTGCTGAGAGAAGGACAGTGTATCGTCTAGCCGTGCTCCGATGTGCTTGTATAAGGTGACTACCTCAAGCACTAAACCCTCAGAGGTAGTAATTACACCGGTGGTTGGACACTAAGAAAGCCTTGTTGTAGAGCATTTTACACAAAATCCAGCGAGAGGCCAGCTGAGAATAACACTGTATCATCTGCATTAAAAATAGACGAGAGTGCTTCCCACTGCCTGAGCTGTGTTGTTGATGTAAATTGAGAAGAGTGTGAGGACTAGGGTCCAGTCTTGGGGTACTTCCTTGGTGACAAGCAATATCTGAGACAGCAGATGTTTTGACTTTACTCATTTCACTCTTTGAGGTAGTTAGAAAACCAGGCCAAAGACTCCTCAAGAGACACCAATACTCCTTAGCTGACCCACAAGAACGGAATGGTCTACCTATCAATAACAATAGCATAACATTGCTTGGAATCAAAGGCAGTGGTGATATCATTTAGGACCTTAAAGGTTGAAGTGACAGGTCAATAAACTGAGCGGAAACCAGATTGCATAGCAGAGAGAATACTACAGACATCAAGAAAGCCAGTCAGTTGATTATTGACAGGTTGGGGCAAAGTTTTTGGTTCAACACTGGTTATTTACAACAACGCTGGGGTTATTTTACACAACTGAGTGTTCATTTAACCCTTATAGAGTTAATTTAACTCCTAAATCAAGATTAGAAAATTTACATTGAAAAATCAACACTAGCTAACACTGGCCAATTTGTTGTTTAATTACCTTGTTCCTGATCCACAATCCTCTCCTCTGTCATGTGAGAATTGAATACACAGCTGGCTCAAAGATGAAATATTCTCAGAGGGATTGGCTGGATGTACACCATCAGGCAATGTTAATTTTAAATGAGTTTGAGGGAGTTATATTGGGACATCTACACAGCCACTAAGGGTGAGTCACACAATGTAGGTGAATGAATACAACATCTAACTGTTATCTTTGAATTGACACAAACAGTACCATTCATTCCAGGCAATGTGAGTGCCACCCATGATAATGTTTCAAATAAATGTTGTTTTATTCATTTGATCATAACAAAATATTCACTCTGTTTCAAAAAAAGGAATTAGACCTAACTTGGAGAAAATAAGGAATGAGGAAATGAGGAAGGGAAGCGCTGCTAAGGTACACAATAGTAGATTTTGGTAGACAGGAGGTGCTCTTTGGTAAAAGGGGTAAATTGGTCATCAAAAAGAAAGGAGGACCAAGTCACTCTTCATATAACTAATTAAAATGCCTTTTGTTTGTATGGCATGTTCAATGGAGACCGAGTTTAAATATTGTGGGGACTCGCTGCCCTGGCCCTCCATTCTTTTTGAGGAATAGGCCTAGTTGACTACAGTAGCTGCATGCACCTTCAGTGACTGACATTGTGTAGGCTACGTATCTCATTGCTCCAACGTACTTTCTGCAGTCGTCAAAGGCCTATTGAATACGCCTCCGTCACGGTGAAGATAACCTGCTCATGACCCCATGGAGTGTCGGAGTTGGCTGGCTTTGCTTAAATAACCCAGGATGACAGTCCCCTTTATCACCATAGCAATGCTTTTCCCTGACATTTTACTTTGAGAGAGAGAGCGAAATAGCCTAGTGCTTCTTGTTATTCCGAGCACTCTAACGGTGTAATTCACAGTGCCCAATTTGGACTCTGCTTATTTGAAAACAATAGGCACCCTTGCCTCGCTCAAAAACTTGTGTCTCGGTATTTGTTTGTTAATGGGGCTTGGCTGAGTCTCAAGAGTCCTTCAGTTGCCAATTTCTCTTTCTCACTCTGTTTCTCCTCTACTTGTTTCTCTCCCAAAGTCCTTTAGTTGTTCATTTATTTCGGTCCCTCTCTCTCACTCACTCCCTGCCTCCCCCTCCCTCCCTCCCTCCCTCTCTTTACTCCCTTTATTATTTCCCGCAACGTATCCCTGCTAAGTAGGATCTTAAGCGGAGGTATAGCGGTTGTCATCAGCAGCAGGCTGCGACTGCGTTTCAGGTATTTGCACAGATTGTTCTCGTGATGGTAATTGAACGTGGGGACTCAGAAATGATGGGGGGAAACTTTGCTGGCCGTTTTGTTGTGAGTCTCGCTCTATTCACAGCAGAGGAAATAACTTTTATTATCCGATTATGAGGCCCGTGTCAAGAAAACATGAGGGAAAGGCTTTCCTAAGAATCGCTGCGCACTGCCACTGCCACTTGATCAGGAGGGGGAACTTCTTTAATGGGATGGCGACAATGTCAATTATCTGGCGGCGAATTCCGCTTTCCTGTGAATGAGGCCCCATTAATTGCATTTACAGACTTTGAAATGAAGTATGGCGAATGCTTTTAGTCAACGATTCCCAAACCAATTTGCATGGTAATGAATATATTTCTCTGGGATCTTGAAACGATTCCCATATGGGTTTTTAGCACTGGTTGGAAGGGAAGTATGAATGTGAAAGCTAGTGGGGGTAGTGTTTTAAATCAGAGTTTAACACTTAAACTGCCCTCCCCCCCACCCCCCCACCCCCTTATTATGCCAATGAGAGGGCACTTTGATTGCAACATTCTTACAGTCTAATCAATACATTTAATATATCCTAATTTGGTTGTGTTTATGACGGTTTTTGGTAACATTAGAATGTGAAAACAAATGTATTTCAAAGAATACAATAGCATTTTCGTTAGTTTATGTTACTGTAGCCGATCTGCTGCACTGTGCTCCATGTGAAGCGCAAATGAACGGTGGTTATTCTTGATTTCTTTTCATTTTGAAATAGAGCTCAATGTCTTCAATTTCGAGACCTTGGGATTGATCTTTAGATGGTTCCTATAATTGATATTTAGATGGTTATTATGTCTGTGAAGTTTAAAAAAAAGCGTACTTTAGGTGAAAACAAACAAAAAACTACAGTAAATCCATTTAAACTTGGCGCTATAAGGTTCTGTCTGCGATCCAATCACAAGCCTGAACAAATAGAGACGGTCCAATCAGAACAAGTCTTTGCCATCTCCCTCTAAGTATGGTCTAGGCTAGTCTAGCCAGAAATAATGGCACACAAGCAAAAAATCAACACAGTCAGAAATCTCAGAGGAAATGATGTTGTCAACATCGTTGTTCAGTGATGAAAGTCATTTGTCTGATGATCATAATGCATTTGTTAATGTATTTGAGGATGTGTTGGTGAAATAGTGTTGTTTTATCATTTACGTCTAATTCAGAAGTGTCAGATAGAACTGTATGGATCGACCCAGATGAACATGTCAGAACCATAAGGTTATATCTGTGATTGCACCCCCCTAAAAAAAAAAAACGAATTGACAAATGTCTCAGGATTTTGATACTTTAGATATCTAAAAGGTGAGGACCTTTAATAGGTTATGAAATAAGAAGTCACTATAAAACATATTTGGGATGTACAAACATTGATGCTCATTATCTCAGAGCTACAGTATGCTTAGCGCCGATAGAACCTAACAGTTACAAGATAACGATTTGGCAAAGGTACGTGTTGTTTTTTTTTTAGAAACGTTCAGATACTATATAGAAATAAAGACTTCTTTCCTGCATGTGAACAATGTCCTTTTAAAGATGATGTTTGTGATATCGAAATTCTAGCAACGTGTGAATTGGAAGTGAAAGTGGAGCTCTATTGGGATCAAATGTTTCACACTGCCGATGCAGCAGCTCATCTAAGAATGTAGGACGACAGTGTCACGAACCGGCTCAAAGCCCGTAACAAAGGGAGACAACGTGGAGATAACGAGTAACAAAATATATATTTATTAACTAAAGCAACTAAGGAAAATATACAATGGTGTGTGTAATCAGTAATCAGTAGTGTAAGTGAGTGTTTTGCATGCATGAATGTGATAATGCAGGGTGTTGAAAGGTGCCAAAGCAAACAAACAAAAGGCCACCAAGAACCACAACACAATCTACAAAGGTGTCTGCATGGAGAGAGTCTCCTCCATGAATGTGGAAGAGGTCTATTTATCCTGGGAGACACCTGGCCCAGGTGTTTCCCATGAAGCTGACGACCCTCCCAACTCCGCCCACCGGCATCCTAATAAGGAAACAAGAACCAAGGCAGAATACGGCAGACAGAGTGGGAGGGTCGTCACACAGTGTAGCACATCAGCGGGGCTACCATGTCATTGACCCTGAAAACCTGAAGCCACTGGTCTACCAAAGTGTACCAGAGCCACCAACAGTTTTGGTGGAACACTGGCTACCGTGCTGCTTTTTAGATACCATGCATTGCTGTGGATGAATGTTCAAGTCCCAGGCTTGAGCTCCAGGAGATTCCCCACAACACAAACCAATGCTGATAAAGTCCCACCAGACAAACCAACCCTCTTTATGTCCTTGTGTCCTAGCATGGCCCTGATCAGATCCCCACTGCCCCTCTAGACCTCCTGGACCCGCAGCCCAGCCTTTCTCCTCATATCTTAGAGCTGAGGCCTGATCCTGTCTGATCTACCCACAGCCCAGCCCTGTACCTGTCATAGAGAGCCGAGACCCACAGCCCAGCACTCAGCCCTTTGACTGTAGAAGACAGGATCAGGACATACATTTGTATTCTAAGAAAAACACAAATTGACAGGCCTGGTCCTCAGGGTTGGCTTTATGGATTCTGTCTGCTGCTCTTCTCCCCTCTGTGCTGAGCCATGCTCAGTCATGCGAGACCAACCTCTGGAAGCAGGATAAATACAAGAATCCCTTAAAGTGATTCAGGAATATGCGTGTCCCAAATAGCACCCTATTGCCTATGGAGTGCACAACTTTGGACCAGAGCCCTATGAGCTCTGGTCCAAAGAAGTGTGCTTTATAGGGAATATGGTGTTCTTTGGGATGCATGCATGGTCTGTCTGTGGTATAAGTTTCCTGGAAAATAGAAAATAAACTCCAGGCCTCAGATATACGATGCATCGGAATAGGAAAATAACCTGGCATCTTCCATGGGAAACGCTGTGTCATTTTACACCTGTGTGTATTATCTGTGATAGCCGAGAGAGAGCGGGATATCAATTCTTAATCTCTCTATGCTGTTTGGGGTAACACATCTCAGCCCCTGCCTGCTTGCATGCCGGCTGCTGATTCCAACAAAAAGATTTTCGCTGCTCACGCCTCACACTGCATGACCCGAGGTGCTTGGAGGCAACGATGCTCCCATTCCGATGAAAAGTGGTGTAGGTACGTACAGTACGTGTGTTTATGTGTGTGAGTGTTGTACTCGAGCTGTTGAAACAGCAGCAGCTGCAGCTATTGATGCCGTCATCACCGACAACGACAACAGAGTTTTTGTTCCCCACTGAAGGGAAATAACTTTGGTATTTTGGTAGTTTGTTAGGATCCCCATTAGCTGTTGCAAAAGCAGCAGCTACTCTTCCTGGTGTTCCACACTACACATGAGACATGACAGAACATAATACAGAACATTAACAGACAAGAATAGCTCAAGGACAGAACTACATCAATTTTTTAAAAAGGCACACGTAGCATACATATCAATAGATACACACAAACTATCTAGGTCAAATAGGGGAGAGGCATTGTGCCTGGAGGTGTTGCTTTATCTGTTTTTTGAAACCAGGTTTGCTGTTTATTTGAGCAATATGAGATGGAAGGGAGTTCAATGCAATAATGGCTCTATATAATACAGTACACTTTTTTGAATTTGTTCTGGATTTGTGGACTGTGAAAAGACCCCTGGTGACATGTCTGGTCTGGTAAGTGTGTGTGTCAGAGCTGTGTGTATGTTGACTATGTAAACAATGTGGGATTTTCAACACATGAACGTTTCTTATAAAAAAGAAGAAGTGTGTCATGTACTGTCATGTTGTCTTGTCTCTGTCCTTTCCCTTCACCCTGTCTCCCTCTGCTGGTCGTGTTAGGTTACCTTTTCTCCCCCGCTTTCCCCCAGCTGTCCCTTGTCTCCTCTAACTACCCATTCACCCCGTTCCCCACCTGTTCCCTTTTTTCCCTCTGATTAGGTCCCAATATCTCTCTCTGTTTCTGCTCCTGTCCTTGTCGGATTCTTGTTTGTTTGTGTCATTCATGCCTGAACCAGACTGTCGTCATGTTTGCTGCAACCTTGTCCTGTCCTGTCGGAATCTGCCGGTCCATCTGAGCCTACCTATGTTTGGTAATTAAAGAAGCTCTGTTTAAGTTGATTCGCTTTTGGGTCCTCATTCACGCACCGTAACAGAAGAATCCGACCAAGAATGGACCCAGCGACTTCGGATCCTCTCCACTCAGCCGTCGAGATCCAGGGAGCGATGCTAGGCAGACACAAGCAGGAATTGTCTGCTGCTCGACATGCCGTTGAGACCCTGGCCACCCAAGTCTCCAACCTCACAGAACAGGTTCACCATCTCCGCCTCGATCCACCGGCCACTTCCAGGGCTTTCGAATCTCCGGAGCCCAGAATCAATAACCCGCCGTGTTACTCTGGGGAGCCCACTGAATGCCGCTCGTTCCTCACCCAGTGTGATATTGTGTTTTCTCTCCAGCCCAACACTTACTCCAGGAGCACTGCTCGTGTCGCCTACGTCATATCTCTCCTTATTGGACGGGCTCGTGAGTGGGGCACGGCAATCTGGGAGGCAAGGGCTGAGTGTACTAACCAGTATCAAGACTTTAAGGAGGAGATGATACGGGTTTTTGATCGATCTGTTTTTGGGGAGGAGGCTTCCAGGGCCCTGTCTTCCCTATGTCAAGGCAATCGATCCATAACAGACTACTCTATTGAGTTTCGCACTCTTGCTGTCTCCAGTGGCTGGAACGAGCCGGCCTTGCTCGCTCGTCTTCTGGAGGGTTTCCGCGCAGAGGTAAAGGATGAGATTCTCTCCCGGGAGGTTCCTTCCAGCGTGGATTCCTTGATTGAACTCGCTATTCGCATTGAGCGACGGGTTGATCTTCGTCACCGAGCTCGTGGAAAGGAGCTCGCGCTCTCCGTCGCCTCCCTCTCCGCATCACTACCATCTTCCTCTGCCGGCTCGGGTGCTGAGCCCATGCAGCTGGGAGGTATCCGCATCTCGACTGAGGAGAGGGAACGGAGAATCACCAACCGCCTCTGTCTCTATTGCGGTTCCGCTGGTCATTTTGTCACTTCATGTCCAGTAAAAGGCCAGAGCTCGTCAGTAAGCGGAGGGCTACTGGTGAGCGCTACTACTCCTGTCTCTCCTTCAAGATCCTGCACTACCTTGTCGGTCCATCTACGCTGGACCGGTTCGTCAGCTTCCTGCAGTGCCTTAATAGACTCTGGGGCGGAGGGCTGTTTTATGGACGAGACCTGGGCTCGGGAACATGACATTCCTCTCAGACAGTTAAAGGAGCCCACGGCCTTGTTCGCCCTGGATGGTAGTCCTCTCCCCAGGATTCAGCGTGAGACGCTACCTTTAACCCTCACTGTTTCTGGTAATCATAGTGAAACCATTTCTTTTTTAATTTTTCGTTCACCTTTTACACCTGTTGTTTTGGGCCATCCCTGGCTAGTTTGTCATAATCCTTCCATTAATTGGTCTAGTAATTCTATCCTCTCCTGGAACGTCTCTTGTCATGTGAAATGTTTAATGTCTGCTATCCCTCCTGTTTCCTCTGTCTCTTCTTCACAGGAGGAGCCTGGTGATTTGACAGGGGTGCCGGAGGAATATCACGATCTGCGCACGGTGTTCAGTCGGTCCAGGGCCACCTCTCTTCCTCCACACCGGTCGTATGATTGTAGTATTGATCTCCTTCCGGGAACCACCCCCCCCCGGGGTAGACTATACTCTCTGTCGGCTCCCGAACGTAAGGCTCTCGAAGATTATTTGTCTGTAGCTCTTGACGCCGGTACCATAGTCCCCTCCTCCTCTTCCGCCGGAGCGGGGTTTTTTTTTGTCAAGAAGAAGGACGGGTCTCTGCGCCCCTGCATAGATTATCGAGGGCTGAATGACATAACAGTGAAGAATCGTTATCCGCTTCCTCTTATGTCTTCAGCCTTCGAGATCCTGCAGGGAGCCAGGTTTTTCACTAAGTTGGACCTTCGTAACGCTTACCATCTCGTGCGCATCAGGGAGGGGGACGAGTGGAAGACGGCGTTTAACACTCCGTTAGGGCACTTTGAATACCGGGTTCTTCCTTTCGGCCTCGCTAACGCTCCAGCTGTCTTTCAGGCATTAGTCAATGATGTCCTGAGAGACATGCTGAACATCTTTGTTTTCGTTTACCTTGACGATATCCTGATTTTTTCACCGTCACTCCAGATTCATGTTCAGCACGTTCGACGTGTCCTCCAGCGCCTTTTAGAGAATTGTCTTTTTGTGAAGGCTGAGAAGTGCACTTTTCATGCCTCCTCCGTCACATTTCTCGGTTCTGTTATTTCCGCTGAAGGCATTAAGATGGATCCCGCTAAGGTCCAAGCTGTCATTGATTGGCCCGTCCCTAAGTCACGCGTCGAGCTGCAGCGCTTTCTCGGCTTCGCGAACTTCTATCGTCGTTTCATCCGTAATTTCGGTCAGGTGGCAGCTCCTCTCACAGCCCTTACTTCTGTCAAGACGTGCTTTAAGTGGTCCGTTTCCGCCCAGGGAGCTTTTGATCTCCTCAAGAATCGTTTTACATCCGCTCCTATCCTTGTTACACCTGACGTCTCTAGACAGTTCGTTGTCGAGGTTGACGCGTCAGAGGTGGGAGTGGGAGCCATCCTTTCTCAGCGCTCCCTCTCTGACGACAAGGTCCACCCATGCGCGTATTTTTCTCATCGCCTGTCGCCGTCGGAACGTAACTATGATGTGGGTAACCGCGAACTGCTCGCCATCCGGTTAGCCCTAGGCGGATGGCGACAGTGGTTGGAGGGGGCGACCGTTCCTTTTGTCGTTTGGACTGACCATAGGAACCTTGAGTACATCCGTTCTGCCAAACGACTTAATGCGCGTCAGGCGCGTTGGGCGCTGTTTTTCGCTCGTTTCGAGTTCGTGATTTCTTATCGTCCGGGCTCTAAGAACACCAAGCCTGATGCTTTGTCTCGTCTCTTCAGTTCTTCAGTAGCCTCCACTGACCCCGAGGGGATTCTCCCTGAGGGGCGTGTTGTCTCGTTGACTGTCTGGGGAATTGAGAGGCAGGTAAAGCAAGCACTCACTCAAACTCCGTCGCCGCGCGCTTGTCCTAGGAACCTTCTTTTCGTTCCCGTTCCTACTCGTCTGGCCGTTCTTCAGTGGGCTCACTCTGCCAAGTTAGCCGGCCACCCTGGCGTTCGGGGTACGCTTGCTTCCATTCGCCAGCGTTTCTGGTGGCCCACCCGGGAGCATGACACGCGTCGTTTCGTGGCTGCTTGTTCGGTCTGCGCGCAGACTAAGTCCGGTAACTCTCCTCCTGCCGGCCGTCTCAGGCCGCTTCCTATTCCCTCTCGACCGTGGTCTCACATCGCCTTAGATTTTGTCACCGGACTGCCTTCGTCAGCGGGGAAGACTGTTATTCTTACGGTTGTCGATAGGTTCTCTAAGGCGGCTCATTTCATTCCCCTTGCTAAGCTTCCTTCTGCTAAAGAGACGGCACAAATCATCATCGAGAATGTTTTCAGAATTCATGGCCTTCCGTCAGACGTCGTTTCGGACAGAGGTCCGCAATTCACGTCTCAATTTTGGAGGGAGTTTTGCCGTTTGATTGGGGCTTCCGTCAGTCTCTCTTCCGGCTTTCACCCCCAGTCTAACGGTCAAGCAGAACGGGCCAATCAGACTATTGGTCGCATCTTACGCAGTCTTTCTTTTCGCAACCCTGCGTCTTGGTCAGAACAGCTCCCCTGGGCAGAATACGCCCACAACTCGCTTCCTTCGTCTGCGACCGGGCTATCTCCTTTTCAGAGTAGCCTCGGGTACCAGCCTCCGTTGTTCTCATCTCAGTTCGCCGAGTCCAGCGTCCCCTCCGCTCAGGCTTTTGTCCAACGTTGCGAGCGCACCTGGAAGAGGGTCAGGTCTGCACTTTGCCGTTATAGGGCGCAGACTGTGAGAGCTGCTAATAAGCGTAGAACTAAGAGCCCTAGATATTGTCGCGGTCAGAGAGTTTGGCTCTCCACTCAGAACCTTCCCCTTAAGACGGCTTCTCGCAAGTTGACCCCGCGGTTCATTGGTCCATTCCGTATCTCTCAGGTCATTAATCCTGTCGCAGTGCGACTTCTTCTTCCGCGATATCTTCGTCGCGTCCACCCGGTCTTCCATGTCTCCTGTGTTAAGCCCGTTCTTCGCGCCCCCGCTCGTCTTCCCCCCCCCCCCCCCCCCCATCCTTGTCGAGGGCGCACCTATCTACAGGGTCCGTAAAATCTTGGACATGCGTCCTCGGGGCCGTGGTCATCAGTACCTAGTTGACTGGGAGGGGTACGGTCCTGAGGAGAGGAGTTGGGTTCCCTCTCGGGACGTGCTGGACCGTGCGCTGATTGATGATTTCCTCCGTTGCCGCCAGGTTTCCTCCTCGAGTGCGCCAGGAGGCGCTCGGTGAGTGGGGGGGTACTGTCATGTACTGTCATGTTGTCTTGTCTCTGTCCTTTCCCTTCACCCTGTCTCCCTCTGCTGGTCGTGTTAGGTTACCTTTTCTCCCCCGCTTTCCCCCAGCTGTCCCTTGTCTCCTCTAACTACCCATTCACCCCGTTCCCCACCTGTTCCCTTTTTTCCCTCTGATTAGGTCCCAATATCTCTCTCTGTTTCTGCTCCTGTCCTTGTCGGATTCTTGTTTGTTTGTGTCATTCATGCCTGAACCAGACTGTCGTCATGTTTGCTGTAACCTTGTCCTGTCCTGTCGGAATCTGCCGGTCCATCTGAGCCTACCTATGTTTGGTAATTAAAGAAGCTCTGTTTAAGTTGATTCGCTTTTGGGTCCTCATTCACGCACCGTAACAAAGTGACGCAGTCAGTCTCTCCTCAACTCTTAGCTAATGATGCATGGCTTAAACTGTCACTGTTTCTTCAAAAGTGCCCTGTCATTGCCTGCTACACAGCCAAACACAACAAGGCTTTGTCAATATGGAGAGAGGGAGAGGGAGAGACGGAGCTAATGAGGGAAAGAGGGAAAGTAGACTGTACTGTCTGTTGGCTTCTATTAACGTTTACATGGACTAAGCTAGGACCATTATTGAAGTTAAGCGTTTATCTAGTCTGGCCCTTAGTTTTGATGAGCCTCAGGATCTGTATTCAAAAAGTTTCTCAGAGTAGTTCCCCCCCCCCCCCCCTCTTCTTAATAGTTGTATTATTATAATTTACAAGGCAAAGCTGATCCTATCAGCACTACTACTATAAGACTGAATACAAGCCTTGCCCTCTTGTTTTAAGATGTGTGGTTAGATGACCTTGGACCTATAAACACTACATGACCAAAAGTATGTAGACACCTGCTCGTCCAACATCTCATTCCAAAATCATGAGCATTGATATGGAGTTGGTCGCCCTTTGCTGCTATAACAGCCTCCACTCTTCTGGGAAGGCTTTCCACTAGATGTTGGAACATTGCTGCGGGGACTTGCTTCCATTTGGCCACAAGAGCATTAGTGAGGTTGGGTACTGATGTTGGGAGATTAGGGTTGGCTCGCAATCAGCATTCCAATTCAAAATGTGTTCGATGGGGTTGAGGTCAGGGCTCTGTGCGGGCCAGTCAAGTTCTTCCACACCGATCTCGATAAACCATTTCTGTATGGACCTCGCTGTCATGCTGAAACAGGAAAGGGCCTTCCCCAAACTGGCAAAAAGTTGAAAGCACAGAATCGTCTAGAATGTCATTGTATACTGTAGTATTAAGATTTCCCTTCACTGGAACTGAAGGGGCCTAGCCCGAACCATGAAAAACAGACCCAGATGGTTATTCCTCCTCACCCAAACTTTACAGTTGGCAGGGGTATGCATTAGGGCAGGTAGCGTTCTCCTGGCATCCGCCAAACCCAGATACGTCGATCAGACTGCAAGATTGCGAAGCGTGATTCAGCAATCCAGAGAACGCATTTCCACTGCTCCAGAGTCCAATGGCAACGAGCTTTACACCACTCGAACAGACGCATGCCATTTTGAAGGGGTGTCCACACACTTTTGTATATATAGTGTATCTATCCTCAAGAGTAGCAATCATTAGTGAACACTCACTGTTGCTTGCAGACTTGATGTTAAGATGCATATTTAAAGATGTTCTATATTTTGGATTTGTCCTCAGGGTTTCAGGTATCTGTTGCATGGATTACCTTTTCTCCTGCCATTACTCATTTCCACTGACATGATGAAACCATCATCTACGCATGTGGAATAGCTTCAAACATTATCACATTTACAAGTCTTCATACGATCTGACAGTTTTGATTAGAAATTCTACCCTACCCGTGTCATGCACAAGGTATCAACAAAAGCAGATGCCTTCAAGTCATTCCCCTTACATGCGGAATAACTTCAAAACAATGTCCCATGTACAAGTCTTCAAATTCTGACAGTTATGATTAGACTAACTTACCTGCGTCAGACACACGCTATCAACCTCCGCTATTATATTTCCCAGTGTTAGAATGTCAAACAACAACCTAGCTACCTGCCAAAACACCTCAGCTGAGGCCTTCTCCTGTGCTGCCTGTCTGTCAGCTACTCTGGAACAGGGGCTGTGTGTTGGTTTGCCTCCACCACAAAGTAAAAATCCATTATGCATGGGCAACTGAAGAGCTCTACTCGCTCTGTAACTCAAGCTGTCATGCTGTCAAGTTGTCATTCAGTCAGTCGGCGTAGAAGTCGGTGACCAGTTGGGTGTCGACCTTTATTAGTTCAGAGAGCAGATGCACTGGAGACAGTGAGTAAATATCAAATAAAGAGGACCGTCTTCATTCATTAATGATGTGTCCTGTCCGCCTCTCTGTGATGTATGTGTATTAACTCCTATTAAAACGGATGTGTGTGTGGGACTGATGGTACTCAAAGAGAGAACACTGTCAATGCAGCGGAGAAGAGATCCACTGTTTGTCTCCCGGCTTGTCTGGAATATTATGGTCAATTAGATAGTAGATTATTTATCAAGCAGTCAGGATGGCAACTGTTGATGAGTACGTTTTTTTATCCACTTTCAAATCCCTATTATTGGCTTTTCATTCATGTTCAATGAGTCAAGTAAATGAAACCTAATTGGAGGAACACTGTACACGGTTTCTCAGTTAGGAATCACCATGCAGGGTTACGTGAATGTGCTGCAACGTACAGTATCATATATGTTGATATTTACAATATGTTTCACAGTTTTTTACTGCTATATAAAAATAAAAAAAAACAGTGTCCACCCAGGACAGGTTCGTGTGGAGGTAGTGACAGGTGGGCTGTTTGCCGTCACCAGTAGAAGTCTCCAGGTGTTTCTCTATCCTAACCTTCCTGACTGTAGGTGGACAGGTGACAGAAGGACGCTGCTCCGCGCTCACCTACTTGCACTTCTGAGTGGCACTGCTGCCGTGGTGTGTGTGTGTGTGTGTGTGTGTGTGTGTGTGTGCGTGCGTGCGTGTGTGAATGAGTGCATGCTTGCTTGCCCACATCTGTATTCGTGTCTCTATCTGCTGTGTGTGGGAGATTGGACAAGCTGAGGTGGCTGGGGGGATGGGGACCATCAACATGCTGGAGAGAGAGCTGATAGTCATGGACTGTGACAGGCCTGTGAGGGCCTGCTGCTGGTGCTGGTAGAGGGAATACAGTGCATTTAATCATGGGCTTCTCCACAGTCCCATACCCCGTTGAGACTTCCCAGCCTGTGTCTCAAATGGCACCCACAGGGCTCTGGTCATTTTCGATGGCTGGTTCCATAGCTGTGACTCTTTGACTAAGACCTTGCCATTGTCTGTTACTGATGTACCGGTATGTGACTGTTAGTGATGGATCATCCCATTAACCAGACTCCCCAGTGCTCAGCTGTAATACCATGCCTTAAGTGGAAGTGGCCAATCTGCAGCGTGGTGAATGGAGGCTATGCGCTGTGTTGGGTTGTCATCTAACTGCCTGCGTGAGTGGGGGACAAGATGTATTTTCCATTTTGTGGGCAAAATGTCCTTGTCCCGTTTGACCAAGATGTCGATGCAAGTAATCATCACTCACATCATGCCTGTCTAGAAACATGCATTGTTCAATATGAATTTCCTGTAAACATCCACTTTACTCTGCCTATGCATGTCAATACACGGACATAATATTTCCCCAATTAGACACAAATAATGTGTCTATACAATGAATGAGTCCTACGCACCTGGAACAGAAACTCTTCAGTAGAAAGGACCTTAAAAGAGCACAGACGGCCTCTTATCATTTATACAATGAACCAGTCACACATGTTCTGTATAGCATGAGCCATAGGCATAGTCCTAACCTCACTGGGGATCATCCATAGACATTCAGGCAGAGCTAGAGGCTCCATGCTTCATTCACCATTCACAACTCAAGTAGAATCCCTACCTCTGTCATTCTTTCATTCACACACACACACACACACATGCATATTGGCAGTATTTCTGTAACGTTTTTGAAATATGTATTTCAAATACTTCGGAGTATTTTGTTATTTGAATTACATTAGGCTGAACTACCCTCCAAAGTGTTTAGTAACACAATACTTTCGAGAGCTGTAATTTGTATATTAAAAATACCCCCAAAATAATTCTATAACATTTATATAGCAGTTCAAATGTTGTGGCTCCCTTTCCATCCTGCATTGGAATCAGCAGTCAGATGGCACTATTGTGTGATAAGAGCGTCTGCTAAGTGAACTAAATATAAATGTACAGTACCAGTCAAACATTTGGACACACCTACACATTCAATGGTTTTCATTTATTTGTACTGTTTTCTACTTTGTGGAATAATAGAGAAGACATCAAAACTATGAAATAACACATATGGAATCATGTAGTATCCAAAAATATCCAAAAACAAATCAAAATATATTTTATATTTGAGATTCTTCACCCTTTGCCTTCATGACAGCTTTGCACACTCTTGGCATTCACTCAACCAACTTCACCTGCAATGCTTTATATGCTGAGTAGTTTTGGCTGCTTTTCCTTCACTCTGCAGTCCAACTTATCCCAAACCATCTCAATTGGGTTGAGGTCGGGTGATTGTGGAGGCCAGGTCATCTGATGCAGCACTCCATAGCTCTTCTTCCTGGTCAAATATCAAATCAAATCAAATTTATTTATAAAGCCCTTCTTACATCAGCTGATATCTCAGAGTGATGTACAGAAACCCAGCATAAAACCCCAACAACAAGCAATGCAGGTGTAGAAGCACGGTGGCTAGGAAAAACTCCCTAGAAGGGCCAGAACCTAGGAAGAAACCTAGAGAGGAACCAGGCTATGAGGGGTGGCCAGTCCACTTCTGGCTGTGCCGTGTGGAGATTATTACAGAACATGGCCAAGATGTACAAATGTTCATAGAAAGAAAGAAAGAAATAGAGAGAGCATACTTAAATTTACAAAGGACACCGGATAAGACAGGAGAAATACTCCAGATATAACAGACTGATCCTAGCCCCCATAAATACAGCATAAATACTGTAGGCTGAGGGGTCGGGAGACACTGTGGCCCCATCGGACGATACCCCCGGAAAAGGCCAAACAGGCAGGATACTTTGCCAAGCACAGCCCCCACACCGCTAGAGGGATATCTTCAACCACCAACTTACCATCCTGAGACAAGACCGAGTATAGCCCACAAAGATCACCGCCATGGCACAACCCAAGGGGGGGCACCAACCCAGACAGGAAGATCACGTCAGTGACTCAACCCACTCAGGTGACGCACCCCTCCTAGGGACGGCATGGAAGAGCACCAGTAAGCCAGTGACTCAGCCCCTGTAATAGGGTTAGAGGCAGAGAATCCCAGTGGAGAGAGGGGAACCGGCCAGGCAGAGACAGCAAGGGCGGTTCGTTGCTCCAGTGCCTTTCCATTCACCTTCACACTCCTGGGCCAGACTAACCTCAATCATAGGACCTACTGAAGAGATGAGTCTTCAATAAAGACTTAAAGGTTGAGACCGAGTCTGCATCTCCAACATGGATAGGCAGGCCATTCCATAAAAATGGAGCTCTATAGGAGAAAGCCCTGCCTCTAGCTGTTTGCTTAGAAATTATAGGGACAGTAAGGAGGCCTGCGTCTTGTGACCGTAGCGTATGTGTAGGTATGTACGGCAGGACCAAATTGGAAAGATAGGTAGGAGCAAGCCCATGTAATGCTTTGTAGCAGTAAAACCTTGAAATCAGCCCTTGCCTTAACAGGAAGCCAGTGTAGAGAGGCTAGCACTGGAGTAATATATTTTTTTTAATGGTTCTAGTCAAGATTCTAGCAGTCGTGTTTAGCACTAACTGAAGTTTATTCATCAAGTTTATTCATCAATAAGTGCATCAACGACGTCATCCCCACAGTGACCGTACGTACATATCCCAACCAGAAGCCGTGGATTGCAGGCAACATCCGCATCGAGCTAAAGGCTAGAGCTGCCACTTTCAAGAAGCGGGACACTAATATGGAAGTTTTTAAGAAATACCGCTATGCCCTCAGACGAATCATCAAACAAGAAAAGTGTCAATACAGGATTAAGATTGAATCCTACTACACCGGCTCTGACGCTAGTCGGATCTGGTAGGGCTTGAAAACTATTAGACTACAAAGGGAAACCCAGACGCGAGCTGCCCAGTGACGCGAGCCTACCAGATGAGCTAAATGCCTTTTATGCTCGAATCGAAGTGCTTTGAAAGGCTGGTCATGGCTCACATCAACAGCATCCTCCCGGACACACTAGACCCAATTCGCATACCACCCCAACAGATCCACAGATGGATCTCAATCGTACACCACACTGCCCTTTCCCACCTGGACAAAATTATCAGCTATTTGAGAATGTGAGAAGGCCCTGCCCCGCCCCCCTTTCGGAAAAGCTGACCACGACTCCATTTTGTTGATCCCTGCCTACAGACAGAAACTAAAACAAGAGGCTCCCACGCTGAGGTCTGTCCAACGCTGGTCCGACCAAGCTGACTCCACACTCCAAGACTGCTTCCATCACGTGGACTGGGAGATGTTTCGTATTGCGTCAGATAACAACATTGACGAATACGCTGATTCGGTGTGCGAGTTCATTAGAACGTGCGTTGAAGATGTCGTTCCCATAGCAACGTTCCCATAGCAACGATTAAAACATTCCCTAACCAGAAACCGTGGATTGATGGCAGCATTCGTGTGAAACTGAAAGCGCGAACCACTGCTTTTAATCAGGGCAAGGTGTCTGGTAACATGACCGAATACAAACAGTGCAGCTATTCCCTCCGCAAGGCTATCAAACAAGCTAAGCGCCAGTACAGAGACAAAGTAGAATCTCAATTCAACGGCTCAGACACAAGAGGCATGTGGCAGGGTCTACAGTCAATCACGGACTACAGGAAGAAACCCAGCCCAGTCACGGACCAGGATGTCTTGCTCCCAGGCAGACTAAATAACTTTTTTGCCCGCTTTGAGGACAATACAGTGCCACTGACACGGCCTGCAACGAAAACATGCGGTCTCTCCTTCACTGCAGCCGAGGTGAGTAAGACATTTAAACGTGTTAACCCTCGCAAGGCTGCAGGCCCAGATGGCATCCCCAGCCGCGCCCTCAGAGCATGCGCAGACCAGCTGGCCGGTGTGTTTACGGACATATTCAATCAATCCCTATACCAGTCTGCTGTTCCCATATGCTTCAAGAGGGCCACCATTGTTCCTGTTCCCAAGAAAGCTAAGGTAACTGAGCTAAATGACTACCGCCCCGTAGCACTCACATCCGTCATCATGAAGTGCTTTGAGAGACTAGTCAAGGACCATATCACCTCCACCCTACCTGACACCCTAGACCCACTCCAATTTGCTTACCGCCCAAATAGGTCCACAGACGATGCAATCTCAACCACACTGCACACTGCCCTAACCCATCTGGACAAGAGGAATACCTATGTGAGAATGCTGTTCATCGACTACAGCTCGGCATTCAACACCATAGTACCCTCCAAGCTCGTCATCAAGCTCGAGACCCTGGGTCTCGACCCCGCCCTGTGCAACTGGGTACTGGACTTCCTGACGGGCCGCCCCCAGGTGGTGAGGGTAGGCAACAACATCTCCTCCCCGCTGATCCTCAACACTGGGGCCCCACAAGGTTGCGTTCTGAGCCCTCTCCTGTACTCCCTGTTCACCCACGACTGCGTGGCCACGCACGCCTCCAACTCAATCATCAAGTTTGCGGACGACACAACAGTGGTAGGCTTGATTACCAACAACGATGAGACGGCCTACAGGGAGGAGGTGAGGGCCCTCGGAGTGTGGTGTCAGGAAAACAACCTCACACTCAACGTCAACAAAACTAAGGAGATGATTGTGGACTTCAGGAAACAGCAGAGGGAACACCCCCCTATCCACATCGATGGAACAGTAGTGGAGAGGGTAGCAAGTTTTAAGTTCCTCGGCATACACATCACAGACAAACTGAATTGGTCCACTCACACAGACAGCATCGTGAAGAAGGCGCAGCAGCGCCTCTTCAACCTCAGGAGGCTGAAGAAATTCGGCTTGTCACCAAAAGCACTCACAAACTTCTACAGATGCACAATCGAGAGCATCCTGGCGGGCTGTATCACCGCCTGGTATGGCAACTGCACCGCCCTCAACCGTAAGGCTCTCCAGAGGGTAGTGAGGTCTGCACAACGCATCACCGGGGGCAAACTACCTGCCCTCCAGGACACCTACACCACCCGATGTCACAGGAAGGCCATAAAGATCATCAAGGACATCAACCACCCGAGCCACTGCCTGTTCACCCCGCTATCATCCAGAAGGCGAGGTCAGTACAGGTGCATCAAAGCTGGGACCGAGAGACTGAAAAACAGCTTCTATCTCAAGGCCATCAGACTGTTAAACAGCCACCACTAACACTGAGTGGCTGCTGCCAACACACTGACACTGACTCAACTCCAGCCACTTTAATAATGGGAATTGATGGGAAATGATGTAAATATATCACTAGCCACTTTAAACAATGCTACCTTATATAAATGTTACTTACCCTACATTATTCATCTCATATGCATACGTATATACTGTACTCTATATCATCGACGGTATCCTTATGTAATACATGTATCACTAGCCACTTTATACTATACTATGCCACTTTGTTTACATACTCATCTCATTTGTACATACTGTACCCGATACCATCTACTGTATCTTGCCTATGCTGCTCTGTACCATCACTCATTCATATATCCTTATGTACATATTCTTTATCCCCTTACACTGTGTACAAGACAGTAGTTTTGGAATTGTTAGTTAGATTACTTGTTATTACTGCATTGTCGGAACTAGAAGCACAAGCATTTCGCTACACTCGCATTAACATCTGCTAACCATGTGTATGTGACAAATAAAATTTGATTTGATTTGATGTTGTTCATTGACTACCACTCAGCATTAAACACCATAGTGCCCACGAAGCTCATCACTAAGCCAAGGACCCTGGGACTAAACACCCCCATTTGCAACTGGATCCTGGACTTCCTGACGGGCCTCCGACAAGTAGTAGGGGTAGGCAACAATAAGTCTGCCACGCTGATCCTCAAAACCGGGCCCCTCAGGGGTGTGTATTTAGTCCCCTCCTGTACTCCCTGTTCACCCACGTGGCCAAAGACGATCTCAACACCATTATTACGTTTGCTGACGAAACAACAGTGGTAGGCCTGATCACCGACAACGATGAGACTATAGGGAGGAGGTCAGAGAACTGCCAGTGTGGTGACGGGACAACAACCTCTCCCTCAACGTCAGCAAGACAAAGGAGCTGATCGTGGACGACAGGGAGAGGAGGGCGAGAACAGGCCCCCATTAATGTTGACGCAGCTTTAGTGGAGAGGGTTGAGAGTTTCAAGTTCCTTGGTGTCCACATCACCAATGAACTATCATGGTCCAAACACACCAAGACAGTCGTGAAGAGGGTTACGACAAAACCCATTCCCACTCAGGAGACTGAAAAGATTTGGCATGGGTCCCCAGATCCTCAAAAAGTTCTACAGCTGCACCATGGAGAGCATTCTGACCAGTTGCATCAGTGCCTGGTATGGGAACTGCTCGGCATCTGACCGTAAGGCACTACAGAGGGAAGTGCATACGGCCCAATGTACTGGGCCCAAGCTTCCTGCCATCCCGGACCTAAACTCATCAAAAAAAGTAACGTTCCTTTTTCAGGACCCTGTCTTTCAAAGATAATTCATAAAAATGCAAATAACTTCACAGATCCTCATTGTAAAGGGTTTATACATTGTTTACCATGCTTGTTCAATGAACCATAAAACATTAATGAACATGCACCTGTGAAACGGTTGTTAAGACACTAACAGAATACAGACGGTACACAATTAAGGTCACAGTTATGAAAACGTAGGACACTAGAGAGGCATTTCTACTGACTGAAAAACACCAAAAGAAAGATGCCCAGGGTCCCTGCTCATCTGTGTGAACATGCCTTAGGCATGCTGCAAGGAGGCATGAGGACTGCAGATGTGGCCAGGGCAATAAATTGCAATGTCCGTACTGTAAGACGCCTAAGACAGCGCTACAGGGAGACAGGACGGACAGCTGATCGTCCTCGCAGTGGCAGACCACATGTAACAACACCTGCACAGGATCGGCACATCCGAACATCACACCTCGGGACAGGTACAGGATGGCAACAACAACTGCCCAAGTTACACCAGGAACACACAATCCCTCCATCAGTGCTCAGACTGTCCGCAATAGGCTGAGAGAGGCTGGACTGAGGGCTCTTAGGCGTGTAGAAAGGCAGGTCCTCACCAGACATCACCAGCAACAACGTCGCCTATGGGCACAAACCCACCGTCGCTGGACCAGACAGGACTGGCAAATAGTGCTATTCATTGACGAGTTGCGGTTTGTCTCACCAGGGGTGACGGTCGGATTCACGTTTGTTGTCGAGGGAATGAGCGTTACACCGAGGCCTGTACTCTGGAGCGGGATCGTTTTGGAGGTGGAGGGGCGGTGTGTCACAGCATCATTGGACTGAGCTTGTTGTCATTGCAGGCAATCTCAGCGCTGTACGTGACAGGGAAGACATCCTCCTCCCTCATGTGGTACCCTTCCTGCAGGCTCATCTCTCCAGCATGACAATGCCACCAGCCATACGGCTCGTTCTGTGGGTGATTTCTTGCAAGACAGGAATGTCAGTGTTCTGCCATGGCCAGCGAAGAGCCCGGCTCTCAATCCCATTGAGCACGTCTGGGACCTGTTGGATCGGAGGGTGAGGGCTAGGGCCATTCCCCCCAGAAATGTCTGGGAACTTGCAGTTGCCTTGGTGGAAGTATGGGGTAACATCACACAGCAAGAACTGTCAAATCTGGTGCAGTCCATGAGGAGGAGATGCACTGCAGAACTTAATGCAGCTAGTGGCCACACCAGATACAGATACTTTGTTCAGGGACACATTATTCCATTTCTGTTAGTCACATGCTGGTGGAACTTGTTTAGTTTATGTCTCAGTTGTTGAATCTTGTTTTGTTCATACAAATATTTACACATGTTAAGTTTGCTGAAAATAAATGCAGTTGACAGAGAGAGGATTTTTTTTGTTGTTGCTGAGTTTATATAATAGGCGTGTCAGAGGAAAGTCCAAAAATGTGTCAGTGACTCCAGTCACCCAAGTCATAGACTGTTTTCTCTGCTACCGCACAGCATATGGTACCGCACAGCATATGGTACCGCGCAGCATATGGTACCGCACAGCATATGGTACCGCACAGCATATGGTACCGCACAGCATATGGTACTGCACAGCATATGGTTCCGGAGCTCCAAGTTTAGGACCAAAATGCTCCTTAACAGCTTCTACCCCCAAAACACAAGACTGCTGTACAATTGATCAAATGGCCACCGGACTATTTACATTGACAACCCCTTCCCCTCCATTTGTTTTGTACACTGCTGCTACTCGCTGTTTATTATATATGCCTAGTCACTTCACCTCTACCTACATGTACAAATTACCTCAACCAACCTGTAGCCCCGAACACTGACTTGGTACCGGTACCCTCTGTATATAGTCTCGTTAATGTTATTTTATTGTGTTACTTTTTATCATTTTTCACTCTCGTTTATTTGGTAAATATTTTCTTAACTCTTGTTGAACTTCACTGCTGGTTAAGAGCTTGTAAGTAAGCATTTCATGGTAAGGTCTACACCTGTTGTATCCGGAGCATGTGACAAATAAAGTTTGATTTGATTTGAACAGTTGATGTTGAGATGTGTTTGTTACTTGAACTCTGTGAAGCATTTATTTGGGCTACAATTTCTGAGGCTGGTAACTCTAATGAACGTATCATCTGCAGCAGAGGAAACTATTGACTGACCTTAATGGTTTTTCCGTATTGACTGACATTGCCCTAAGACATTCATGTCTTAGGGTAATGATGGACTATCTTTACTCTTTGCTTATTTGAGCTGTCCATAATATGAACTTGGTCTTTTACCAAATAGGGCTATCTTCTGTATACCACCCCTACCTTGTCACAACACAACTGATTAAGCCCTTGGGGCCATGCCTCAGGACTACCTGGCTGTCCCCAGTCCACCTGGTCTTGCTGCTGCTCCAGTTTCAACTGTTCTGCCTGCGGCTATGGAACCGTGACCTGCTCACCGGACGTGCTACGTTGTCCCGGATCTGCTGTTTTCAGCTCTCTCTCTACCGCACCTGCTGTCTCTAACTCTGAACGCTCGGCTATGAAAAGCCAACTGACATTTACTCCTGAGGTGCTGACCTGTTGCACCCGCTACAACCACTGTTATTATTATTATTATTATTATTTGAGCCTGCTGGTCATCTATGAATGTTTGAACATCTTGGCCATGTACTGTAATAATCTCCACCTGGCACAGTCAGAAGAGGACTGGCCACCCCTCAGAGCCTGGTTCCTCTCTAGGTTTCTTCCTAGGTTCCTGCCTTTATAAGGAGTATTTCCTAGCCACCGTGTTTCTACATCTACATTGCTTACTGTTTGAGGTTTTAGACTGGGTTTCTGTATAGCACTTTGTGACATCGGCTGATGTAAAAAGGGCTTCATAAATACATTTGACTGATTGATTGATGAATTGACTCAACATATATTTAGATTTGTTTAACAAAAAATGTTTGGTTAGTACATGATTCCATATGTGTTATTTCATTGTTTTGATGTCTCCACTATTATTCTACAATGTAGAAAATAGTACAATAGTACACTTGACTGGTACTGTATATATAAAATGAACAATTGCAAAGAATGCTGAAGATTATAATAATGAGCTCCGCCCTGAAATAAGGCCAATAATACCCAGGCTGCTTAGCAGTTTATTTAGGCATGTTAATTTTCTTGTATATGTTTACTTTTTTGGTCATTTTGCAGACAGTCTTATCCAGAGAGACATACAGTCAGTCCATTCAACTGAGATACATAAACAACAAAAATAGTATACCAAACATTAGGAACCCTACAAGGTGTCGAAAGCGTTCCACAGGGATGCTGGCCCATGTTGACTCCAATGCTTCCGACAGTGTCAAGTTAGCTGGATGTCCTTTGGGGTGACTGTTCTTGATACACATGGGAAACTGTTGAGCGTGAACAACCCAGCAGCATTACAGTTCTTCACACACTCAAACCGGTGTGCCTGGCATCTATGTAATGGAAAAAGCAAGTCTTTTCCCATCCACACACACACACACACACACGCACAATGAACCTTCACCTTCGTGAGCCCTCTGAGTGGGTTAGAGAGACATGGCCAAAACCTGAGGAGCGTGAGGCTGAATATATTAAATTACAGCGGGTTTAACACAGGCAGACGAGGAAATAAAGAATCAGTCACTCAGTCTCTGGTCCAGTACACAAAATGGAGACTCACGACCAAATGACCAATCCCATTGGCCTTCCAACTACAAATAAAGTCCACGGAGAATAGGTAGCACACAGGACAGGTCACGGCAAATATAAGAGCTACAGTCTGCCATAACGCAGCAATCTAATTATTTAATCTACAGCTTCTACCCCAAAATGCATAGACTGCAGTGTAATTAAGGCCAATGTGTTTTGCCCGACTTATGCAAGCTGTCAAGGAAAGATTCTGTCCCCTCGCGGTTTTACCTTGACATGTCATGTAAACCTCAGGGCCCTAAACGTTAGTATGCATCCCTGCTACACAGAGCAGACAAACACACACACACACACTATCCATGCCACGCAGATCAATCTCCATCCTAACCCCAGGACTCAGTACTAACCACATTAGTCTACACCAGAGCACAGTGGTATGTTTGTGATTAAGGCAGTCTGGTAGTCAGACTATTGGTTTACTGGGACGAGAGAGAGAGAGAGGTACACATGAATGAGAGACTGCATGGCGCTGGGAAAATGTCACTGTGTGTCTGCTCTGCTTTGCCCTTTTATTGGGGTCTGGCTATGTGTGCTAAATCAGACCTGGGTCTGCATCAGCTGTGTGTGTGTGTCTCTCTCTGTGTGTGTGTGTGTGTGTGTGGGGGGGGCATCTGTTATCCTCTGCTTTACTGTGCAGAAACTGTACAGATAGCACAGGGGTTCAGCTTTCTTTCTGCTAAAGATAAGTATAGCCTTCCCCCAGAATCCAGAGAGAGAGAGAGAGCGGACAACCTTAAATGATCTGAGCCTGAAGGCAGAGCTCCATAATGAAAGCATTAAGCTAACTCTTATTTTCGAGACAGAGTTAACAGATAATTCCACCATCCTTGAGAGCTGTACCTGAGCCTCTCTCGCTCGCTCAATACTATTTTAATTCAATAGTTGTTCGATATCCTACTGGCGTCGTTCCTCATTTCCCTTCAACCTGTAATAAAGAAGATAGGATGAGACTGGGCCTACCGGCTGTCTCAGTCGATTGGAAAGGGGGAGGGGTGTCTTCCCCCTTCTTTTTTTTTAATACTGAACTCTATTCTTCTTTATGGGCAGCTGAGGTAGACCATTAGGCTAAATCGTGTCCTAGATGTTGAGTAGTAAGGCTTCTCACTCAATTAGATCGACCCTTCACCTTGCAAGACAAAGTTATACTGTTGCAACCTGTCAAAACTTTTCTGGAAAGCCCAATTCCCCTTTCAAACCACTGGAGAAATCCCCGGACAATGATCTCAAACTCTATTTTTAATTCTTGCTGATCAGGATACTCTCGGGCATGTTGTGGTGAACTGTCATTACAATGGGCTCCCAAGTGGCACTGCATCTCAGCGCTAGAGGCGTCACTACAGACACCCTGGTCCGAATCCAGGCTGTATCACAACCAGCCGTGATTGGTAGTCCCATAGGGTGGCACGCAGTTGGCCCAGCGTCTGGCGGGTTTGGCCGGTGTAGGCTGTCATTGTAAATAATAATTTGTTCTTAACTGATTTGCCTCGTTAAATAAAGGTTGAATAAAAAAACAAAAAGTCAAATTCCTTCATGGGGACATGGTCAAATGAAGTTTGTAATGGGACTACCACTGGATGGCTGTGAATGTACTGTTAAAGCTGCTAACTACTTTTGGTGCTTAAAGTACTCTCAAATACAACGGTTTTTGTCCTCCTCTTCTGAGGAAAAGTAAGAAGGATCGGACCAATACGCAGCATGGTAAGTGTTCGTCATATTATTTATTAAAACTGAATACTACACAAAATGAAAACGAAACAGTTCCGTGTGGAAACCACAGACACAGAAAAATAATCACCCACAACTAAAATGGGGAAAACAGGCTACCTAAGTATGATTCTCAATCAGAGACAACGAACGACACCTGCCTCTGATTGAGAACCATACCAGGCCAAACACATAAACACAACATAGAAAAAATAACAGACTACCCACCCCAACTCACGCCCTGACCAAACTAACACAAAGACATAATAAAGGAACTAAGGTCAGAACGTGACATCAAATCGTTTGCTGATGTCGACAGCAGTCGTTATATTCCTAATCCAGCCAACATAGCTAAGATACATTGGAGAAAACACATTATTTTAACTATGACTAACTAGCTAACTGGCGTTTGAAATGTTTTCAACAACCTGTAATTAAATATTTTTTTTTTATTTGAATTTCTTGTAATGGACATACACAAAATAGTCCCAAATTAGTGAAGTGAAATCAAAAAAATAACTTGTTTCAAAAAATGAACAAAATCCTGAAAAGTGGTGCGTGCATATGTATTCACCCCCTATTCTATGAATGCCACACGTGATCCCTCTCCGGCCTCTAGGTCACCAGGCTGCTCTTTATGGCGCACACCTGTCATCATCGTTACGTGCACCTGCGCATTATCAGACTCACCTGGACTCCATCATCTCCCTGATTACCTTCCCCATATATGTCACTCCCTTTGGTTCCTTCCCCAGGCATTATTGTTTCTGTTTCAGTTTCATGTCTGTGTGCTGTTAGTGTTTCTTGTTATGTATTATGTTCCGTTTATTTTATTAAAACACTCACTCCCTGAACTTGCTTCATGACTATCAGTGCACATCGTTACACAATAACGCCTCATCTAAGGGAAGCATCAGGGAGTGTTTTTTTTCTCCCCTGCCTCCGCCGGCCCACAGGCTCTCCCCAAACATATGAAAGAAGCTATTCTGGTCAGATGAAGGAAGGAAAAGGCTATGTCTGGCGAAAACCCAACACCGCTTATCACCCCGAGAACAACATCCCCACAGTGAAGCATGGTGGTGGCAGCATCATGCTGTGGGGATGTTTTTCATTGGCAGGGACTGGGAAACTGGTCAGAATTGAAGGAATGGTGGATGGTGCTAAATACAGGGAAATTATTGAGGGAAACCTGGTTCCGTCTTCCAGAGATTTGAGACTGGGACAGAGGTTCACCTTCCAGCAGGACAATGACCCTAAGCATACTGGCAAAGCAACACTTGAGTGGTTTAAGGGGAAACATTCAAATGTCTTGGAATGGCTTAGTCAAAGCCCAGACCTCAATCCAATTGAGAATCTGTGGTATGACTTAAAGATTGCTGTACACTAGCGGAACCCATCCAACTTGAAGGAACTGGAGTAGTTTTGCCTTGAAGAATGGGCAAAAATCCCAGTGGCTAGATGTGCCAATCTTATAGAGACATACCCCAAGAGACGTGCAGCTGTAATTGCTGCAAAAGGTGGATCTACAAAGTATTGACTTGGGGGGCGGGGGACAGTTATGCAAGGTTCAAGTTTTCTGTTTCTTTGTATTATTTCTTGTTTGTTTCACAACAAAAAATATTCTGCATCTTCAAAGCGGTAGACATGTTGTGTAAATCAAGTTATATAAAAATACATTTTAATTACAGGTTGTAAGGCAACAAAATAGTAAAAATGCCAAGGGCGATGAATACTTTCGCAAGCCATTGTAACTAACCAGCTTGCTGTCAAAAAATGCAACCTGGTGCAACGACAGTATAGTATTGGTAACGGACACTTTCACAGGCTTTGTATTGCATGTATCATAGTTGCAAATACCCCTGGTGCACTGCTCAATTATTTAGTCATTTAACTAGAACTGCCAAGATGTCAATCTGATCGATATCAATTTAGTAATTTCAGTAACTTAATTTCAACAAAAACCTTGAACCCACCTGTCCATAACTTTTCCTAAATATGTGTCTTTGACACTCTAGCAATACTGTGAGATAAATATCATAAAAGATAAAAACGTTCTGACCAGTTCATCCTCAAAGCGCCATGATGTATGAATATTTAACAGTAGAATAGGCCCAATAGACGCCAGTCTAATAAATCCATTTAACTAGATAAGCCAGGCCTGTCGGACCCCGTTCGTGCCAATGTCATTTCGTTGTGTTTATGATGGTAACATTTGAATACGAAATGTAAATACTTAACAGAACATAATACAATGTTCATTTATTTATGTTACTGTATGTGACTCGTTTCAGCAATCTAGGCTGGTTAAGGGCTTGTAAGTAAGCATTTCACAGTAAGGTTGTATCTTGAACGCAGCCCATGACGCAGTTAGCCGTTGTGGACCGCAGATTGTCCCGGGTATGTGACTGTCTAGATCCCTGCTGTTTGTTGTTTTAAGTCTTCGCTGTGACCTGCCCTGTCTGGATCTACGAGGAGTAACAGAGTAACCTACACTGCTAGCTACCATGACAAAGACCAAAGCCGGCGGGAGTACCGTTGAGGACAGTGGTGTCTCTCTATCACACATGAAGGATATTTTAAATGAACAAAAAGAGACCTACAAGCAGTTGTTACAACATTAAGAAAATAGCTTCAAGTGTTTTGTCCAAACACTCATGGATTCTGCTAGCAAAAGAATGGACTACTTGACCAGAGAGGTCCAGGACCTGAAGAACAATTTGCAGTTCTCTCAAGGTCAGCTCGATGAGTTGAAACAGGAGAACGGCAAGATGACAGCAATCTGTAAGTCATTGAGAGAGGACATCAGTTCTGTGTGTGAATCCATGATAACAATGACCCGGGTGTTTACAAACACTACAGGAACAAGATCATCCACATGTATCGATCACATTTTTACAAATACTATAGAACTTTGTTCTTAAGCTGTATCTGTACCCATTGGATGCAGTGATCACAAAATAGTGACTATATACAGGAAAGCCAAAGTTCCAACAGCTTGGCCTAAAATAGTGTATAATCATACAAAATATTTTTTCTGTGACTCTTATGTGGATGATGTTAAAAATGTTTGTTGGTCTGATGTGGTTAATGAGGAGCATCCAGACACTGCACTTGATTAATTTATTAAATTTGCCTCTTCCAATTAAGCATGCACCTGCTAAGAAACTGACTGTTAGAAATGTTAAGGCTTCATGGATGGATGAATAATTGGAAAACTGTATGGTTGAAAGAGATGGGACAAAAGGAGTGGCTAATTAGTCTGGCTGCACATCTGACTGGCTGACTTTATATTGAGAAATGATGTGACTAAAATCAACAAAAGATGAAGAAACTGTATTATGAAGCCAAGATCAATGATATAAAGAATGATGGATGATACTTTTAATGAAATTATGGGCAGAAAGACAAATTCAACTCCATCTTTCATCGAATCAAATGGCTTATTCATCACAAAACCATTTGATGTTAAATTATTGTAATGATTATTTCATTGGCAAAGTGAGCAAACTTAGGCAGGAAATGCCAACAACAAACAGTGAGCAAGTGTATTCATGCATAAAAAACAAATAATGAAAGAAAAGCATAGCAAGTTAGAATTTTGTAAACTTAGTGTGGGAGAGGTAGAAAAGTGATCATTATCGATCAATAATGACAAACCTCCAGGCACTGACAACTTAGATGGAAAGCTACTGAGGATGGTAGCTGACTCTGTAGCCACTTCTATCTGTCATATTTTTTCTGAGCCTTGAGGAAAGTCTTTGTCCTCAGGCCTGGAAGGAAGCCAAAGTATTCCGCTACCCAAGAGTGGTAAAGCAGCCTTTACGGGTTCTACCAGCAGACCTACAGTATAAGCTTATTGCCAGCTCTTAGCAAACTTGGAAAAAATTGTGTTTGGCCGAATACAATGCTATTTCTCTGTAAAAAAAATAACAACAGAGGTTCAGCATGCTTATAGGGAAGGGCACTCAACATGTCATGCACTGACACAAATTACTGATGATTGGTTGAAAGAAATTGATAATAAGAAGATTGTGGAAGCTGTACTGCTAGATTTCAGTGCAGCCTTCGATATTGTTGACCACAACCTGTAGTTGAAAAAACGTGTGTGTTATGGCTTTTCAATCTCTGCCATATTGTGGATTCGGAGCTACCTATCTAATAAAATGCAAAGGGTTTTCTTTAATTGAAGCTTCTCTAATGTCGAACATGTAAAGTGTGGTGTACTGCAGGGCAGCTCTCTAGGCCCTCTACTCGTTCCTATTTTTTACCAATGACCTGCCACTGGCAGTAAAAAAAGAATGTGTGTCCATGTACGCTGATGATTCAACCATGTACACATCAGCAACCACAGCTAATGAAGTCACTGAAACCCTTAAGCCCTCTAGGGGGTGTGGGATGGTAGCGTCCCACCCGGCCAACATCCAGTGAAATTGCAGAACGCCAAATTCAAAAACAGAAATACTCATTATAAAAAATCATGAAGGATACAAGTGTTATCCATCGGTTTAAAGATGAACTTATTGTTAATCCAACCACGGTGTCAGATTTCAAAAAGGCTTTACGGCGAAAGCATACCATGCGATTATCTAAGAACAGCGCCCAGCAGACAAATCATTACAAACAGTAACCAGCCAAGTAGAGGAGTTACACAAGTCAGAAAGTGATAAAATGAATCACTTACCTTTAATGATCTTCATATGGTGGAACTCACAAGACTCCCAATAACTCAATAAATGTTTGTTTTGTTCGATGAAGTCCATGTTTACATCCAAAAACCTCAGTTTTGTTTGCTATTTTGTTCAGTAATCCACAGTATCAAACGCAGTCACAACAGGCAGACGAAAATCCAAATAGCATCCATAAAGTTCGTAGAAACATGTCAAACAATGCTTATAATCAATCCTCAGGTTGTATTGTCTAATCTTGATTATTGTCCAGTCGTGTGGTCCAGTGCTGCAAGGAAATACCTAGTTAAGCTGCAGCTGGCCCAGAACCGAGTGGCATATTCTGCTCTTCATTGTAATCAGAGGGCTGATATTTAACACTATGCATGCCAGTCTCTCTTGGCTAAGAGTTGAGAAGAGATTGACTGCATCACTTCTTTTTATAAGAAACTTTAATGTGTTGACACACACACTTGCCCCACCAGACATACCACCAGGGGTCTTTTCACAGTCCCCAAATCCAGAACAAATTTAAGAAAGCATACAGTATTTTACAGATCCCTTACTGCGTGGAACTTCCTTCCCATCTCATGTTGCTCAAATAAACAGCAAACCTGGTTTCAAAAAACAGATAAAGCAACTGTCACGGCAGATTTCCTCCTCTTCCTCTGAAGAGGTGAAACAAGGATCGGACCAATACGCAGCGTGGTAGGTGTCCATGTTTTAATAGGGAAAACTGAACATGAACACAAATAGAAAATAACAACGTGAACTGGCAACGAAACAGTCCCGTGTGGCACAAACACAGACACAGGAAACAATCACCCACAAAATACCCAAAGAACATGGCTGCCTAAATATGGTTCCCAATCAGAGACAACGATAAACACCTGCCTCTAATTGAGAACCAATCTAGGCAACCATAGACTTACATAAACACCTTGACTAGAAAACACCCCATAAACATACAAAACCCCTAGACCAGACAAAACACATAAATCCCCCATGTCACACCCTGACCTAACCAACATAATAAAGAAAACAAAGATAACTAAGGCCACGGCGTGACAGCAACACCTCCAGGCACAACAACTCTCCCCTATTTGACCTAGATAGTTTGTGTGTATGCATTGATATGTAGGCAATGTTTGCCTTTTTAAAATGTCTATAGTTCTGTCCTTGAGCTTTTCTTGTCTGTTGATGTTCTGTATTATGTCGGGAAGAGTAGCTGCTTCAATTTGCAACAGCTAATGGGGATCTTAATAAAATACCAAATACCAAGTAGGACGACAATAGAATGTTCATGATGTCACTGCGAAGACTGCATAGAGACATGTTGATTGATGTAATATAAACTAGCCTTTTAGTCTTGAAATCTTTGGTTGTACACTACCCTACTCATTGTTTGGCACATGGCCTCACATGTGAATCCTTAAAGAGATGAGTGGAGCTAAGGCTTAAGAGGGAGTGAATGATGCTGAATGGGTGTAAACAAAGAAGAGCTTTCCAGTAGCTGTACCAATACATTTCAAGGTCCAAAAGTGGGGTTAAAAGTTTATCGACTTTCAAAGCAGCATTACGTTTCCATTGTAGTGTATGACATACAGTTTTCTAGCTCGGAGTCTCTACTTTTATCCAATGTAAAAAATAAAAAAAAAATCTAATGTTGCTACATAAAACCGAATCGGTCGTTTGGTCACAGGTGTAAAAACTAAAAAGAAAATCTAAAAACACAGAATTTCAAACGTAAAGTCAATTTTTTTTCTATATTTTACAAATATGAAACAAAAAACATATGCGTTGGAACATAGTAAAAGTTAATTTTTATAAGGCAACACAAATAGGCCTAAAAATACCCAGACCACGAAGGCGCACGGTCAATACAGACAATATCAGAAAATATCAGTAGCATAAACAGCAGTTTAAGCGCCAACCTGATTTGTGAATAGTTAAAATCATCACAAAAGCAAAAATGCCATTATAATGAATAGCGGTCAAAAATGGTATGTTATTGTCAGTTTTTGGACACATTATTTGTGACCTCGTTCCTGCTTACATTATGGTGTGCATCTTCAAGCAACAGTTGAATCTCATTTAGCTGTCACCTTTGTCCTAACAGTCACCACACTTGTCACTGAAACAGGTGTTGTGGGTTCTGTTCCGAGTGCATCTGCTCACCTGGCAGTTTTTCCTCCCCAGGAGCTGAGAGCAATTTGGTTCGCGCAATGGCTCCCATGGAATCTTTGCTGCTGCTGCTGCCTTGGCCCTCATATATCTCTCACGTAACCCATGTTCCAGACTCATGATGAAGTTTCTCCTGCTCAAGGTGTTCATTGCTTGAACAATATGTGTGCTGCTTGAACAATATGTGTGCGTTGATAGCAGCCAAGTCAAGCATGTTGCAGAACACAGCAACAGGCCAAGTTCCTCCTTTCACCAAGTACAGCTGTGCCATCAGATTCGAAACATTATCCGACACTCGCTCACCTGCTGCCCAATAGGGATCCTTTCCCAGATATGGAAATCCGTTCAACATGAATCAGAATAATAATCATTAGAGATTTGATTGATTTAGTGGTATCCCATCTCTGCTCTATTTGTTTGCTATTCACTTTCACGATGTAAGATGGAAGGGAGTTCCATGCACTCATGGCTCTGTATAATATTGTACGTCTCCTTGAATTTGTTCTGGACCCGGGGACTGTAAAAAGACCCCTGGTGGCATGTCTGGTGGAGTAAATGGGTATGTCAGTGCTGTGTGTAAGTTGACGATGCAAACCATTTGGAATTCCCGGCACATTAATCTGTCTTATAAATTCCAGAAGTGACGCAGTCAGTCTTTCTTAAACTCTTAGCCAAGAGTGACTGACATGCATATAATTAATATTAGCCCTCTGACTACAATGAAGGGCAAGACGTGCTGCTCTGTTCTGGGCCAGTTGCAGCTTAGCAAGGTCTTTCTTTGCAGCACTTGACCATAAGACTGGACAATAATTAAGATATCATAAAACTATTCTGCAGGACTTGCTATGTGGAGTGTGGTGTCAAAAAAGAATAGCGTCTCTTTATTACGGACAGACCTACCCATCTTTACAACCATTGAATCTATATGTTCTGACCATGACAGTTTACAATCTAAGGTAACACCAAGTAATTTAGTCTCCTCAACTTGTTCAACAGCCACACCATTCATCAACAGATTAAACTGAGATCAATAACTTAGGGAGTGATTTGTACCAAATACAATGCTGTTAGTTTTAGAGATGTTCAGGACCAGCTTATTACTGACCACCCATTCCAAAACAGACTGGAAGTCTTTGTTAAGGGTTTCAGTGACTTCCTTAGCTGTGGTTGCTGATGCATATGTGGTTGAATCATCAGCATGCATGGACACACATGCTTTGTTTTCTGCCAGTAGCAGGTCATTGGTAAAAATAGAAAAGAGTAAAGGGCGTAGAGAGATGCCTTGAAGTATACCACAAGTTACATGTTTGACAAAAGAGAAGCTTCCAATAAGGAATCCACGATGTGGCAGAGGTTGAAAAGCCATAACACATGCAGTGTATTCGAAAAGTATTCAGACCCCTTCCCTTTTTCCACATTTTGTTACGTTACGGCCTTATGCTAAAATGTATCAATCTACACCCAATACCCCATAATGACAAAGCAAAAACAGGTTTTTAGAAACTACCTAACAGAAATACCTTATTTGCATAAGTATTCAGACCCTTTTCTATGAGCCTCGAAATTGAGCTCAGGTGCATCCTGTTTCCATTGGTCATCGTTGAGATGTATCTTAAAGGACATAATTTGGAAAAGCACACCTGTTTATATAAGGTCTCACAGTAGACAGTGCATGCCAGAGCATAAAGATGTCTGCAGCATTGAAGATCCCCAAGAACACAATGGTCTCCATCATTCTTAAATGGAAGAAGTTTGGAACCACCAAGACTCTTTCCAGAGCTGGCCGCCCAGCTAAACTGAGCAATTGGGGGAGAAGGGCCTTGGTTAGGGAGCTCTGTCACTCTGACAGAGCTCCAGAGTTCCTCTGTGGAGATGGGAGAACCTTCCAGAAGGATAACTATCTCTGCAGCACTCCACCAATCAGGCCATTATCGTAGAGTGGCCAGACGAAAGCCAATCATCAGTAAAAGGCACATGACAGCTCTCTTGGAGTTTGCTAAAGGCCCTTAAAGGACTCTCAGACCATGAGAAATAAGATGCTCTGTTCTGATGAAACCAAGATTGAACTCTTTGGCCTGAATGCCAAGAATCACGTCTGGAGGAAACTTGGCACCATCCCTACGGTGAAGCATGGTGGTGGCAGCATCATGCTTTGGGGATGTTTTTCAGCGGCAGGGACTGGGAGACTAATCAGGATCGGTGGAAATATGAACAGAGCAAAGTACAGAGAGATCCTTGATGAAAACCTGCTCTATGTCTTTCTAGTGTTAATATATACTGTCACTAAGAAATCCATGAACAATTTGTTTAGGAAGGTCATAAAAACATAATACAAAAACAATTCATTTCAAAAGAACACAACAGCATGTTTTCAGTTTGATCTATCTGTGCATAGTAGCCAGGGCTATGTCGGTGCCGTGCCAATGACATCAACTTAATCATTTAGCAGAAATTACAGGACCTGCATTGCCACAGTCAACACACATATATTTTACAGTAAGAATATAATGGAATATACCTCGAACAAAGATTTTAATGAGTTACAATTCAAATAAGGAATAAGTCAATTGAAATAAATGCATTAGGCCCTAATCTATGGATTTCACATAACTGGGAATACAGATATGCATCTGTTGGTCAAAGATACCTTTAAAAAAAGTAGGTTCGTGGATCAGAAAACCAGTCAGTATCTGGTGTAACCACCATTTGCCTCATGCAGCGCGACACATCTCCTTCGCATAGAATTGATCAGGCTGTTGAGAGTGGCTGGTGGAATGCTGTCCCACTCCTCTTCAATGTCTGTGCGAAGTTACAGGATATTGGTGGGAACTGGAACACGCTGTCGTACACATCAATCCAGGTCATCCCAAACATACTCAATGGTTGAAATGTCTGGTGAGTATGCAGGCCATGGAAAAACTGGGACATATTCAGCTTCCAGGAATTGTGTACAGATCCTTGCAACATGGGGCCGTGCATTATCATGCTAAAACATTAGGTTATGGCGGCAGATCAATGCCACGACAATGGGCCCAAGGAACTCGTCACGGTATCTCTGTGCATTCAAATTGCCATCGATATAATGCAATTGTGTTCGTTGTCCATCGCTTATGCCTGCCCATACCATAATCCCACCGCCACCATAGGGCACTTTGTTCAGGGTGACATCAGCAAACCGCTCACCCACACAACGTCTGCCATCTGCCCAGTGCAGTTGAAACCGGGATTCATCTGTGAAAAGCACACTTCTCCAGCATGCCGGTGGCCATTGAAGATGAGCATTTGCCCACTGAGCTGCAGTCAGGTCAAGACTCTTGTGAGGACATCGAGCATGCAGAGGAGTTTCCCTGACGGTTTCCGACAGTTTGTGCAAACCCACAATTTCATTAGCTGTCCGGGTGGCTGGTGTCAGACGATCCCGCAGGTGAAGAAGCAGTATGTGGAGGTCCTGGGCTGGTGTGGTTACACGTGGTCTGCAGCTGTGAGGCCAGTTGGACATTATGCCAAATTCTCTAAAATGACATTGGAGGCAGCTTATGGTAGATACATTAACATGACATTCTCTAGCAACAGCTCTGTTGGACATTCCTGCAGTCAGTATGCCAATTGCACGGTCCCTCAAAAGACATCTGTGGCATTGTGTGACAAAGCTGTACATTTTTGAGTAGCCTTTTATTGTCACCAGCACAAGGTGCACCTGTGTAATGATCATGCTGTTTAATGAGCTTCTTGATATGCCACACCTGTCAGGTGGATGGACTATCTTGGCAAATGAGAAATTCTCACTAAATGGGATGTAAACAAATTTGTGCACAACATTTAGCTTTTCGTGTGTATGAACAATTTCTGGGATATTTTATTTGAACTCATGAAACATGGGGTCAAAACTTTACATGTTGCTTTTATATTTTTGTTCAGTGTAAGAGAACAATATAGAGAGTATGTTTTCCCAAATGGCTATTGTTGATTGTCACCAGTAGCCTACTCACATGAGGAACACGCACAGGGCCACTGTTTTTCTAGGAAAAACTTACATTTTGAAACAGAGACCCTCCTCACAATTTGTAGAGTTGTTTGGCAAACCTTGGAATCTTCTCTTTCTGAAAGTTTATAGCAGTCAAAACGTCTGGCCTGCATGTACCTCAGTAGGATGACATCGAAGAAGTGCTCTTTGGTATCTCCTTTCCCTTCTTTGACAAGGCACGCTGCGGTCGTCATCAGTCTCTTCATTCTCTATTTGACAACTGATAATATTGTCACCTCTTCAGACTATTGTCACCTCTTCAGGCTATTGTCAGTTTATTCTTGTATTTAGGCCACATCTATTATTATTTTTATTATTATATGTGTGAAATTAGTTTCAATATAGTTTAGGTGTACTTTGGAAGAGCCAGCTGAGCAGGCAACTGTTGTCTTGAAGTCAGAAAATCACTATATTCTTATTTCTGTATTTACAGTCCATGTGCTTATGGATCAATCAATACATTTTCTGACTGATTACAATTTACATTTGGTACGCAGAGGTTTCTTATGACCCATTTTAACATAATAAATGCATTCAGTAAGCAATTTATTATGGAATATTTACACAATTGAAATATCAAAGGCCATTCTACAAGGAATGGAATTCAGGCACTTGTGTTAAACAATTTATCTTTTGATTAAAACTCTTTGTTTTTTTGCTATCCAGAGATTGGATGCCCAAAATTCTGTGGTGTGGCTTAGCGACGGGTCACAGAATAAAGGTTGCTTCCTTGAGCCCATTAAAGTGAGCATATTGAGTTACATTAAGCAGTGGCAAGAGAGCAAATGCTTTGCCAGTTCACATTTTTTATCCAATTTGATCTAAATCCAAACATAATTTGCTCAAGACTTTTCTTGTTTGCATCCGTCCCTGAGCTCTTCTCCCTTCTCAAATAGCATTAAGACATTTTAGAATTAAGGCTCTTCAAAAATATGTTTAGAATATATTTCCGTCTTTGCATAAACTGGAGTGAATAAAAAAATCTGCAAAATACTGAATTTTTCTCTGATGTCCCCGTTTACTAGGGATTCCGTTGTGATATCTTTGCCTCTAGGGATGAAATGGGTTAGGGAGATTGGGTGGGAGTGGGTTTGTGCATCACAAATGTTAGTACACTGCCAACACTTGTGGTGCAGTATTGTGGAGTATTCTGAACTCAGGGAAGGTCATCATCAAGACTGTGTTGAGACAGTGACATCCCTCTCTCTCAGACCATACCTTGCAATATCCATGCATGCCCATCCCTCATCCCTCTGGGAAATCACAGCAGCTGAAGGGCTGTCTGACTGACTGGACAAACTCTCATGTGAACATTCCGTTCTATCCTCTCATCTCATCTGACTGTGTTGCCATCGTCATAGGTCTGAGCTCTGTGACAGGAGGGATGTAGGGAATAATAAATTGAGGGATGACAGATGTCCCTACAGAGGTGGTCTATTGAGACCTGTCCCCTCTTCTATCACCTTCTCTTCCGTTGCCCTCTTCAAACTTAATTTAGTGACATATGATAACATAGATAATCATCTTCATCATCCTTATCCAGTCGACCAGTAACTAGCGTCAGCAGCAAGGAACGCAAGAGGGGAATTAACTATGTGAGAATGCTGTTCATAGACTACAGCTCAGCGTTCAACACCATAGTCTCCTCCAAGCTCATCACCAAGCTAGGGACCCTGAACCCCACCCTCTGCGGATCGAGAGCTTCAAGTTCCTCTGTGTCCACATCACTAAGGACTTAAGATGGTCAACACTGACCCGCACAGTCGTGAACCGGCCACGGCAGGAGGCTGAAAAGATTTGGCATGGGCCTTCGAATGCTCTGCACCAGCTGCACTATTGAGAGCATCTTGACTGGCTGCATCACCGATTGGTAGAACCGAAAAGCGCTACAGAGGGTGCTTCAGACAGCCCAGTACATCCCAGGGGCCAAGTACCAGGAGTATCCAGGACCTCTATATCAAGTGGTTTCAGAGTTAGGCCCAAAAAATTGTCAAATTTGCCATCGACTCTCGGACAGGCTACGAGACATTCAAACCATAACACATACTCATTAGAATTTACAGAGCATTCGGGAATGTACTGTATTCAGACTTTTTCCACATTATAACGCGTTTCAGCCTTATTATAACATTTATTGAAAAGTTTTTTCCTCATCAATCTACACACAATACCCCATAAAGACAAAGCAAAACTGTTTTTTAGAAAAAAATACAAAATCTAGAAATAAGAATTCAGACGCTTTACTCTATACTTTGTTGATGCACCTTTGGCAGCGATTACAGCCTAGAGTCTTCTTGTGTATGAGAGTTTCTCCCATTCTTCTCGGCAGATCCTCTGTCAGGTTGGATGGGGAGCGTCACTGCACAGACATTTTCAGGTCTCTCCAGAGATGTTCGATTGGTTTTGAAGTCCTGGCTCTGGCCAATCCACTCAAGGACAATCATAGACTTGTTCTGAAGCCACTCCAGCATTGTCTTGGCTGTGTGCTTAGGGTTGTTGTCCTGCTGGAAGGTGAACCTTCCCCCCATTCAAGGTCCTGAGTGCTCTGGAGCAGGTCTTCATGAAGGATCTCTCTGTACCTGCCTCCCTTCATCTCTCACTCAATCCAGAAAAGTCTCCCAGTGCCTGCCGCTGAAAGACATCCCCACATCCCCCACTTGGCATTTAGGCCAAAGAGTTCAATCTTGGATTCATCAGACCAGAGAATCTTGTTTCTCGTGGTCTGAGAGTCCTTTGCGTGCATTTTGGCAAACTCCAAGCGGGCTGTAACGTGCCTTTTACGGAGGAGTGGCTTCCATCTGGCCATTCTACAATAAACGCCTGATTGGTGGAGTGCTGCAGAGATGGTTCTCCTTCTGGAAGGTTCTCCCATCTCCACAGAGGAGATCTTTCTAGGAAACGAGGTAGTAGGTATGTGCAATAACCTTCACATTAAGACTCTGTCCTGTTCAATATAACTTCTTTTTTCTCTCTCTCTTTCTCTCTTGCTCGCTCTCTCTCGCTCTCTCTCTCTCTCATTTTTTTTATTCAATTTGCTTTATTGGCATGACGTAACAATGTACATATTGCCAAAGCTTATTTTGGATATTTACAATATACAAAAATGAGAATCAAAATTGTCAATGGGACAACAGTAACAACAATAACCAAGTGTCAAAATAACCATACATTCAACAATAACAATAAGTATACAGTAGAGTACATGTGCAGGTTGATTGGTCTGTCAGTTCCTCAACTTATGGCAGGCAGCAATGTAGTGCACTGCCAACCCACAGCTCTCTGCGTCCTCCCCCAACAGGACGGGTAGCCTACTCTCATCAGAGAGGTCTTTGAAACCTTGAATAAGGGTTTCAAATTTGGGGAAATGACACTCTCTAATTGTTTTATATTTTTTACATTTTGTCAGGAAATGCAGCTCTTTCTCGGGTTCTGCTGTTGTGCAGTGGTTGCACAGCCTTTTCTCTACAGGGAGCCAGGTTGTCCTGTGTCTACCCTTTTCAATGGCAAGGCTGTGCTCACTGAGCCTGTACTTTGTCAAGGTTTTTCTAAGGTGTTGATCAGTAACCATGGTCAAATATTTTGCCACAGTGTACTGTCGATTTAGTGCCAGATAGTACTGCATTTTGCTTTATGTTTGTGCTTGTGTTTCCCAATAAGCAATATAGTTTTGTTTTGACTGTGTTGTAATTTGGTTTATTCTGATTGATTGGATGTTCTGGTCCTGAGGCTTCAGTGTGTTAGTAGAACAGGTTTGTGAACTCTTTGCTCAGCTCTTGGCATTGCAGGTCTTGATAGTGATATGAGAGGGTGTCACTGTATTTTATATGTTTCCAAAACTTAATTGCTATTTTTTGAGTTTTTATTATTAGTGGATATTGGCCTAAATCTGTCCTGCATGCATTGTTTGTAGTTTTCCTCTGGAAAGAATCTCTGCATGCAGGGTTTCAATGGGGTGTTTGTCCCATTTGATGAAATCTTGTTTTGTAAGTGGACCCCACACCTCGCTGCCATAAAGTGCAATTGGTTCAATGACATTCAATTAGTTTTAGCAAAATTTTAATAGGTATTTCAATTTGAATTGGCTTTTTAATGGCGTAGAATGCTCTGTGTGCTTTCTCAGTTCATTCACTGCCTCATTAAGGTGTCTAGTTGAGCTTATTTTAAAACCTAAGTGTCACGCCCTGGCCTTAGAGATCGATTGAGAATCATACTTAGGCAGCTTTTTCCCACCTGTGTTTTGTGGGTAGTTTTCTGTTTTGTGTCTGCACCAGACAGAACTGTTTCGTTTTGTTCCACGTTGTTATTTTGTTTCAGTGTTCAGTTTGAATAAATAATCATGAACACGTACCACTCTGCGCTTTGGTCCTCTTCTTCAGATCAGCGTTACAGAACTTCCCGGACCAAGCAGCGTGGTAAGGAGGAACAGCGTGTCCAGGATTCATGGGCTTGGGAGGAGATCCTGGACGATAAGGGACCCTGGAGGCAGGCTGGGGAGTATCACCGTCCACAAGAGGAACTGGAGGCAGCAAGAGCAGAGCGGCAGCGTTGAGAAGGGACTCGGCTAGCAAGGAAGTCCGAGAGGCAGCTCCCCCAAAAAAATGTTTGGGGGGCACACGGGGAGTTTGGCTGAGTCAGGTTGGAGACCTGAGCCAACTCCCTGTGCTTACCGTGGCGAGCGTCGTACATAGGGGCGGGTCCATGCCTGCGCCCCGCATCTGCAGGGCGAAAATAACCATCCAGACAGGACGGTTGTGCAGGCTCTACGCTCAAGACCCCAGAAGGACAGGGCCTCCTGTATGTCTCCCCAGCCTGGTGAGACCTGTGGCAGCTCAACGTACCAGACTCCTCCCTCCAGTGGATCCACGGCAAGAAGCCTCCAGTGATGATCCATGGCACGAAGCCTCCAGTGATGATCCATGGCACGAAGCCTCCAGTGATGATCCATGGCACGAAGCCTCCAGTGATGATCCATGGCAAGAAGCCTCCAGTGATGATCCATGGCAAGAAGCCTCCAGTGATGATCCATAGCACGAAGCGTCCCGCACCTGAGCCGCCACCGCGGATAGATGCCCACCCAGACCCTCCCCTATAGGTTTAGGTTTTGCGGCCAGAGTCCGCGGTGGCGGCTCAGGTGCGGGACGCAGACCCCGCTCCACCACTGGCTCACCCCACTTTGGTGGCACCTCTGGTGCGGGGACTCTCGTCGCCGACCCCGGACTGGGGGCGCTTGTTGCGGGCCCCGGACTGGGGACCCTCGTTGCAGGCCCCGGACTGGGGCCCTGACCTTAGATATCCTGTTTATGTCTCTATTGGTTTGGTCAGGGTGTGAGTTGGGGTGGGTATACTATATTCTGGGGTATTCTATATTATATTATTTGTATTTCTATGTTTTGGCCGGGTGGGGTTCTCAATTAAGGACAGCTGTCTATCGTTGTCTCTGATTGAGAACCATACTTAGGTAGCCACTTTTTCCACCTGTTTTTGTGGGAAATGTACTTTTGTTTATGGCACATAGCCTGTAGCTTTACGGTTGTTTTCTCGTTTGTTGTTTTGTTGGCGTCATTCTTTATAATAAAAGAACACGTACGCTCACGACGCTGCACCTTGGTCCTCTTCTTTTAACGGCCGTGACACTAAGTAATTGTAGTGGGTGCAGTACTCTATATGTTTTGTTCTCTCTCTCTCTCTCTCTCTCAATTCAATTGCTTTATTAGCATGGGAAACATATGTTAACATTGCCGGAGCAAGTGAAAGACAATAAACAAAAGTGAAACAAACCATAAAAATGAACAGTAACTAACTCTCTACGTCTCTATCTCAAGTTTCTAACCTCCTCACTTCTTTCTCATAGATACATCCACCCAGTCTTAATTCATATACGTTCATGAAACATTGAACAGCACAACAGTTCCATAGCTATTTCAGTCATTTATATAAAATAAAGCAATACAGTATTTATGACTGTCTTCCTCCTATCAATGCAGCTGGCTGGATCATGTCCCGGGGGCAGATTATTGACACACTAATAAGGTATGTGGTGGAATTACCTGATTCACTGCCCCTAAGGTGTTTGTTCTCAATTAAGGAAACCAGTTGATGCTAATTTCCACACACCAATTTACATTGGCTCTGTGCCTAATATGTTATTAGGCAACATTCTGTGCATTACCTTGGAAATAGTGGATGACGCAGTGGGACAAGGTGGAGCCAAGTGCCTCCGCAGAATCATTCGTTTCACAGTAATGTACAAAACAGAGGCGTTTATCCCGCTTATACCACAGTTGCCAAAGAAAACGATATTCAACATTCTGTGCATTACCTTGGAAATAGTGGATGACGCAGTGGGATAAGGTGGAGCCAAGTGCCTCCGCAGAATCATTAGTTTCACAGTAATGTACAAAACAGAGGCGTTTATCCCGCTTATACCACAGTTGCCAATGAAAACGATACTAAAGCACATATTTACAGATAGAAACGACACATTTTCACTGATATTTGTTTTTTGCTACGTCAATTCATACTTTTTTCATACTCCCACCAAACCTGGTTGTTGCTTTAACGGATTAGGTTGTCAGGGACAACGCCCAGTCATGAAGTATTTTCGTTATAAATGTTCTTGGTGACCAGCCCTTAGGAGGATTTTATCACACAATAATCCCCAGGTTATAAAACAGTTGCCAACATTTAAAAAATATATATATATTTGGGGGTTATTTGGGGATGTTTTTACCTAATTGTTCATTCCATTCATTCCATGTTGCTAAGCTTAGCAAATCATTGGCATGTAGCTAGCAAGCAGAGGTCCAATGATGAGAGACAAGAACTTCAATAAATAATGATTTAATAAATAATTTTTAAATAGGCAAAAAGAACTTAAGCAAATAATGAATTGATAAATAATGTAGAATATAAATAGGCAAAAACAGCCTTATTGTCAAGTCAATAATATGGTTATGGAGGACAGCTAAGCTAACATTATGTCTCCTTTGCTAGCTAGCTAACACACAATCACATTAAGCAGCTGGAATGACAGCAAACTGTAAGCATTTTCGTTTGTTTTACCGTCATTTCTATATTGCCATTTCTTTGGATATATCCATTATAATGATCCTGATCAACTAATATGCCTGGTTCAAAGCTGTCAGTCTCATCACTTTCATATGCATGGCATGGTGGAGATCACAAAAAACTAAGCATGTTGCACTGATCAGATAGACACACGGCGAGGCTTATATTAACCCCCGCTGTACGAAACAAAATGCTAGGCAAGAAGCATGGGGAAAAAATGTCTGGAAACGTTTTTTAAGTTTAATTGCCTGGCTGGGCTACGGGACAGTGGATTGATACTTGAAATGAAATTATAGCACCATGGCATTTTGCATGAATTATTGAGAACACTGCTATCTTTTCCAATTGATTGCAATGTATTGAGAAAAACGTCAACCCGGTGACACTCAAATTTTCCCATTGAGTACAACGTAATGAGAAAAAGGTCAGCTACCTTTTTTGCAAAAATGTGCCGGGGTCACATTTTCAGACTGATAATGGGGTAAAGGGCCGTCACTCACCATGGTCGTTAGGTCATCAGATGCTGTAAAAAAATACGTACAGTATCTGCAAAAACAAATTATTTATAGATACCATCGCTTTTCCTCTTTATCCTATTTCGGCTTGTGCGGATGTTGGTTTAGCTTTCTGTAACTTTGTACGGGTCTGCATGGTGCAGTGCTTTTAGTAAATTGTTGGAACTATAGTTGGAACTAATTCGGAGGTGTCCTATATTTTCCATCTGTCCCATATATCTGGTTTTATACAATGGCATTGTTACATACTGGTTTCTGATTGGCTTGAATGGCACTTTAGAGTGTGCATTGTTTCCCTATAATGCATGGTATAAATCAATGGCTATGAAGTACATGCTTACATCTTCAATGTTTGAGCTGCTTTTGAAAGCAAAGGTCAAATTGAAAACATTATTGGCATTGTTGAATTCAATTTTCATAATACCAAGCAAGGGCTGATGGTTTGGTAAGCTAAATTAGCAAGTCTGTTTGTTTGGTTACCAAGGCAACTACTGTAACTATCTAGTAAACTTGCTAGCTACTTCAGTAGATGTTTAACACATTTCTGCTGGCAAATTAACACAGCAAATGTGTTCAATTATAGCCTTGGTATTAAAAGGGATAATCAACTTGGGGCTCTATGTGCTCTCTGGAAAATAATGCAACTCCGCCTTAGTGTCATGGCACACACCATAAATGCGTCGTGGAACACACCATCCACATTGTTAATTATTTTTCATATAATGCAGCCCCTCATTGATTATCCATTACTTAATAATAGTTTGTGTCTGTTGTGGTTGTCATTGAACTGTGCAGATTACAGTTGATTCTCTCACTCTCTCTTCAGCTTGCAGCAAAAGAGACCGTGGGGACACTGGGTTATTTGTCTAACCACAAAGAGGTGGAGATCAGCTGTGACCATCATGGATGATGCATTCTCATTTCGACACCAAATCCACCATTGGTGTGCGTGGCCAAAGACCTTTTTTCATTTCATCTGAGCAAAGCACCGGTTCCAACCCAAGTGCCAATGCCATTTAACAAACTCCAGGCCTTTTACATTTGTTGGGTGACATGAAAATAGAGCTCTTTGGCCACTCACACCAGTGGTAGGTTTGGTGTAGAAATGAGAATGTATGAGCAGAATATAACCCCATACCTACTGTAAAATATGGTGGTGCATCTCTGATGTTATAGGACAATTTTTCTTCCACTGGTCCTGGGGCCCTTGTACAGTCTGTACATTATGGGAGTTTGTAGATTGTACGTGGTACGACTTGACAATTCATGGTCATCTTAACCGACATATTTAGCAGATTCATCTGCAGTACTTAAAGGGAAGCACAGAACTAGGGTTGGGCTGTATCCAGATATTCATAACATCATACCGTCCTTCTCTCACCCCTTCATTTACTGTATTAGCGGCTTAGTACACAAGGGGGTGCCAAAAAAATTAAGGAAAAAAAGCCCATTCCACATCTATTACAAGAACAATAAGAATATTAGCACAAGTAATAGTGAATTTCCATGGAGGCTGCTAGGAAAATATGCTCACAAGCGCAAAAGAAAATAAACAAATTGCAAAGACAGGCAATCCATCTCCAAAGGTTATACATATATATGAGCTACCGAATGTCATTTGTGGTGAGTTTGGACATTTACAAGCGTGTGAACGAGAGACGTGCAAATGAACAAAGTTTTTACACATGCTTGTCTGAAGGAAGAACAGTACTGGCGCTGAAACAGCATGTGTACACACTGTGTCTATATGGAGTCTGGAGTCGCTAGGGCAACGGCCTGTCTGCTGTGATCAGAGAAGAGAAGAGGGGGGAGGAATAGACTGGCTGAGAGTAGAGAGGAGAAAAAAGGCAAGGAAATCAAGATAGCAGTGGCAGCTGTGCAGATAACTCATCCAAAGGGCTTTGCCTTCTCAAACAAGGCAGAAAGCCAACACCATATGATGCCCCGTCACCTTATTAATTAAACCACTTACTTAGATAGAGTTGAAGTCAGAAGTTTACATACACCTTAGCCAAATACATTTAAACTCAGTTCTTCACAATTCCTGACATTTTATCCTAGTAAAAATTACCTGTCTTAGGTCAGTTGGGATCACCACTTTATTTTAATTTAAGAACGTGAAATGTCAGATTATTAGTAGAGACAATGATTTATTTCAGGTTTTTCTTTCATCACATTCCCAGTGGGTCTGAAGTTTGCATACACTCAATTAGTATTTGGTAGCATTGCCTTTAAATTGTTTAACTTGGATCAAATGTTTCGGGTAGCCTTCCACAAGCTTCCCACAATAAGTTGGGTGAATTTTGACCCATTCCTCCTGACAGAGTTGTTGTAACTGAGTCAGGTTTGTAGGCCTCCTTGCACGCACAAGCTTTTTCAGTTCTGCCCACAAATTTTCTATAGGATTGAGGTCAGGGCTATGTGATGGCCATTCCAATACCTTGACGTTGTTGTCCTGAAGCCATTTTCCCACGACTTTAGAAGTATGCTTGGGTCATTGTCCATTTGAAAGACCCATTTACAACCAAGCTTTAACTTCCTGACTGATGTCTTGAGATGTTGCTGCAATACATCCACATAATTTTCCATCCTCGTGATAACATATATTTTGTGAAGTGCACCAGTCCCTCCTGCAGCAAAGCACCCCCACAACATGATGCTGCCACCCCCGTGCTTCACGGTTGGGATGTTGTTCTTCGGCTTGTTCCCCTTTTTCCTCCAAACATAACGATGGTCATTATGGCCAAAAAGTTATATTTTTGTTTCATCAGACCAGAGGACAATTTGCCTATCAGAAGCTTCTAAAGCCATGACATCAATTTCTGGAATTGTCCAAGCGGTTAAAAGTTAGTCAATTTAGTGTATGTAAACTTCTGACGCACTGGAATTGTGAGACAGTGAAATAATCTGTCTGTAAACAATTGTTGGAAAAATTACTTGTGTCATGCACAAAGTAGATGTCCTAACCGACTTGCCAAAACTATGGTTTGTTAACAAGAAATTTGTGGAGTGGTTGAAAAACGAGTTTTAATGACTCCAACCTAAGTGTATGTACACTTCCGACTTCAACTGTAAGTTGAATTTAAACTTAGGAGTCGTGTTAAAACCGAATAAAAAATGCATAAAACATACAGATGTTTTTATTTCACCTTTATTTAACCAGGTAGGCTAGGTGAGAACAAGTACTCATTTGCAACTGCGACCTGGCCAAGATAAAGCAAAGCAGTTCGACACATGCAACAACACAGAGTTACACATGGAGTAAAACAAACATACAGTCAATAATACAGTAGAAAAAAATTAAACAAAAAGTCTATATACAGTGAGTGCATGTTGGCGAAGTAATTACAATATGGCAATTAAACACTGGAATGGTAGATGTGCAGATATAGGTCTGTAGCAGTTTGGGTCTAGAGTGTCTCCCCCTTTGAAGAGGGGGATGACCGAGGCAGCTTTCCAATCTTTGGGAATCTCAGACGATACGAAAGAAAGGTTAAACAGGCTAATAACAGGGGTTGCAATAATTTTGGCAGATCATTTTAGAAAGAGATATATTGCTGCGTTTTGGAAACGCAGATCTAAAATGTTTCTTATTGTCATTTCTGCATGGTATCAGACAAATTTTGTGCTTCAGTTGCATTTTATCAGCAGACATTGCGTTACTTTCCTCCCATATTTTTCTCAGTGTAGCCTACTTTTCTCTGGTAACATCCTAGACTAACTTCATGGAAAAAAAATTGCAAATAATAGCTTGCTTTTTCATTGTAAGCTTATTTACTTGTGTGGCTGCCAGCCAAATAGTGTTGCACTTCTGTTGTGATCTGATGAAAATTAAACTATTTTCGGCCAAATGTCTTGCACTAATGTATTTTCTGTGAAGGACTGGTTGCAAGCCCCTGATCACTCTATTGATGAAAAAAAAACACTGGACTTTCAATTGAAAAAAAAACGACCCCTGTCATTACACAGCTGGACTCACCTGCTTGTCCCGTTGTGCTATTTACAGACTGACATGTGACTGGTGAAATTAAGAATGCGATCTGCTTCATCTCATAACATATTGCACAAGTTGACTGCAGGTATTTACTTAAACGGTGATAAAATATTGAAATGTATTGAACAACTTCAAATAAAGAATTTCAACAGTATTGACGGTATTGAAAAATCGTTGTGACTATTTCCAAATATGTACGGTATACTGCCCAAGGCTACACAGAAAACCCACCTTTGAAAGACAAAGAGCAATTAAATGTTGGTTGTGTCTCACAGGACTCTTATCACAGTTGGTTGAGTTGATCCATTCCAGCCCAGCGCTGCCTGTATCCATTGAATAATAAAAGGGCCAGAAGACTGCACTCTGGGAGGGGGTGAATTTGTTTCAGATAAGAGGAAAGACTATTTTTACAGTGGAAATACAGGAGCATAGCGCAGGTGTAAAAGGACAAAGCTGGGGAATAAACTACATTTGTTCAATTATAAATCCATATCGGATTGAAAGTGTGAATGCCTTCCACTACATTACTGTGCCTCTCCTTTGAAATCCCACAGAAAATCAAAGTACAAAGGAAAGAACAGCCAAACACAGGAATCCGACGGCAGAAAATGAGCTCTGCCAAAAAAAAAGAGAAACATATGTACCTCCACTTGAATTGAAATCAATACATCATGAAAAAGCTCCACGGATGACAAGCATGACAACAACAACAAACAAAACAGAAAAACATCCTTCGACAAGCTTATATACCATGACCTTCCACACATTCAACATTAGTCTGGTGAGCTTTCGGTGTGTTGTGTTTTCTGCCGTATCTAGTCATTAGAGTGCATAACTAAGAGCTCTAGTCACAGCTGTAAGGTAACAGTAAGGCAAAAGTTAGGTAAGCTGATTATAGTGGTTCACCTTGCTCTGCCTCCATTGTCCCCCTCTCACTTAGACACAGAGCTATCCAATTACCTTCAGCACAGAGAGACCTGGCAGTGCCCGCCCTGGGTTAGGGCATCGCTGAGAGCATCAAACCCACACGCCCAGTCTCTCTAAGGGTCAAGGGTCGGCACACACACACACACACACACAGACACACACACACACACACACACGTCGGGAAGGCACACAAACACTGTACACACACACACAGGCCCATGAGGAAGAAAATAGGTCCTCTTTAGGGGATGAAAAGTGCCACAGCAGCCTGTGTTACATTTGTTATATTGTTAGCACCTGTATGAAGTGACCTTTCAGTTCTCTGTTGACTCCCCGGCAGAAGTCTGCAGTCTTTTGTGTGTTTTAAAGTCACTGCAGTATGGAGTCAGTGTGTGGAAAATAGAGAAGATCAGGACTCGACTCATTTTCTAGTCTAGTGGAAGGGAGAATGGCCAGCCATATGTCAACATTATGTATATGTGGTACAGTCGGTGACTCCAGTTGGTCTGTTGATGTGTTACATGATGAATGTTAGAATGCAATGCTTGATCATTAATAATTGGGCATTTGACGTTTAAATATAATTTCTTATTATTATTAACAATTATGCAATAATAACAACAACAAAACAAATGGTGTAATCTGGTAATAACAGTTTATTACACTATGTCTAAATGCTGACATAGAGTAAAATGCCTAATGCATTATAATCCCATACTGTATGTGAAGGTGTGTACCTATGCTATACATCTAAGGTGATAACCTTCACTATATAAGACTGTATCAACAATCATTCATTTCAATTTCAAATAAAAACCCTTCGGTATGTATTGATTCAACTTTCTCTGAGAGAAGAGCCTCCAGAGAGGTTCCGTATCCAACCCGGATGCCACCAGGGAATAGCATGTACTGTACAGCATTCATCATCATACACACACACACACGCACGCACACACACACACACACACACACACACACACACACACACACACACACACACACACACACACACACACACCTCTCAAAGCCCAGAGACAGATTCCAACCTCAAACACACATTTAGCCTCCCTGGCTCTACATGATAAGCAGTGATGTATCAAACACGCCGCAGATCTCCCCGACTCAAATATTGTAGTCACTCTCGTTTCCCTGGTCATTTTGGGCTACAGAATAGATGGTTTCTCCCCAGGGTTCTATCCTTACAATCCCTTAGTAGTTCCTAGGAACACAGCTTGAGACTTTCTTACAAGTGAGTATACTTTGGAAAGATAATATACCTCAGATGCAATACGTTTAAATAAATGCGGGGCTACATTTTTTTATTTTTACAATAGTAAGTTCCGCTGGCCTGCACCTCTTTTCTACTACTGATGTTTATACTCATATTTGCCCTCTATCATCTTTCAAGTAGGTTTCGCAGGTCCACAACAGGAGGTATTCTTAGTCCAAACGTTGTTTAGCCTGGCCTCAAAGACGAGATGGGGCAATATTTCCAGCAGCTGCTGACTTCTCTCTCCTGGAGACTCTCCTTACAAAACTGTTGTGTATTTCACTGCCTCTGAAACCCCTTACCCCAAATAGATTTTCATCTCATCATACTGTAGACATAGGATTGTACGCAATATCAATTTTACCTTCATTGCCTTCTCTTCTGTTTCTCTCTCAACAACCACTCCACCCACACACGAGCACAGGTTTATAATTAGTGTTGTAATTATGCTCTTCTTATTAGGTTACATGCACTTTTAAAAATCTTGCTGTTTTTACAATACATTACAATAAAACTAATAGCAATGTAGCATATTAATTATTGCCATCAAATTGCCCGTATATCGTAATGCATTCTAATTTTTAGGTATAACTGTTAAATGATTCAGTAAATTCAATTGAAACGTTGGTTTGACAGTGTATTACTGTAAAGAAGTACTGCATTTCAATTGGTACTGTAATTCCACTCCACAGAATGCTATATTTTTGGAGTGCCAAAAACCTTTTGACCACTAGTGTTGTTTCTGGCTCATTAACATATTTTGAGGCGTGCCTTGTAAGAGGATTTATTTGTTGCTCCCACGAGTGTTGTATCAATTTAACTGATATTTTGTAGTGCACCATCAACTAAATATGTGTAGTAGACAGATTAGAGTAGCAGCAAGTCTAAAACCTTTAATTGTTCAGTATTTGTCATATCCTTGGTCTGTTTTGCCTGTTCGGAAGCTTTTCTTATGGCCTCCAGAAATGCAAGTGATATTAAAGACCAAATATTAATATATATTTGGCATATATATATTTTTTGGGTTGATATGCTGTAATTTGAAAACACATTACCTAGCAGCCAACCTCTTTTATTCATGCATTCATTACAATTGCTGTAAAAAGATTACAGTAAGAGTATTGTTACCACAAACTGATTGTTGCATGCAGTACTGTAAATTTACAGCATTATACTGGCAGCACAGTTGTCAGCAAATAACTGTAATCATATAATACAGCTAAGTTGCTGTAATGATTACAGTAGGCTCATTTACTTACTATAAAACCTTTGACAGCATCCCTGCTGTAAAGCAAAATTACAGTATTTAACTGGAATTTGTTACATATTATGATTATTGCAAATTCATAATATATTATATTATTTGTAGTTAAAATGGATGATGGACATCCACAAATGAATAAAGCCACACGAAATGTAATATATACTAAATGGAGGGAGACAGATGCATTGGTCAGACCAGCGTTGAATAGTCGTTAGCACGGGTACATCCTGTTTGAGTTTCTGCCTATAGGAAGGGAGGAGCAAAATGGAGTAATGGTCAGATTTGCCGAAAGGGTGCGGGGGAGGGCCTTGTAAACATCGCGGGAGTAGCAATGGTCCAGTATTTTTCCAGCGCGAGTGCTACAGTTGATATGCTGATAGAATTTAGGTAGCCTGGTTCTCAAATTTGCTACAACAAATACAGCCTCAGGATATATGGTTTCCAGTTTGCATAAAGTCCAGTGAAGTTCCTTGAGGGCCATCGTGGTATCGGCTTGAGGGGGGATATACACAGCTTTGACAATAACTGAAGATAATTCTCTTGGGACATAATACGGTTGGCATTCGATTCTGAGGATATGTATTTTAGGTGAACAAAAGGACTTGACCTCCTGTATGTTGTTACAATTACACCATGAGTCGTTAATCCTGAAACATACACCCCTGCCCTTCTTCTTCCCAGAGAGATGTTTATTCCTGTCGGCACGATGCACTGAGAAGCCAGGTGGCTGTACCAACTCTGCCAGCATATCCCGAGAGAGCAATGTTTCCGTGAAACAGAGTATGTTACAATCCCTGATGTCTCACTAGAAAGCAACCCATGCCCTGATTTCTTCGACCTTGTTATCTAGGGAGTGGACGTTAGCGAGTAATGTACTCCGAGCTGTGGGTGGTGAGCGCGCCTCTGAAGTATGTTGCTTTGGGTCGATCTCTGGGATCAATTCAAATACCCTGGGTGGTGCGGACACAGGATCCGTGGGAAAGTCGTATACCTGGTCGTAGTGCTGGTAAGTTGACGTCGCTCTGATATCCAATAGTTCCTGCCAGCTGTATGTAATAACACTTAAGAGCGAGAAGGAGAAGGAAAAAGAGAGAGCGAAAGAGACTATTTTTTTACTTTGAGATATCCTCTTTACACTAAAAAACACCACATTACCCCTCCACCATTCTCTACACAATCCCATTACACAGTACAGAAAAAAACAGTACAATACACAGTTCACCACCACAATATAAACATCCTCACCAGCCGTGCAGATTACCCCCTCCCTCTGACACGTTTTTTTCTTGTTAGCCATATAGCCAACTTGGCCTGGCCCCCCCCAAAATATTCAACAAAACTGTTTGAATACCCTACAGAGAAGAACACCCTCACACAAAGACAGTCCACCAGAGATGGCATTATGGCATTACCCTGGCGCTCACATAAAAAAACATGATGAACAGTCTCTGTTATTGCACAAAATGGACACCCTTCCCCAACTCCAGGGTCAGCCTGAGCCAAACAGCCTTTGGTGACCAGGGCTCTATCCTCCACTGGAGATCCCCTGTCTTTTTCATCACTGGTAGCTTGTCTTTCAGCTCAGAGTGTAGTCCTCCAAACTCTCCAGACAGTTTAGGTTTGAGATGTTATTGAGATCCCCATTCGCCAACGCCAAGGGCGACATCTAGTCTTCCAAAGGTCCAACACATAACAAAATAACACTGCAGGCAAAAATAGTTTACAATTGATGTTAAAATGAACATTACAGACTTAAACTTTACAGACTTACATTTTACAGGCTTTGGTTTTTTCCATTTATGATTTGAGGTAGCACGTATAGCTTGTTAGCACGTAGGACGCATCGATTGGCGTCACCTCGTTAATCAGTATGTGTTACACATGTGCTGGTTGCCATCTCATTAGTGGGAAGTTGTTTTTCCTGTGCTAGCCCAGGTGCTATTTAAGAGTGGCTGGCCCAGCGCTCCAGTTGTCTTGAGTGATGTTGTTGGCTATCCCTATTTTTTCTAGACTAACAATTCTTCATCTGATGTTTTGCTCTACCTTTTTGGTTTGCTTCCTGTCTTTAAGTTTGGTGTGGGTTTTAATTTTGTTTGCCTCTTCTTGGGCAGATTTAGTGGGCGCTCATGGTGGGTGTCTTTCAGGCCCCAGTTGTTGCTAGTCAACTTACAGTGGACACCCACCCCCATGAGTGTCTTTCAGAGCCCCTCCTAAAACCCAACCTGTTTCAATTTGGTTGTTGGTCCGTAAGTCTTTGTTAGTTCCCATTTCTGTTTGAGCTACACTTTCGGTTTACTTGATGGGGAATGTAACACACATACGTGTGTACATAACTATGTATACTGTACATTGTCCTTAACTACACTGTTAGCCATTTTTGTCATTTCATCTGTGACTTACTGCATTAATCAACAGTATGATACTGTATAACTGAATTTAGTAAAACACTGTAGAATGCACAGTTAAATACCTTAAATCTGTCTTACAGTTTTAATTATGGTGCATTGTGGAACAATGTTGTGGGTGGGAAAGAGTCTCTGGCTCATTCAAATGTTTTAAAGGCTTGTCCTTGTGAGAGGCTACTGTATATTTGTTGCACCCATGAGTTCAAATGCTGTACCCCCTTTAAAAAAAGGTAACATGATCTGTTTTAGGAATTCCACAAACCTTGTCCTAAAATGACATTATCTTACTGATCAATTGCTACCAGTAATTTACTGTAATTCAAAATACACTACCATATCGCGTATTTGGAGCACCAGAAACCTTTTCAACACTAGTGGGTGCGTGGTATTATTTCTCATGCATTAACATATTTTCAGGCGTATTGTAAGAGGCTATTTGTATTGCACCCGTTAGTGAGAGTGCTGTACCAGTTTAAGTAATATGTGGTAACGGTTCCCTAACAGTTACATTTTAGCTGAAAGATCAGTGGCAGCAAGTCACAAACCTTTAATGGTTGATTGGCTAACCATCTCATGTTGATCTTTTTGTCAGTTTAGAAGCCTATGTTAAGGCCTGAAGTGAAAGTGACATAAAACACAAATTATTTGTTGGTGTGCTGTAATTTACAAAAAAAATATTCACAATTGAATGAAAACATTCACTATTTAATTATATATTTTTTATTTTCAATACAATTCAACAAAAGCTCTGTTTTGCTAAATATTTAGGTCAGCGTAGATTATTGTGCATATGGATCAATATTGTGGGAGGAGAAGGAGAAAATGATTGGCTCATTAACATATTTGAAAGCGTACCTAGTCTCTATTTGTTGCACCCAATGGTGAGAGTTCTGTACCCATTTAAGTGACGTGTGGTCGTAGTCCCCTAACAATTTAAATGTACAGTTCAAGTTGGAAGTTTACATACACTTAGGTTGGAGTCCTTAAAACTCGTTTTTCAACCACTCCACAAATTCCTTGATAACAAGTTATAGTTTTGTCAAATCAGTTAGGACATCTACTTTGTGCATAACACATGTCATTTTTCCAACAATTGTTTACAGACAGATTATTTCACTTATAATTCACCATCACAATTCCAGTGGGTCAGAAGTTTACATATACTAAATTGACTGTGCCATTAAATAGCTTGGAAAATTCCAGAAAATGATGTAATGGCTATAGAAGCTTCTGATAGGTTTATTGACATAATTGCAGACAATTGGAGGTGTAAATGTGGATGTATTTCAAGGCCTACCTTCTAACTCAGTGCCTCTTTACTTGACATCATGGAAAATCAAACGATATTAGCCAAGACCTCAGAAAGAAAATTGTAGACCTCCACAAGTCTGGTTCATCCTTAGGAGCAAACGACTGAAGGTACCACGTTCATCTGTACAAACAATAGTACGCAAGTATAAACACCATGGGACCACGCAGCTGTCATACCATTCAGGAAGGAGACGCGTTCTGTCTCCTAGAGATGAACGTAATTTGGTGCGAAAGTGCAAATCAATTATTGAACAACAGCAAAGGACCATGTGAAGCTGCTGGAGGAAACAGGTGCAAAAGTATCTATATCCACAGTAAAACGAGTCCTATATCGACATAACCTGAAAGGCTGCTCAGCAAAGACGAAGCCACTGCTCCAAAACCGCCATAAAAAAACAGACTACAGTTTGCAACTGCAAATGGGGACAAAGATCATACTAGTTGAGAACAAGTTCTCATTTACAACTGCGAGCTGGCCAAGATAATGCAAAGCAGTGCGACACAAACAACAACACGGAGTTACACATGGAATAAACAAGCGTCCAGTCAATAACACAATAGAAATATAGAGTCTATATACAGTGTGTGCAAATGGCGTGAGGAGGTAGGCAATAAATAGGCCATAGTAGGCAAGAAAAAACACATAATAGCACAATTGGTTAGTCGCCCGTAAAACTGCCATTTCTTCTGGTGCCATTTTCCAGGATGCCTGTATCTTTGAAGTGAGTGGGTGTATTGATACACCAGCCAGTGTAATTAAAAACGTCACCATGCTTAAAGGGATATTCAATGTCTTCTTTTTTTCTGTTTTACCCATCTAAAAACAGGGTGGCTTTGGAAAACCTTCCTGGTCTTGGTGGTTGAATCTGTCCTTAAAGTTCTATGACTCCATTCCTATTCTATTTAGAGTTTAGAGAAATTCATTGAAATAGAAATGAGCTATCATTAGGCTGGTAATGTAAAGCGTATCTGTTGAACTTGGAAAAATCCACCTGCACTCGGCCCCGAACAACTACTCAGCCAGACAGGAGCCGCTACTGAATTGTGGCTGTGGCATACTTGCATACCTTTTACTAAACAGTACTTGCTTAATAGTATGTGATGATGAGTACATAGTATGCAGTTGTCCGCTAGTAAGGGTACTTGGACATGGCCATGGAGTCTGTGAAGGAAGAAACCACATGGAAAAAGTTAGGTCCGAAAAACTGATTTTCACATATTCAAATTAATTTATTGTGTCAAAGGTTTCATGATTCTTGTATCTACAACCAAATAGATCATTTTAAAACAAATCTATACATGTACATCAATTGGTTCTAAGCTGCAATGTGAGCATGAAAGTGCATCCCTTTAGCTTTGTGTGCTAACCTTTGGCAAGTTGAGCAAATTTAAGTGTTTTCTTCCCAGGCGTGATGCAAATCATCACTGTAGTATCATCTAAAATAAGGAGGCACAACAATGAGGTTCTAGCTTCGGCATGTTCACTAGCCTAGTCTGCTCATGTCATACGTAGGTACAGATACCCACAAGGGCCATCCTACTACATCTTCCCCTCTCCAATGAACAATAATTCAACATTCATAACCACTGAAGCACAACTTAAAAATGCAATTTGGAAACCAGTATTATTCTCGTTAACATGCTACTTCACATCCTGAAACAGTATGAAAGCATTAAATTACACACAGTCTGAACTCCTATGCATTAATGTAGGTACAGTTCCTTTTTGCTGGGTCCCCAACAGTATTTATTCTATTCACGTAACACAGTCTTTCAGCCACACTGTTGGCTTCACAACCCTTTTTGGACGAGTTTGTGGCTCTGTGATTATTCTCTCTCCTTCCCCCTCTTTTTGTGCGTTTTCTGTGGCCTCTTCAGTCTGTGTGGCTGGTAGATCTGGAAGAGCTCTGAGGTGTGTTTTGTTCCTCCGTGCCTCCTCGGAGCCTGTGTCCACCACATAGGAGCGTGGGGCATCCGCTTTTCTCAGCACTATTGAAGGTGTCTTTTGAGTTTGTAATTCACACACGTTGATCACCTGTCAGCTCAGGCCTCTTTGTAGCACAGTGTCTCAGTTTGAAGTCTCCAGTTTGTTTCAGCCATTTGTCCCTCTCAGCGAAGGCCTTCCTGTTAGGCCATCAGGAATTGAGCTGAGCCGGCGAGACAGGCAATGGGAAGCGCAGCCTCCTAGCCATCAGGAGCTTGGCAGGCGACGGCCCATGATGCAGTGGTGTAACTCTGTAAGCTAACAGAGCCCTGTATGGATCCTTGTTATTTTTCAGCAGTCCCTTGACTGTTTTCACAGCTTTCTCTGCCTTACCATTGCTCTGTGCATGGTACGGGCTACTGGTCACATGTGTGAAGTCTGTGGCAAAAGCAGAAAAGGAGCTTGCGGAGAACTGGGGAGAGTTATCTGTAACCAGGACCTCAGCGACCCCTTGCCTGGAAAAAAAATGAATTTAATCCATTGATAACACCAGCTGATGTTGTTATGGATGTCTTTGTTATTTCAACGCATCTTGAATAGTAATCTACCACTAGCAGATAAGTGTCATTTTTCCAATAGAACATATCTGCCCCAACCTTTTGCAATGGCTGTTTTTGGCAGCTCCGTTGCCATCATTGGTTCAGGATGACAAGGTTGACATTTTGCACACGCCACCAGCATGGCAATCTGAGTACTCAGACCAAGCCACCACACTGACTGTTGAGCCTTCAGTCTGCATTTGGTTATTCCCATGTGTCCCTCATGCACTCTGTCTAGCATTTCCAGTTGCAGAGTCTGTGGGATCACTATCCGTTGTCCTTACATGAGAAGGTCTCCATTACAGTGGAAGTCACTTTGGTGCACCCAATAGGGCTACAGCAGCTGAGGCAGTTCCTTCTGTCGGCAGTTGGTCCTTTGCAATCTGCTGCAGTTTGCTCTGAGATGCAGGTAGGCTGTCTCTTAATGCATCAATGGACACCTCTACCTCAGACGCTAGACATTGCTCCTCCTCTGTTAATGAACGTTTAATTGGGGCCCTGGAGAGTGCCACGTTCTGGGGGATGGGCATATCTATGATGGTGCTGATCTTCTCCCACAAGGGCCATCCTACTACAACTATTGCTGTGATATTTGGTAACACCAGGGCCTGACCATTGTTAACCCCCTAAGGCCGATGTCCGCACCCCTGAGGAAATCTGTCAGTTTAAACAAGAGATCTTTTTTTGTTTTTTAGGATGCGTCTCTATCCACTTCCTCATATGTGGTGAATGACAACAGAGCTCTTTTTGTGTGCTTTTTTATACTTCAAAATCAAAGAGAAAAGTGATAATTGGTATGACCTTCTTAAAACAATTCCATACAGCTTAGTAATGTTTCTTGATCTTTCTTATATCTCTCACATATAAGACAGACTCTACGGATCAAACTTAATTTTAAGGGGACTATCTATTATTCAACGCATTCGAATGGGCTAATAGCAAAAACGCTCAAAATCAAATATCTAAATGATCCTTGGTATGACCTTAAAACAATTCCATATAGCTTAGTATAACCCCCTCCCCTGGCTTAGACAGTGCTTCTTTTGGGTTAAGTGTTTTAAAGTACAAAGTGTTTGTTAGCCTGTGTTTAAATTTGTAAGCCTGTGTTTAAATTATGCTTAAAATATAAAAAATATAAAGTGATTGCGATTTGTCTTTTGGAAATATAAATAGACATGGTTTTTAAAAGGTATCTGTAATATTTCATTCAGTACAGGTATTTGTGGGCGGCTCAACTTGTCTTTATTGTCACGAATCTCGCCGAAGATGGTGCCTCTTCCTGTTCGGGCGGCGCTCGGCGATCGTCGTCGCCGGCCTACTAGCTGCCACCGATCCCCTTTTCTGTTTCAGTTAGTTTTGTCTGATTAGTTTCACCTGTTTCTTGTTTGGCTTTTGTTTTGGGCTATTTAAACCGGGTAGGCCCGCCTGCTTTTGTGCGGGCTTGTTTTTCTGTTCATGGTGGGTGGATTATTGTGGATTCCTTTTTTCCGGACAGTTTCGTCCTGTTTGTTGCACTTGGTATTTATGCGCCCTTGTGTTTGGCGTGACCGTTACGCTGTTCCTGGAATAAAGATCCACGTTTTAACTAACCCTGCTCTCTGCACCTGACTCCTCCACCCACTACTCCTGTCACGGAATCTCTGAGACAGGGCTACATTCGGCCCTCCATGTCACCCGTCTCCTCAAGTTTATTTTTTGTGAAAAAAAGAGGGAGGACTGCATCCATGCATTGTTTATCGAGGTCTCAATTCGATCACAGTGGGGTTTAGTTATCCGCTACCTCTCATCGCTACGGCGGTGGAATCATTCCACGGAACGCGTTTTTTTACGAAACTGGACCGCAGGAGGGCGTTTAATCTGTGCGTATTCGGGATGGAGACGAGTGGAAAACCGCGTTTAGTACCACATCGGGCCACTATTAGTACCTCGTCATGCCGTATGGGTTAAAGAATGCTCCAGCCGTCTTTTAATCCTTTGTAGATGAGATTCTCAGGGACCTGCACTGGCAGGGTGTGGTGGTGTACATTGATGACATCTTGATCTATTCCGCCACACGCACCGCACATGTCTCCCTGGTGCGCAAGGTACTTGGGCGACTGCTGGAGCATGACCTATACGTCAAGGCTGAGAAATGTGTGTTCTCCAAACGAGCCGTTTCCTTCCTGGGTTATCGCATTTCCACCTTGGGGTGGTGATGGAGTGTGACCCCGTTAACGGAGTGCTTAATTGGCCGTCTCCGACCATGGTAAAGGAGGTGCAGCAGTTTTTAGGGTTTGCCAATTACTACCAGAGGTTTATCTGGGGTTTTGGCCAAGTGGCAGCTCCTTTTACCTCACTGCTGATAGGGGGCACGGTGCGTTTACGGTGGTCGGCCGAGGTAGACGGAGCTTTCAACCGGTTGAAGGCGTTGTTTACTGACGCACCCGTGTTGGCGCATCTGGACCCCTCTTTAGCGTTCATAGTGGAGGTGGATGCGTCCGAGGCTGGGGTTGAAGCCGTGCTGTCACAGCGCTCGGGTACACCACCGAAGCACGCCATCGGAACTATGATGTGGGGGACCGGGAGTTGTTAACTGTGGTAAAAGTCCTGAAGGTGTGGAGACACTGGCTTGATGGGGCTAAGCACCCTTTCCTCATCTGGACTGACCACCGCAGTATATCCGGGCGGCGAGGAGACTGAATCCTCGTCAAGCTAGGTGGGCCATGCTCTTTACCCAATTCAGATTCACGATCTCTCATAGACCAGGTTCCCTCAACACTAAGGCCGACGATCATACTCCCATCCTTCCAGCTTCTAGGCTGGTGGCACCGGTGGTATGGAAGGTGGACGCGGACGTCGAGTGGGCGTTGCGGTTGGAACCTGCGCCTTCACAGTGTCCTACCAGTCTCAGGTACGTGCCGCTTGGTGTCCGTGATCAATTGATTCTGTGGGCTCACACACTACCCTCTTCAGGTCATCCAGGGATTGCGAGGACAGTGCGGGGTCTTACGGGGAAATACTGGTGGCCCACCTTAGCTAAGGACGTGAGGCTCTATGTCTCTTCCTGTTTGGTGTGCGCCCAGGGTAAGGCTACTAGGCACCTGCCTAGAGGAAAGCTACAGCCCCTCCCTGTTCCACAACGGCCCTGGTCTCATCTGTCGGTGGTCTTCCTTACCGATCTTCCCCCGTCTCAGGGGAACACTACCATTCTGGTCGTTGTGGATCGGTTCTCTAAGTCCTGCCGTCTCCTCCCATTGCCTGGTCTCCCTACGGCCCTATAGACTGCGGAGGCTCTATTTACCCACGTCTTCCGGCACTACGGGGTGCCGGAGGGCATCGTATCTGATCGAGGTCCCCAGTTCACATCCCGAGTTTGGAGGGCGTTTACGGGACGTCTGGGGGTATCGGTCAGCCTGACCTCTGGTTATCACCCCGAGAGTAATGGGCAGGTGGAGAGAGTGAACCAGGAAGTGGGTAGGTTTCTGCGGTCGTATTGCCAGGACCGGCCAGGAGAATGGCCGAGGTACGTCCCATGGGCGGAGTTGGCCCAGAACTCACTCCGTCACTCCTCCACGAACATGTCGCCATTCCAATGCGTGCTGGGCTACCAGCTGGTCCTGGCTCTGTTACTGTGTTCCTGGAATAAAGATCCACGTTTGAACTAACCCTGCTCTCTGCGCCTGACTCCTCCACCTTCTACTCCTAGAAGCCTTTACACTTATGCTCAATACCCTGGGTAAGTTGTGTCAAGAGACAAACAATGTTTTCAAAACTGTTATGTTTACATGAATCCTGATTATTTCCAGGGATACACAACATCCTGAAATAAATGTAGATATCTTTGTTTGAAAGAGTACAATATGTCCCTTGATGTAGTGATGCTGAATGTAAAAAATGGCTCAACAAACCCGACTCTCCCCTACCAACCCAGAGAGGTTACCAACAGAATCAACATAGAGCCAGATGCTTTTTAGGGTACTCTTGCTGATCAATGTTTGGATGTGATATTAGAGTAGATCCCTTTGCACCCCCTCACCTTGGCTTTTGGATAAACTCACACTTCGTTTTTTAATCTTACATTTGTAAAGTTGTTAATTCTCCTAAAATTTGAACTTTTCTACCACATTGTTCAACTCTATTGCGTAGAGAGCGAGAGAAAGGGGTGGGGTAGGGGGTGCAAGGGTGAAAACAGACATGTAGACTAGTCTCGAAAACCAGACCCTAGGCAACACAGGGGTGTACCAAGCATTCCATGATACTCTTCCAGTTCACTTTTCTTGATAACTGCTACAATCCTTTTCGACACAGGTATAAGGCCTTCTCCCGTCCTCCTTTCGGAAAATCTGAACATGACTCCATCTTGTTTCTCCCCACCCACAAACAAAAACTCAAGAGGGAAGATCCGTTGGTCAGGTCTGTACAGTGTTGGTCCGACCAATCAGAATTCTTGCTCCAAGATCACATGGACTGGAATGTGTTCCGGGTCACCTCTGGAGATAACATCAATGAATACGCTGACTCAGTCACCGGAATTAATAAAATAATGCATAGATGACGTGATACCAACAGTGTCTTTTTAAAACACTCCCTAATCAAAAAGCAGCCTTGTAGGAAAACTGAAAGAGAGAGATGCTGCCTATGAACAGGGCAAGCTGACCGGGGACAACAGTTTGGTTAAACAGTACAAATACGACCTACGCAGATCGATCAAGATGGTGAAACACAAGTATAGGGACAAAGTCGAGGAACAATTCAGCGGGTCGGACACAAGGCGTACAGTGAGTGGCAGGAGCTCCTAACAATCGCAGATTACTAAAAGAAAGCCAGCCACATTGCGGTCACCATTGCCAGCCCACCGGAGGAGCTAACACCTTTTTCTTACAAATCGAGCAAAAAAATGACCCTGAGCTACTGAGGAGAGCCCCCAATGATATTGTGGGCTACACGCTCAGTCTCCACTGAGGGGGTATGTAAGTCATTCAAACATGTTAACCCTCGCATGGCTGTCGGCCCAGACGGCATCCCTCGCCGTGCCTTCAAGGCATTTGCAGACCAGCTGGTTGTTGTTCTCTGACATTTCCAATCTCTCTAGCTCAAGCCGCTATATCTACCTGCTTCAAAATGTCCACTATCATCCATGTGCCTAAGAAAGGGAAAGTAACTGAACTGAATGACTACCGACCCGTAGCACTCAGTTTTGTCATCATGAAGTGCTTCAAGAGGCTAGTTAAAGACCATATCACCTCCTCACTCCCCGACACACCCGACCCTCTCCAATTTGCCTACCACCCTGACAGATCCATGGACGACGCAATCACCATTGCACTTCACACTGCCCTCACCCACCTGGAAAAAAAGGATTACATATGTGAGGATGCTGTTCATAGACTACAGCTCAGCCTTCAATACCATAGTGCCCTATAAGCTCACAGCCCTGGGTCTGAACTCCTCTCTATGCAAACTGGGTCCTGGACTTCCTGACGGGCCGCCCCCAGGTGGGGAAGGTACCTCTTTGACAATGATTCTCAAAAAGGGTGCATCCTCAGTCCCCTCCTATATTCCCGGTATACCTACGACTGCGTGGCCTCGCACAGTTCCAACTCCATAATCAAGTTCGCTCATGACACAGTGGTAATCCTGATTACCAACAACGACAAGACGTTGTGTTTTCACAACTAATGCCGGTTTTCCTGAGGCTGATGACGTGCAGGTGTTTGTACACATGCATATACACACACTGTCATTCAAATAAGCACATACAAGAACACACACATACCTGTAATAGTGCCAGATATGCACACAAACTTATACAGCTGGCATTGCTGTTATGATTTTAGTTGTCCTTGATGTCCTTTGTTATAATTTTAATATTTTGTTTTATTGTTTATTTGCATTGTTGTTTGCTGTTTTCTTCTGTCTTTCTTTTTTTCTCTTTAGTTCATTCTCTTGGTTGTTGGTGCATTGGGAGGTTATTGGGGGTGGGGAATGGAATTAATTGTATTTTTTATTTTTCTTCTTGGGGGGGGCTATGAGAGGGGTCTCGAATGGTTGAGGGACCGCTATTGTGGAACTGTGGGGGGATCTTGGAGGGATCGGGTTCACGTTTTTGGCCTGCTGGTAGATCGGTCAATGTGCCTTGAGCAGGGCATTGACCCTGGATGCTTACGTGTGTCTCTCCGAATGGGAATTTGTTGGATGACTGGTATGACGTACGGTTGAAGTCTGAAGTTTAAATACACTTAGGTTGAAGTCATTGAAACTAGTTTTTCAACAACTCCACAAATGTCTTGTTAACAAACTATAGTTTTGGCAAGTCGGTTAGGACATCAACGTTGTGCATGAAAGTCATTTTTCCAACAATTGTTTACAGACAGATTATTTCACTTATAATTCACTGTATCACAATTCCAGTGGGTCAGAAGTTTACATACACTAAGTTGACTGTACCTATAAACAGCTTGGAAAATTCCAGAATATTATGTCACTTTTTCTGATAGGCTAATTTATATAATTTGTGTCAATTGGAGGTGTACCTGTGGATGTATTTCAAGGCCTACCTTCAAATTCAGTGCCTCTGCTTGACATCATGGGAAAATCTAAAGAAATCAGCCAAGACCTCAGAAAAGAAATTGTAGACCTCCACAAGCCTGGTTCATCCTTGGGAGCAATTTCCAAACGCCGGAAGGTACCAACAATAGTACAAACAATAGTATGCGAGTATAAACACCATGGGACCACACAGCCGTCATACCACTGAGGAAGGAGACACGTTCTGTCTCCTAGAGCGTAATTTGGTGTGAGAAGTGCAAATCAATCCCAGAACAACAGCAAAGGACCTTGTGAAGACGCTGGAGGAAACAGGTACAAAAGTATCTATATCCAAAGTAAAACAAATCCTATATCGACATAGCCTGAAAGGCTGCTCAGCAAGGAAAAAGCAACTGCTCCAAAACCGCCATAAAAAAGCCAGACTACGGTTTGAACTGCACATGGGGACAAAGATTGCAATTTTTGGAGAAATGTCCTCTGGTCTGATGAAACAAAAATAGAACTGTTTGGCCATAATGACCATTGTTATGTTTGGAAGAAAAACAGGGAGGCTTGCAAGCCGAAGAACACCATCCCAACCGTGAAGCACAGAAGTGGCAGCATCATGTTCGGGGGTGCTTTGCTGCAGGAGGGACTGGTGCACTTCACAAAATAGATGGCATTGAAGGAAAGAACATGATGTGGATATATTGATGCAACATCTCAAGACATCAGTCAGGAAGTTAAAGTTTGGTCGCAATGGACAATGACCCCAAGCATACTTCCAAAGTTGTAGCAAAATGGCTTAAGGACAACAAAGTCAAGGTATTGGTATTGGAATGGCCATCACATAGCCCTGAACTCAATCCTAACTCAAAAAGTGTGTGCGAGCAAGGAGACCTACAAACCTGACTCCGTTACACCAGCTCTGTCAGGAGGAATTGGCCAAAATTCACCCAACTGATTGTGGGAAGCTTGTGGAAGGCTACCCGAACAGTTTGACCCCAAATTAAACCATTTAAAGGCAATGCAAATACTAATTGAGTGCATGTAAACTTCTGACCCACTGGGAATGTGATGAAAGAAATAAAAGTTAAAATAAATCATTTTCTCTGCTATTATTCTGATATTTCACATTCTTTAAATAGTGGTGAACCTCACTGACCTAAAACAGGGAATTTTTACTAGGATTAAATGTTAGGAATTGTAAAAAAAACTGAGTTTAAATGTATTTGCCTAAGGTGTATATAAACTTCCGACTTCAACTGTAGTTGTTGAGTGGCTTCACTGCAAAAATATTGTATGTTTCGAAAATTCAATTAAAAAATGTAAAAAAAAAAAAAGTTTTTTAAAAACAACGACGAGCTAAGGTGGTGAAGAAGGCACGACCGCAACTCTTCAATCTCAGGATGCTGAAGAAATTTGGCCTGTCCCTGAGAGCCCTCAGAGTGTTCTACAGCAGCACCATCGAGAGCCTACATTTACATTTTAGCAGACACTCTTATCCAGAGCAATTTACAGTAGTGAGTGCGTACATATTTGTACTAGTCCCCCGTTGGAATCAAACCCACAACTCTGGCGTGGCAAGCACCATGCTCTACCAAATGAGCCAAACTGGACTGCAGCACCGCATGGCACAGCAACTCCATCACCGCAGACCTCAAGGCGGTTCAGAGGACGGTACGTGCAGCCGAACGCACCATTGGGTGAACACTAACTGCCCTACAGGACACCTACAACACCAGGTGTCGCAGAACGTCCAAAAAGATCATCAGGGACCCCAGCCACCCAAGCCATGCCCTGTTCTTCCCACTTCAATCCCTCAAACACGGGATTAACAGGAGCTTCGTGTCAAAAGCTGGAAGGCTGGCCAATAGTTTCTTCCCTCAGACCACCAGGCTGCTGACTAGCCACCACTAGTCAGCTACATAATCCACCCTCCCCCTCTTCTCCCCATATGGACATTTTCCCTCCACACCTCCACATTTCTCCCAACATACTTTTACTCTGTCCCCACCCCAACAACACTGTTGCAGTTGTTAATATGTACAGTATATTGTAGGTTTTTGTTTATTATAATTTTGATTTGTTTTTATTTCACTTGGCCGCCACACCCCCTCAATGGTCATAGTGCTCATACTCCTCTCCCTAAACAGTCTTGCCACTTGAAATGGAATGGAAGGTCAGGGGGACCTTGAGAAATCCTTTTTAAAGTGGATCTAGAGATGTGCTGTGACTCTAGAGACGCAGCTTTCAAGCCTTTCATTTGAAGCCTCCTTCCATCTGTCACTCCTAATGGATCATACAGAGAGAGCCATCACTACCAGCCCCAAGGTCTACAGCTAAACATATTGCCACGACTAAATGCTAGGTTTCTTTCTGTTATGGTGAGAAAGAAAAATGAAAAGGGGACAAAGCCCAGTGGCTTTACAAAAACAGAGCGGTGAAATTATTCTATAGGTTTAGGATGAATGCAATGGAGAGTCTGTCCTGAACGAATACATAGCCAGCTTAGAAAACAGCTCATCACGATGGGCTGCATGTAGTCAGTTCTCTGAAAAATGCTTTGAATGCTTGGCCTTGGTGTGAGTGTACCATAGAGATAGCTATATCGCAGAGATTGGGTACGCTGCCTATAGTAAGGCTACACCCTCTTGAACTTTTAAAATGTCTGTTGCATTATAAAGTCGGATTGAAATAGATTTAATTGTCATTGTTTTGTCATTTATCTACACGAAAATACTCAATGTCAAAGTGAAAACAACATTCTACACATTTTTACACAATAATATACAGTACATTTACTAACTAAAATATAGTCCTTGCATAAGTATTCACCACCGCTGTTTAGGCAAGTCTAAATTAGTTCAGAAGTATAATTTGGCGTAACAAATCACATAATACGTTATATGGACTCACTCTGTGTGAAATAATTGGGGTTGACGTGATTTTTGAATGACTACCCCTTCCTTTGACCCCCATACAGTCAAGTATTGAATTTCAATCATAGATTCAACTACAAAGACCAGGGAGCTTTTCAATTGCTGCGGGGACTTGCTTCCATTCAGCCGCAAGAGCATTAGTGAGGTAGGGCACTGATGTTGGGCGATTAGGCCTGGTTCGCCATCTGTGTTCCAATTCATCCCAAAGGTGTTTGATGGGATTGAGGTCAGGGCTCTGTGCAGGACAGTCAAGTTCTTCCACACCGATCTTGACAAACCCTTTCTATATGGACCTCGCTTTGTGAGCAGGGGCATTGTCATGCTGAAACAGGAAAGGGCCTTTTTTATTTTATTTTTATTTTACCTTTATTTAACTAGGCAAGTCAGTTAAGAACAAATTCTTATTTTCAATAACGGCCTAGGAACAGTGGGTTAACTGCCTGTTCAGGGGCAGAACGACAGAACGACCTTGTCAGCTCAGGGGTTTGAACTTGCAACCTTCCGGTTACTAGTCCAATGCTCTAACGACTAGGCTAACCTGCCACCCTTACCCAAACTGGCAGAAAGTTGGAAGCAGAGAATCGTCTAGAATGTCATTGTGTGCTGTAGCATTAAGCCTTCAATTCACTGGAACTAAGGGACCTAGCCCGAACCATGGAAAACAGCCTGAGACCATTATTCTTCCTCCACCAAACTTTACAGTTGGTATATGCGTTGGGACTGGTAGCCCCTCCTGCTATCCGCCAAACCCAGATTAGTCTGTCAGACTGCCAGATGGTGAAGGGTGATTCATCACTCTAGAGAATTTTTTCCACTGCTCAAGAGTCCAATGGAAGCAAGCTTTATTCCACTCCAGACGAAACTTGGCATTGTGCGTGATGATCTTAGGCTTGTGTGTGGCTGCTGGGCCATGGAAACTCCTAACGAACAGTTATTGTACTGATTTGGCTTCCAGAAGGAGTTTGGAGCTCGGTAGTGAGTGTTGCAACCGAGGACAGACAATTTTTACTCGCTACGTGCTTCAGCACTCGGTGGTCATGTTCTGTGAGCTTGTGTAGCCTACCACTTCGCGGCTGAGGAGTTGTTGCTGCTAGACGTTTACACTTCACAATAACAATACTTACATTTGACCGGGGCAGCTGAAGCAGGGCAGACATTTGACAAACTTACTTGTTGGATGGTGCCACATTGAAAGTCACTTAGCTCTTCAGTAAGGCCGTTCTACTGCCAATATTTTCCTATGGAGATTGCATGGCTGTGTGCTCGACTTTATACACCTGTATAAATCCACTAATTTGAAGGGTTGTCCAGATACTTTTGTACATATAGTGTAGGTTCAGCAGATCCCCTTATTTTATGGGAAACTTAATTGTGCCTTTAGATGCCATGCAAATCCATACTCATTTATAAAACAAAAGCAGTTTAGGTCGAAAGAGTTCATATTAACAGGGGGACTGATAGATAGCAATAAAAACTGTACCATAGAGGCAGAGAATACATGGCACGCCCTGGCCTTAGTATTCTGTGTTTTTGTTATTATTTTGGTTAGGCCAGGGTGTGACATGGGGATATATGTGGTTTGTTTTGTCTGGGGTTGTTTGTAGGTATGGGATTGTGGTTAGAGTAGTACTCTAGGTAAGTCTATGGTTGCCTAGAGTGGTTCTCAATCAGAGGCAGGAGTTTATCGTTTTCTCTGATTGGGAACCATATTTAGGCAGCCATATTCTTTAGGTCCCTTGTGGGTGATTGTTCCTGTCTTTGTGGCACCAGATAGGACTGGTTCGTTTTTTTTTTTCTTTTTTTTTTTGTAGATTGTTGTATTTTCATCTTTATTAAAGATGTACAAAACTAACCACGCTGCATTTTGGTCCGCCTCCCTTTCACCAGAAAACCGTTACAATACATTAGAATAAAGTAAAAATAATTGGAGGAACTTAAGAAAGATCAAACATAAAATATAAAGCAAACTGGACGGAATATGGGAGGAAAATGCACTAAAGTATTTTGTAATATTCAACATAAAAATGCTACCTAAAATAATGTATTCCAATTGACTGATTCAGCAAATTATACTTTGAAAGAGGAAGCAAGGTACTTTTGTGGAGCTATGCTTAAACAATGTTAATTGTAAGGATTTCTAGCAATAATGTAAAATTAACAGCTGTAATGAAAAACTAATGTGAAAGCCAAATCGCAGAGGAGGAACTTCTTGATGCAATTAAAGCCTTGAAGTCCTGGAAAACTCCAGGTGAGGTATATCAAACCTTTTTTTATGTCCTCAGAGGACCATTATTAACATGTTTTAAACACTCCTATGAAAATGGTAGATTATCAGATACTCAAAAATAAGGTCTGATTTCACTATTACTGAAAAGGGACCCAGGTGGTAAACAAAGATCCAGTCCATTAAAAAAATTGGATGCCCCTTAAACTTGAGTGTTGTGAAGCAAATATTCAAGCAAAATGCATAGAATTGGAATTGTCAGATATTATTCATTCTAATCGGACAGGTTTTTTACATGGACAATACAATGGAGATAATTTAAGACAAGAACTGGTAACAATAGAACAACGAAAAATCTAGGAAACCAGGCCTGGTATTCATAGCTGACTTTAAAAAGGCTTTTGATAAAGTACAACTGGAATTTATATATAAATGACTGGAATATTTACATTTTGGAGAATCTGTTCTACAATGGGTTAAAGTTATGTATAGCAAATAATGGCTAATTCTGAAAGTATTAAACTGTCAAGAAGAGTAAAACAAGGTTGTCCACTATTGGCATACAGTTGAAGTCGGAAGTTTACATACACCTTAGCCAAATACATTTAAACTAAGTTTTTCACAATTCCTGACATTTAATCCTAGTACAAACTCCCTGTCTTAGGTCAGTTAGGATCACCACTTTATTTTAAGAATGTGAAATGTCAGAATAATAGTAGAGTGAAGGATTTATTTCAGCTTTTATTTCTTTCATCACATTCCCAAATGGGTCAGAAGTTTACATACTGTCACGCCCTGACCTTAGTTATCTTTGTTTTCTTTATTATTTTGGTTAGGTCAGGGTGTTCCGAGGGTGGTTTGTGTAGTTTTTGTATGTCTAGGGTTTTTTGTATGTCTAGGGGTTGTTGTATATCTAGGTGTTTATATGTCTATGGTTGCCTAGATTGGTTTCCAATCAGAGGCAGCTGTTTATCGACCATATTTAGGGAGCCATATTCCTTGGGTATTTCGTGGGTTATTGTCTGTGTAGTTGCCTTTCAGCACTCGTGTCTTATAGCTTCAAGTTCGTTTTGTTGTTTTGTCTATTTAGTGTTCTTCGTGTAAATAAAGAAGAATGTATTCTTATCACGCTTGGTCTCCATGTTATGACGACATGACACATACACTCAATTACTATTTGGTAACATTGCCTTTAAATTGTTTAACTTGGGTCAAATGTTTCAGGTAGCCTCCCACAAGCTATCCAGAATCAGTTGGGTGAATTTTAGCCAATTCCTCTTGACAGAGCTTGGTATAACGGAGTCAGGTTTGTAGGCCTCCTTGCTCGCACACACTTTTTCAGTTCTGCCCACAAATGTTCCATAGGATTGAGGTCAGGGCTTTGTGATGGCCACTCCAATACCTTGACTTTGTTGTCCTTAAGCCATTTTGCCACAACTTTGGAAGTATGTTGGGGGTCATTGTCCATTTGGAAGACCCATTTTATACCAAGCTTTAACTTCCTGACTGATGTCTTGAGATGTTGCTTCAATATATCCACATCATTTTCATTCCTCATGCGGCCATCTCTTTTGTTAAGTGCACCAGTCCCTCCTGCAGCAAAGCACCCCCACATCATGATGCTGCCACCCCTGTGCTTCACGGTAGGGATGGTGTCTTCGGCTTGCAAAAGTCCACCTTTTTCCTCCAAACATAACGATGGTCATTATGGCCAAACAGTTCTATTTTTGTTTCATCAGACCAGAGGACATTTCTCCAAAAAGTACGATCTTTCTCCCTATGTGCAGTTGCAAACTGTAGACTGGCTTTTTAATGGAGGTTTTGGAGCAGTGCCTTCTTCCTTGCAGAGCAGCCTTTCAGGTTATGTCGATATAGGACTCGTTTTACTGTGGATATACAGTGAGGCAAAAAAATGTTTAGTCAGTCACCAATTGTGCAAGTTCTCCCACTTAAAAAGATGAGAGAGGCCTGTAAATTTTCATCATAGGTACACTTCAACTATGACAGACAAAATGAGAAAAAAAATTCCAGAAAATCACATTATCCCAAGTATGAACCAGGCTTGTGAAGGTCTACAATTTTCTTTCTGAAGTCTTGGCTGATTTTCTTTATATTGTCCCATGATGTCAATGAATGACTCAAATTATGTCATTTAGCCTATCAGAAGCTTCTAAAGCCATGACATCATTTTCTGGAATTTTCCAACCTGTTTAAAGACCCAGTCAACTTAGTTTATGTGGACTTCTGACCCACTGGAATTGTGATACAGTGAAATAATCTGTCTGTAAACAATTGTTGAAAACATTACTTGTGTCATGCACAAAGTAGATGTCCTGACCGACTTCCCAAAACTGTAGTTTGTTAACAGGAAATGTGAAGTGGTTGAAAAACCATTTTTAATGACTCCAACCTAAGTGTATGCCAACTTCCAACTTTAACTGTATCTATTTATTATGGCCATTGAAGTGTTAGCTACTAAATTCAGATCCAACAATAGTATCAAGGGGTCTAGAAATCCAGGGTTTTAAAAACAAAAGGTATCATTGCACGCTGATGATTAATCTTTTCTTTTAAATCCACAACTTGGATCCCTCCACAAGGCTCATAGAAGATATAGATGCTTTTCTAAACTCTCTGGTTTAAATCAAATGTTGTACAATATTACGTATTGGATCAGAAAAAAAGACAACTTTTACATGACCGTGTAGTTTACCAATAAAATGGTCTGATGGTGATGTGGACATACTCTGTATTCATATCCCAAAATAAATTAATTCTCACTACAATACATTTTCAAATTAATGTTATCAAAAATAAACAAGCCCTTGCTACCACAAAAAGAACATACCTGTCTATCTTTAGTCATATCCCAGTTCATCTATTTGCTTATGACCCTAACAGTGTGTGTGTGTGTGTGTGTGTGTGTGTGTGTGTGTGTGTGTGTGTATATATATATATTATATATATATATATATATATATATATATATATATATATATATATATATATATATATATATATATATATATATATATATATATACACATACAGGGGGAATGGGAACCAGGTGTGCATAATGACACAAGACAGTCCGGGGATGGTGGTAATGAATCCAGTACAGTGATGCCTAGAAGACCGGTGACAGACCTCAGGAGCTGGAGCAGCAGTACCTGGGATCCATGACAGTAACCCTCAACGCGCCTCACCAGCAGAGGGATGACACCGGCCTCGGGGACGACGACAGGGACGCAGTGCGCTGACTTTGAAAATCCCTGTTCAGCGAGGCATCCTGGATGTCCACTGCAAGAACCCAGCACCGCTCCTCTGGGCCGTACCCCTCCAAGTTGAGGTACTGGAGACGCCCCACCCGACTCCTTGAATCCAGAACTTCACGGATAGAGTACGCCAGACCTCCCTTAATGTCCAGAGGAAGAGGCGGGGCGTCACTGGGTCCAGCCTCAGCAAGGGGATCAGGCGCCAATGGCCTGAGGAGAGACACATGAAAAGTTGGGTTAATGCGGTAATCAGCAGGGAGTTTCAAACGATACGTTGCCTCATTAATAAATCTTCTTAGGACTTAAAACGGCCCCACAAACCGCGGGCTCAGCTTCCGGCAGGGCAGACAGAGGGGCAGGTTCCGGGTGGAGAACCAGACCCGGTCACCTGGAGAGAAGACAGGCGCCTCACTGCTGTTGTGGTTGGTCTGTTCCTCGTGCTGTTGCGCAGCCTGCTGAAGACAAGTGTGCGCAGCGGTCCAGTCATCCACTACAGGGGCCTCGGTCTGGTTCGGATGCCAAGGTGCCTGTGACGGCTGATACCCCAACACACGCTGAAAAGATGTGAGGTTAGTGGAGGAGTGGCGTATGAAATTCTGCGCGTACTCAGCCCAAAGTAGAAAATCCGTCCACTTCCCCGGAAATCCGTCCACTTCCTGACATGAACACCTCAGGAACCTGCCCATTTCTTGATTGACCCTCTCTACCTGCCATTAGCTTGAGGGCGGTACTCGGAGGTGAGACTGACCGTGGCCCCCAGGCATTCCATGAATGCTTTCCATATGCATAGGGTGAACTGAGGGCCACGATCTGACACAATGTCCTCCGGGATCCCGTAGTGCCTGAAGACATGCGTAAAAAGAGCCTCCATGGATTGCATGGCCGACGTGAGCCAGGCAGAGGAAGGAGGCGTTCCCCAGGGAGGGGGAAATGTCAGTGACAAAGTCCACCGAGAGGTGAGACCAGGGTCATTGTGAAACCGGCAGGGGAAGGAGCTTTTCATAATGGAGGTGTCTGGGTGTGTCTGGGTGTCTGAGACTGGGCACAGATGGAGCAGGAAGAGACATAAACCAGGTCATCCCTCGCCAAGGTGGGCCACCAGTACTTATCTGTCACGCAGGCGATGGTACGACCTGTCCCAGGATGACCCTACACAGGCAAGGAGGCGCTCCCTCACACCCGTGGGCGGTTCTCCGGGCACTGTGCAGGTGCTGGTTCGGTACACAGGGTATGGGTTCGGTATACTGCCGTGTCTTGGCGTCCATGTCCCACACCACTGGCGCAATGATACGGGATGATGGGTGTCTCCTCTCCCTCCCTCTCCTCTGCATCATTGTGGCAAGACAGGGCGTCCACCTTCGTGTTCTTTGAGCCTGGCCTAAAAGAAAGTGTGAATTGGAACCTGGCGAAGAATAGAGCCCAACTGGCCTGTGTCGTGTCTTTACTATCATTAAATTGACTTAGTTTTTATCAAATATTCTCTGTAATTAGTATTACGCGATCAAACTGATTAATCATGTACCTGTAATTAACTAGGAAGTCGGGGCACCAAGGAAAATATTCAAATTACAAAGTTATAATTTCCTAAGAACTTTTCAGATATTTTATATCTGATCAATTAGTCTTCAAATTAATTAATTATTTACTTTACCTCACGTTAGACTCATTCCAAACGTCGTGAAGTGTTGAGTCATCCATACATCAATTGCCTTAAATCATTGATTTACTAAGTAATTCACAGAAATGCATAAACAAACAGATAGTTACAAGGAAATGATAAGGGAGTTTCCCTAGTGGGATAAACCGGTATCGCGGATTGGTGGACAAAATGGGAAGTGGGGGTCAACGGAGATGAGACACTACAAAGTTGATAATTATAACAATTGAAATGTTAATCCTTTGCACATGAATGCTCACTCATTCGGGAACAATTGCAATCAATATACAGTGGGGAGAACAAGTATTTGATACACTGCCGATTTTGCAGGTGTTCCTACATTCAAAGCATGTAGAGGTCTGTCATTTTTATCGTAGGTACACTTCAACTGTGAGAGACGGAATCTAAATCAAAAATCCAGAAAATCACAATGTATGATTTTTAAGTAGTTCCTTTGCATTTTATTGCATGACATAAGTATTTGATACATCAGAAAAGCAGAACTTAATATTTGGGACAGAAACCCTTGTTTGCAATTACAGAGATAATACGTTTCCTGTAGTTCTTGACCAGGTTTGCAAACACTGCAGCAGGGATTTTGGCCCACTCCTCCATACAGACCTTCTCCAGATCCTTCAGGTTTCGGAGCTGTCGCTGGGCAATACGGACTTTCAGCTCCCTCCAAAGATTTTCTATTGGGTTCAGGTCTGCAGACTGGCTAGGCCACTCCAGGACCTTGAGATGCTTCTTACGGAGCCACTCCTTAGTTGCCCTGGCTGTGTGTTTTGGGTCGTTGTCATGCTGGGAGACCCAGCCACGACCAATCTTCAATGCTCTTACTGAGGGAAGGAGGTTGTTGGCCAAGATCTCATGATACATGGCCCCATTCATCCTCCCCTCAATACGGTACAGTCGTCCTGTCCCCTTTGCAGAAAAGCATCCCCAAAGAATGATGTTTCCACCTCCATGCTTCTAATAATTGCGCCAACAGTTCTCACCAAGCTGCTTGCCTATTTTCCTGTAGCCCATCTCAGCCTTGTGCAGGTCTACAATTGTATCCCTGATGTCCCTACACAGCTCTCTGGTCTTGGCCATTGTGGAGAGGTTGGAGTCTGTTTGATTGAGTGTGTGGACAGGTGGACAGGTCCTAGCTCCCTGGCGTAGTCTGAGTTGGCGCTCACCCTCCACTCGACCCTCCTCCGGATGATCAAACACAGAGCGGAAAATGAGGGTGAAGCCCTCATAGGACTCAACCTTGGGTCCGCCCATTTTCCAGACCGCAGCACTCAGTCCAGGGCCCATCCGGTCAGTGTCGAGATGACGGTGGCAACCCTGTCTCTCTTGGAGAAAGCCTCTGCATAGCGAGCGAGGTACAGGTCGCATTGCAGAAGGAATCCCTTGCATCTTGCTGGCGCACCGTCAAAGTGCTCCGGGAGGGACAGGGGTATTCCATGGACTGGCTCAGATGGGACAGAGGCAGGTAGTGGTGTGGGGCCTGGTGCCGGAAACCGGTGCTGGAGACTGGCGGGACTGTACATTCCCCTCCAAATGCAGGATGGTTGCCAGCACTCTGTCTATGGCATTGCCGAGTCTGGAGAGATAGTCCTCTTGATGCTGGGCTGTATCTATGATGATCGACAGCTCGGTCGTTCCTGCTGTCTCTATTTAGTGGGTCGGTTATTCTGTCACATTTAAAGAATGGAGACAGGTACAGGAATACGCAATATGGGGTTTTATTTTCTCCAACCAAAACAAAAGAGCGAGGTGTAAACCTCTAAATTATACATGGGACGAAACAAGTGCACAATAACACGTAGCATGGAAGCTGATACAATAGCACAGGTACTCACACGGCCAAGGGACATGGTAACAATAACTGACAAGGAAATATATCTATATTTACTAATCCGGGGGAATGTGATCCAGGTGTGCGTAATGAGACAAGTCAGTCTGGGGTTGGTGGTAATGAATCCAGTTCAGTGACATCTAGAAGGTCGGTGACGTAGACCTCCGGAGCAGGTGAATGGAATGAGCAGCAGTATTGGGGGGGGGGGGGGATCAGTGACAATATTTTATTTTTTCCATATATAGCTTGTTTTTTGTCGCAGGTTCAGGAATGGCTGATGAATTACAAGGATCATGTCAGGATGAGACTTCAGGAAGGGTTCCACATGAGGGAAGAGGATGCCTTCCCTGTAATGCACAGTGTTGAGATTGCCTGCAATGACAACAAGCTCAGTCCGGTGATGCTGTGACAAACCGCCCCAGACCATGACGGACCCTTCACCTCCAAATTGATCCCTCTCCAGAGTACAGGCCTCGGTATAACGCTCATTGCTTCGACGATAAACGCGAATCCGATCATCACCCCTGGTGAGACAAAACCGCGACTCGTCAGTGAAGAGCACTTTTTGCCAGTCCTGTCTGGTCCAGCGACGGCGGGTTTGTGCCCAGTTGGGCTCCATTCTTCATGGGGGTGTAAACTTCCTATAGATATACTGCCATTGTCACACCCTGATCTGTTTCACCTGTCTTTGTGATTTGTCTCCACCCCCCTCCAGGTGTCACCCATCTTCCCCATTATCCCTTGTGTATTTAGACCTGTGTTCTCTGCTTGTCGGTTTCCAGTTTGTCTTGTTTCTCCATATCGACCAGTAGTTTGTCTCAGCGCCTTCTTTTTCCAGTCTCGCTTTCTGAGCCTTACCTGTCCTGACTCGGAGCCCGCCTGCCTGACCACTCTGCCTGAGCCTGCCTGCTGACCTATACCTTTGCCCCCCTCTGGATTACCAACCTCTGCTGAGCCCGCCTGCGGTCCGATACTGTTTCCCCACCTCTGGTTTTCTGACCCCTGCCTGCCTTGACCTGTCTTTTGCCTGCCCCTGTTGGAACATTAAACTATTGTTTATTCAACGTGGTCTGCACCTGGGTCTTACCTTCATACCTGATAACCATTCAAAAGTTTTAGAACACCTACTCATTCAAGGGTTTTTCTTTATTTTTACTATTATCTACATTGTAAAATAATAGAAGACATCAAAACTATGAAACAACACATTCCACAGGTCTGTTATTGCTTGTGTTTCGTGGCCCAAGCAAGTCTCTTCTTATTGGTGTCCTTTAGTAGTGGTTTCTTTGCAGCAATTTGACTCGATTCACAAAGTCTCCTCTGAACAATTGATGTTGATATGTGTCTGTTATTTGAACTCCGTGAAATATTTATTTGGGCTGCAATTTCTGAGGCTGGTAACTCTAATGAACTTATCCTCTGCAGTGGAGGTAACTCTGGGTCTTCCTTTTGTCACGAACCGGCTCAAAGTTCGTATCAAAAAGGGAGACAATGTGGAGATAAGGAATAACAAAATATATTTATTATCTATAGTCAACTAAATACAATTAACAATGGTTTGTGTGTAGTCAGTAGTGCAAGTTAGTAGTGGCGTGCATAAATGCGGGGTGTTGAATGGTGCTAATGCAAACAAACAAAAACTGCCACAAAATTGCCACAATCAAAATTTGTGTCTGCATGGAGAGAGTCTCCCCAATTTTTTTTATTTCACCTTTATTTAACCAGGTAGGCTAGTTGAGAACAAGATCTCATTTACAACTGTGACCTGGCCAAGATAAAGCATAGCAGTGTGAACAGACAACACAGAGTTACACGTGGAGTAAACAATTAACAAGTCAATAACACAGTAGAAAAAAAAGAGAGTCTATATACATTGTGTGCAAAAGGCATGAGGAGGTATGCGAATAATTACAATTTTGCAGATTAACACTGGAGTGATAAATGATCAGATGGTCATGTACAGGTAGAGATATTGGTGTGCAAAAGAGCAGAAAAGTAAAAAAATAAATAAAAACAGTATGAGGATGAGGTAGGTAATTGGGTGGGCTATTTATCGATAGACTATGTACAGCTGCAGCGATCGGTTAGCTGCTCAGATAGCAGATGTTTGAAGTTGGTGAGGGAGATAAAAGTCTCCAACTTCAGCAATTTTTGCAATTTGTTCCAGTCACAGGCAGCAGAGAACTGGAACGAAAGGCGGCCAAATGAGGTGTTGGCTTTAGGGATGATCAGTGAGCTACACCTGCTGGAGAGCGTGCTACGGGTGGGTGTTGCCATCGTGACCAGTGAACTGAGATAAGGCGGAGCTTTACCTAGCATGGACTTGTAGATGACCTGGAGCCAGTGGGTCTGGCGACGAATATGTAGCGAGGGCCAGCCGACTAGAGCATACAGGTCGCAGTGGTGGGTGGTATAAGGTGCTTTAGTGACAAAACGGATGGCACTGTGATAAACTGCATCCAGTTTGCTGAGTAGAGTGTTGGAAGCTATTTTGTAGATGACATCGCCGAAGTCGAGGATCGGTAGGATAGTCAGTTTTACTAGGGTAAGTTTGGCGGTGTGAGTGAAGGAGGCTTTGTTGCGGAATAGAAAGCCGACTCTAGATTTGATTTTCGATTGGAGATGTTTGATATGAGTCTGGAAGGAGTGTTTACAGTCTAGCCAGACACCTAGGTACTTATAGATGTCCACATATTCAATGAATGGGGAAGAGGTGTATTTATCCCGGGACACGTGTGTCCCATTTCGCTGACAATCTTCTGTATACCCCCCTACCTTGTCACATCACAACTGAAGGGCTCAAACGCATTAAGGAAAGAAATTCCACAAATTCACTTTTAAGGCACACCTGTGAATTGAAATTAATTCCAGGTGACTGCCTCATGAAGTTGGTTGAGAGAATGCCAAGAGTGTGCAAAGCTGTCATCCAAGAAGAATCTCAAATATAAAATATTTTGATTTGTTTAACTTTTTTTGGTTACTACATGATTCCCAATGTGTTATTTTGTAGTTGTGATGTCTTCACTAGTAAAAATAAAGAAAAACCCTTGAATGAGTAGGTGTTCTGAAACTTTTTACCGATAGTGTATGTCTAGGTAAAACAACAAATAACCCTTCACCTCTCCACTGAGCTTCTATAGTAATTTCTCCACCTCTTACTCTTTTTACATGCTGGAAAACAAACAAAATTCAACAAAAAAAATGCAAAAGATGACTTCCCTCTTATGGAATTGTTTATGTTGCTTCTCCCACAGTTCCAAAGCTCCCATTGTATTTGATATTGCCAAGAAAATTACTGCTGTTTCGGGGGCATTGTTTTTCTCCAGACATCGACACTCATTGTTTAGCTGTTGAAATGGAAACATTTTTATTTTGTTTATTTTCTTTTGTAAAATGTTTGTTATAATGGGCTATACTGTTTATTTCAAAGCAGTTAAATAATTATCTAGTACTTTCAATGACAAAATAAATGGATTGAAAGTGGAAAGATGAAGCAAGGCTGACAGAGAGAGAGTGATGGAGCATGCTTTTTGTGGGCAAAGATTGTCACACTAAGCATTCCTTAAACCAGTCCACCAAGGAATACATCAAGTTATCATAACAAATAAATATCTTGTTTCTCCACATTTGGCATCTTTTTTTAGCATTGGATATTGCCAGTATTCTCCAACTCATTAAACAGAATCACTGATACAACACTACATTACTTTCTGAATCGACGCTTCAGTAAATGTGATATCCTCCTTAATGAGTGTGTGTCAAAGGAAATGTCATTAACGATCGAATCCCGGTAGAGGTCGAGTCTGGTGAGACATCTGATAGTGTCTGTTTGGTTTCATAAAGAGACTGTTGAGAGGCCACGGGTCTGCCTGTTAGAGACCTCAGCAGCAGACACACCATTACACCCGCTATGCTCTCTGCCAGAAACCTTCTGTTTATCTGGAGGGTTGGAGGAACTCGCTCCCCTGGGTTCATTGTTAAAATAATAAGATGCTGCCTGTCTCAAAGACAGTGTACACTGAGTTATGATAAACCACTTTGTGATCTAAGTTTGTTTGTTGTCGAAACTTCTCACTAGCTACATTTTACACTGAGTATACAAAACATTAAGAACCTCTGCTCTTTCCATGACATAGACTGACCAGCTGAATCCAGGTGAAAGCTATGATCCTTTATTGATGTCACTTGTTAAATACACTTCACGCAGTGTAGATGTAGGGGAGGAGACAGGTTAAAGAAAGATTTTTAAGTCTTGAGACATGATTTGTGCATGTGTGCTGTTCAGAGTGTGAATGGACAAGACAAAAGATTTAAGTGCCTTTGAACGGGGTATGGTAGTAGGTGCCGGGTGTACCGGCTGGTGTCAAGAACAGCAACGCTGCTGGGTTTTTCTTCTGTATCAAGAATGGTCCACCACCCAAAGGACATCCAGGCAACTTGACTGTGGGAAACATTGGTGTCAACATGGGCCAGCATCCCTGTAGAAAGATTTCGACACCTTATATAGACCATGCCCCGATGATATGTGTGTGTAACTCAATACTAGGAAGATGTTCCTGATATTTGCTATACTCTATGTTCCCATGTTAGCTTTATTCAAGCTTTATTCAAGCTTTGTTCAAGCTTGGTTGATTTACATCATTGCATTGGTTGTTTAGGTCGTTAGGAAGAAAATAAGCAGCATTTAGTCTATTTTCTTTTCAGAGTTGAGGCATTGGAGCAGACACACATTATTCCCTGGTGTGGTCGGCCATTTCGTCCATGAACCTGCATGCATAATACATTCTCATGATAAATAATGTATTGTTATTCTTGTAGCAGAAATCACGGTTTAATTTAGATTATTCTCAGGCCAGAGACTCATTCATGAATTAACCACTGTGGCCTCATTAGAATTGGTGTGAGAATCAATGACTTTTACACTGACTTCTTCTGATCCAAATAATGTCTTTAAATTTCATCGACACAAAAAGTACCAGTCAAAGGTTTGGGCACACCTACTCATTCAAGGGTTTTACTTTATTTGTACTATTTTCTACATTACAGAATAATGGTGACGACATCAAAACTATGAAATAACACATATGGAATCATGCAGTAACCAAAACCTGCTTCATATAGTAGTCACCTGGAATGCATTTCAACTAAAAGGTGTGCCTTGTTAAAAGTTAATTTGTGTCATTTCTTTCTTATGCGTTTGAGCCAATCAGTTGTGTTGTGGCAAGGTAGAAGTGGTATACAGAAGATAGCCCAATTTGGTAAAAGACTGTGACGGAAATGTTTGTTTGTGCTTTTCTTCTAACTCATTTCTGTGTTCTATTGATGTGCTGTTCTATGTGTGTTCATGCAAGTGGCTGACTGAACAAATCTTCACTATCAGTAGCTGCAATTTGGCAGTACTGATTGAGATGTGTACTATGGTGCATTGAGTTGGTTGGAACCTCTCCAGGAGACACAACATCTGCGAACAATTGAGGGACGGCAACTGATTTCAGTAAGTACATTTGAATCAATCTGTATATTTAAAAAAAGTTTTAATTAAATTATTAATATATATAACCAATAAAATTAAACATAAAGGACTGTACCACTAGGCTAGAAAATAACACAAGGTGTTTTTGAATACGGGGTGTTATTTACATACTGTATATGGGAAGCGGCAAGACTATAGAGCCTATAGAGACCATAGCATTAATGATTATATAAACTATTGATACTATGATGCTGAGGGACTGTAGATGCTGAGGGACTATAGATGCTGTTGGGATCATAGATGCTATTGGGACTACTGATGCTCAGGGACCATGTATACTGTCGAGGCTATGGCGACTGTAGAGACTATAGAGGAACCATTGAAGATACATATGACGTGGAAGAAGGCTAAATCTAGTCTTAGTGAGAAGACTAGAGCGAGGGAAAGTAACGGTACCATGCCCCGCTGACAGCTGTCTATAGACATTTATAAGAGAAATGTCTAAAGTGCACGCCATGCTATTTTATATGTATAGTGAAGATACATGTGGTGCATATGAGGTAATGACAGAGGATTGTTGAAGATGCACATGGGGTAATAAGGGAGATTACCGAGTGTGTTTGGGAATAGTACTAAGTGAATGTGAAAGTTGTGTATGGTTGTGTGAGTGTGGAAAGGACGTGGTAAGCTGATTGAAATTTGGATAATAAGCTGATTGAAATGTGGATATTAGGCTGACTGTACAGAGTGAATGAGAGTTGTCAAGGGACTATCTCACGTGTCAACGAGGTGAATGAATGCCCTAACCAGTTCTGTGAGCTGAGTTTTTCGATCTGTAATGTTATCTAGGGGTCTGTCCAACAGTTGGATCTACAGGTGGAGTTTGATGTATAACGTTATTATTTATGGAGATATGAAAGTTACTAGATATAAAGTAACATAATATTTGTATAATGGGTTATTATGATCTGATGAAGTAAGAATAGAAAAATAATAATTTACAATTAGCACACCCACATGTGTGTGTGTGTGTGTATGTAAGTGGAGTAAAAAGTATTCTGTTCAGAGTGGTCCTTTATGGATAATGTGCATGATAAGATTAAAGAACTATACGGGACTTGACGTACCCCTAACCAATAAAACTAACGATCGCTTAGATCTGCACCCTGGTAATGCATTTTGAAATAAGTCCATCCCCAGTTAAATAGAACAAATGAATGTTGAACATTTCTGTTAACTAAACTTAAAAGGCCACAATTTATTGTACTCCCGATGGAGATTTCGTTGATATCCCAAATGACGTTCTAAACCAATTCGTGAGTAGGCAAAATGGAGACTGCATCTGTTTCCCTGTTGTCTCAGGTGCCAGACTTACTATGGACGGAGCACAACATCTACTGGGGACTAAGACATTGCCAACCCAGTTAATACATATGTAATGATCGACGCTGGTAGAGAGGAGAAACAGGTACAGGGAATGAACATTTAATTATCAACGGACGTGGGACAGGACAGCGGCTGGACAAGAACACATAACGACATTAATGCAGACACAGGGAACAAAGGGGGGAGCAGACAGTTATAGACGGGGTAATCAACAAAGGTCAGTAGTCCTTGTGAGTCCAATGAGCGCTGCTGCGCATAATGATGGTGACAGGTGTGTGTAATGAAGGGCAGCCTGGCACCCTCGAGCGCCAGAGAGGGAGAGCGGGAGCAGGCGTGATAACATATTGATCCCTCCAAAGCATTACATACGAATCTTAAGATAATATGCATTTAATAAATATTGAAGCAGAAAGTGAATATCCAACAGAGATTGGTAATAAAAATATAGTAACTTTTTGAAGGTATACTAAAATGAAAACAATGCCTTCCAATGTGGATAAAGTTATCATGTTTGTTTTGTTTTAAACCTTGCAATAGGGGGAAAGCAGAACATCGTTTGAGAGTGATCAGTGTGTATTAGGAGTAGTGATTGAGAATGTTTTTTTTTCTACTGGAAAGAGTAGAAGGGTTTTAGTTGAAGGAAACAGATTATGGAGACTTGTGAAAGTAAGAGAGTGAATTGTAATTGGCTTTCAGACAGCAATCCAATAATGCAATATTTTAGTAATTTGACGGAGTAAGGATTGAGAGAGGGATTGAGACTGATACTAAATTAGAGGCTGCACACTCTTCAAGGCCTGATCCACTGCTCTTTTGTTTTAAGTCATCTGTTGTTTGGGTTAGAGAACCTTCCTGTGGAACAATAGAGCCGCCTGTACACACTGAACTCAAACACGATGTGTGAGACACAGTGGGGAAATTTGGGATAGTTTGTACATAATTGCATTTCAATGCAACAGGTCAAAAAGATTAACAATTCTGCTAAGACCTTCAAAAAGTTGGTGCTTGCTCATCAGCTCACTGTTCCACATAATGTAAACAGGTTAAGAGTTTAGATGACCTTACCCTCAACTTGTTCAAAGAAGACAACCTAAAATCATTACTCATTGTCTGTATCTACAGGGGGAAATGGGGGCTCATTCAGAGTTGGAAGTTTCACCATCCTCTGGAGGAGCAGAACACATGATAGCTGCTGAAGTCTTATCATCCAGAGTGGCACAGATCGCCTTACAGCATGTTAATAACATTTCACAGGAAAGAGAGAGAGAGAACACATGTTATAACAGTTTCACACCAACCTTGATAAGAATGAGAATGGGGCAAGGTTAGCCCAAGCTACAATCTAGTGGCTCTCATCAGATTTTTAGGTCACAGCTCTGACTCTAGAAGCCTTTCAAAATAATAATTAACTATTGATAAATCACCCAACCCAAATTTAGAAAGACAGTCCTTTGTGCTTCATGTTGGTTCTATCACTTTAATTTAAGACCCTATCTTTGGTAATGACAAATTATGTCTATTCTTAGTCTAAATTACAATACATTACGCAGTGTGCAGACCTCCACAATCAACCTGATACCCCAAATAAACAATTTTGAAAAAGCCTCAATCAATTACGGGCACGTTTGTCCACAACCCTCCTGTCTCATGTACCCCCATCCCCGGCACTTATCCTTCCTTTCCTGGCGTTTCTTCACGCTTCATGTTCTTCTTCAGATAGTGTTTCAGTTTGTCCTTTTAATGGCACATGTTCAAAGTGGATGACCCTTGATAATGTCTCTCCCATTACAGTCCATTATGTCTTTGTCCATTTTCCCAACCAGTACACCAGCAGCATGAGAGTAGTTTGGACTGGATCTCTCTCCATGCTCACTCCACATGGACCAATGTCGCACTCCTGAGAGAAAAAGCATGAGAGAAAAGGCAGTTGATAGCTTCTACTGGATGCTGTTTATAGGTTGCTGGCTCGGACTCAGGTCTCATGGTAAAAGTACTGAATGCCATTTTCGGCCAGTTAGAGGGGGTGTTGAGGTTCACACTCTTTTCGGCCGACTTATCTTCCATGCATCTAGATATCATCTGTGAACACATTCGCCATGGCCTAGAGAGAGGACAGACCAGAACAACAGTTTAGTTCAGAAGAACAACACACAGTTGAAACCATTCCTCCCCCCAAATTGTCTTATACTCCCCTATTATCTTAGAGATCTCACTACAGAGTTACAGATCAGAGAGTCAGAGGGCTAATCTTTAGGCCCAACCATGCAGCGGACCCAATCTGCCGAGATTTGTTATTGAAGCAAGACAAAAACAAAGAAATTAAAAGAAAACAACAGCAATACACATATCACTAGAGGTGGGGAAAACTTTCAAAATGGGCCAGGGGACCGGAAATTCTTCCTTTGGACACATCGTGATACATGTGTCCGGAAAAAAACAATACCACCTGTTAAATCATAAATAAGCCAATTAGAATAACAAATGTAATTATCTTTTGATAATTCTTAGCACTTGCTACATTTTAATTAGACATTAACGTTCTTAATCATTAAACGATTTTACTGCATCTTGGGCATGTCACGTTCTGACCTTTTATTCCTTCGTTTTGTCTTTATTTAGTATGGTCAGGGTGTGAGTTGCGGTGGGCAGTCTGTGTTAGTTTTTCTATATTTTCTATTTCTGTGTTTGGCCTGATATGGTTCTCAATCAGAGGCAGCTGTCTATCGTTGTCCCTGATTGAGAACCATATTTAGGTAGCCTGTTTTCCTTTGTGTTTTGTGGGTGGTTATTTTCTGTGTTTGTGTTACGTGTGTATGTCACCAGACAGGACTGTTTCGGTTTGTTCGTTCATTTTGTTATTTTTGTATTGATTCAGTGTTCAGTGCTTTATTTGATTAAAATTATGAACACTTACCACACTGTGCTTTGGTCCTCCTCTCTTTCTCCCGAAGACGATCGTTACAGAACCACCCACGAAAAAAGGACCAAGCAGCGTGGTAACAGGCAGCAGCAGCAGCGCTATGAGGAGGATTGGACATGGGAGGACGTTTTGGACGGCAAGGGTTGCTACACATGGGAGGAGATCCCGGTTGGAAGGGATCGCCTCCCATGGGAACAGTTGGAGGCAGCTAGGAGAGCAGAGGCAGCCGGAGAGAGAGGCAGCCGGAGAAAGGAGCCAGCGATACGAGGGAACACGGCTGGCAAGGAAGCCCGAGAGGCAGCCCCAACAATTTATTGGGGGGCACATGGGGAGTGTGGCTAAGGCAGGTAGGAGACCTGCGCTAACTCCCCGTGCTTACCTGAGAGCGAGAGGGACCGGGCAGGCACCTTGTTATGTGGTGAAGCGCACGGTGTCCCCGGTGCATGTGCATAGCCTGGTGCGGTACATTCCAGCTCCTCGTATCGGCCGAGCTAGATTGGGCATCGAGCCAGGTTCCATGAAGTCGGCTCTACGCATCTGGTCTCCAGTGCGTCTCCTCGGGCCGGCATACATGGCACCAGCCTTACGCATGGTGTCCCCGGTTCGCCAGCACAGCCCAGTGTGGGCTATTCAAATCAAATGTATTTATATAGCCCTTCGTACATCAGCTGATATCTCAAAGTGCTGTACAGAAACCCAGCCTAAAACCCCAAACAGCAAGCAATGCAAGTGTAGAAGCACGGCACTGGCCTGGCTACGGGGAGCATTCAACCAGGTAAGGTCGGGCAGGATCGGTGCTCAAGAGCTCCAGTGCGCCTGCACGGTCCGGTCTATCCAGTGCCACCTCCACGCACCAGCCCTCTGGTGGCAGCCCCCGGCACCAGGCTGTCTATCCGTCTTCTGCCTACAGGTGCTCCCGCCTGTCCAGCGCTGCCAGAGCCTTCCTCCTGTCCTGAGCTGCTAGAGTCTCCCATCTGTTTTGAGCCGCTAGTCTCCCGTCTGTCCTGAGCCGCTAGAGTCTCCCATCTGTCCTGAGCCGCTAGAGTCTCCCGTCTGTCCTGAGCCACTAGAGTCTCCCGTCTATCCTGAGCCGTCAGAGCCGCCAGTCTGTCCTGAGCCGTCAGAGCCGCCAGGAGCTGCCAGAGCCGTCAGAGCCGCCAGAGCCGTCAGCCAGCCAGGAGCTGCCAGAGCCGCCTGTCACGTCGGCAATGCCGGAAACGCCCTTCAATCCAGAGCTGCCAGAGCCTCCAGCCTGTCCGGAGCTGCCGGAGTCTCCCGTCTATCCTGAGCCGTCAGAGCCGCCAGTCTGTCCTGAGCCGTCAGAGCCGCCAGGGGCTGCCAGAGCCGTCAGAGCCGCCAGGAGCTGCCAGAGCCGTCAGAGCCGCCAGGAGCTGCCAGAGCCGTCAGAGCCGCCAGGAGCTGCCAGAGCCATCAGCCAGCCAGGAGCTGCCAGAGCCGTCAGCCAGCCAGGAGCTGCCAGAGCCATCAGCCAGCCAGGAGCTGCCAGAGCCGTCAGCCAGCCAGGAGCTGCTAGAGCCGCCTGTCACGTCGGCGATGCTGGAAACGCCCTTCACTCCGGAGCTGCCGGAGCCTCCCGCCTGTCCGGAGCTGCCGGAGCCTCCCGCCTGTCCGGAGCTGCCGGAGCCTCCCGCCTGTCCGGAGCTGCCGGAGCCTCCCGCCTGTCCGGAGCTGCCGGAGCCTCCCGCCTGTCCGGAGCTGCCGGAGCCTCCCGCCTGTCCGGAGCTGCCGGAGCCTCCCGCCTGTCCGGCGCTGCCGGAGCCTCCCGTCCGTTCGGGACCCGTGGCGTGGGTCCCCAGTCCAAGGTCGGCGGTGAGGGTCGCCGCTCTAAAGAGGCCACGGAGGTGGCTAAGAGGCACACTAAAACTATGGTGAAATGGAGTCCACGTCCCACGCCAGAGCCGCCACCGCGGACAGATGCCCACCCAGGCCCTCCCCTATAGGTTCAGGTTTTGCGGCCTGACATTAAAATGTAATGATTATTATCACACGTGATAAGAAGATGGAATGTAATGAAAATGTTAATGTCTGTGCTTTTTTTCTCATAACTCATTTCTGTGTTCTACTCATGTGCTGTTCTATAAACCAATTTCTGTGTTCATAAAAATGACTGAACAAATCTTCACTATCAGTAGCTGCAATTTTGCAATATGTCCAGACGTTGTTTTGAGAAACTAAAGATCTCAGTTTCAAGGTCTCAGCTTAGAGAGAAGAAGCGTGAGGTATTGGTCTGTCATATGTTAAGAAACAGTATGGGTTGGTCACATGGATGAAACACAATGGCCGATGATTAATTAATTATGCTAAATCATGCAAATATAACTTGTCTGTGTATAGCCATATATAAGATATCTATTGGGACTGCCCAGGCAGACCTCTTGATTGACATGTGTACTACGATGCATTGAGTTGCACCAACAAGACCAAGTCCATATTCTGGCAAGAACAGCTCAAATAAGCAAAGACAAACAACAGTCCATCATTACTTTAAGTACAATTTCAAGAACTTTGAAAGTTTCTTCAGGTGCAGTTGCAAAAACCATCAAGCGCTATGATGAAACTGGCTCTCATGAGGACCGCCACAGTAAAGGAAGACCCAGAGTTACCTCTGCTGCAGAGGATAAGTTCGTTGGAGTTACCAGCCTCAGAAATTGTAGTCCAAATAAATGCTTAAGAGATCAAGTAACAGACTCATCTCAACATCAACTGTTCAGAAGAGACTGCGTGAATCAGGTCTTCATGTTCGAATTACTGCAAAGAAACCACTACTAAAGGACACCAATAAGAAGAAGAGACTTGCTTGGGCCAAGAAACACGAGCAATGGACATTAGACCGGTGGAAATCTGTCCTTTGGTCTGATGAGTCCAAATTTGAGATTTTGGTTCCTACCACCGTGTCTATGTGAGACGCAGAGTAGGTGAATGGATGATCTCTGCATGTGTGTTTCCCACCATGAAGCTGGGCGGAAGAGGTGTAATTTTGTGGGGGTACTTTGCTGGTGACACTGTCTGATTTATTTAGAATTCAAGGCACACTTAACCAGCATGGCTACCACAGTATTCTGCAGTGATACGCCATCCCATCAGGTTTGGGCTTAGTGGGACTAGCATTTTTTTTCAACAGGACAATGAACCAACACACCTCCAGGCAGTGTAAGGGCTAATTGACCAAGAAGGAGAGTAATGGGGTGCTGCATCAGATGACTAGGCCTCCACAATTACCCGACCTCAACCCAATTGAAATGGTTTGGGATGAGTTGGACCACAGAGTGAAGGAAAAGCAGCCAAGAAGTGCTCAGCGTATGTGGGAACTCCTTCAAGACTGTTGGAAAAGCATTCCAGGTGAAGTTGGTTGAGAGAATGCAAAGTGTGCAAAGCTGTCATCAAGAAAAAGGGTGGATACTTTGAAGAATCTAAAATAAACAAATATTGTTTAACACGTTACTTAATTCATGACTCCATATGTGTTATTTCATAGTCTGGATGTCTTCACTATTATTCTACAATGTAGAAAATAGTAAAATAAAGAAAAACCCTTGAATGAGTAGTCCTGTCAACTTTTGACTGGTACTGAACATGCATGCACGCACACACATCCATATAGATACACACAAGCACATGCACACACACACACACTACGTCTGCCAGATCCCGTTCCTTTCTTGGATGATCAAAAGAAAGCAGATGTCAATCAAATACATGTCCCCCAATCTGGACCTCTCGCCTTTCTCTGCAACACCAGTTCTCCACTCCTCACTCTGTCAGACATCATGTGAATACTCTGATGCTGTGCCTTCTTTTCTCTGATATGCCACTGCAGACAGCTGTTGGATCTTATGGGTTCTACAGTTGACCAGAGTATTTGACCTGATAGTGTCTACCAACCCTTACAAAAATGATGTTCATAATGTATTCCCATCAGTTAGATTTGTTTTTACAGTTGTTTCTGTAATGTCCTGATCTCCCAATGTTCTACAAAACCTAACTTCTGTCCTGTCCGGAACTCTACTGTTAATTTTATCTCACATCCCACCAGATTATCATATTTAAGTGTTGTTGCTGCAATGTTGTACCTGGTGCTGGGTGTTGGTGGAGTTGTTTGTAGGAGCTGATGGTGGACTACAAGAGAAAGAGATGAGAGCAAGCCACAATCCCCATTGACAGGGCAGTATTGGAGCAGGTTAATACATTTTTCTTGACAGAGTGGAACTTCTTAATAGTAGTCTCTCTCGCAGTGCATGTTGGGAGTGTTTGGTAGTTGAGAGGCGGTTTTCTTGCTAGCTTAGGCTGGGCCTTTGTCAGGCTCAAGATAATGCTGTAGTTGAGGCTGGGCCTAGTCAGGCTATAGATTGTGGTGTAGCTGAGGCTGGGTCTAGTCATGTTATGCTAGGGGAGGAGGAGAGTATAGTGGGGAAGTGTAAGAGACTAGGAGGGGAGGAGGGGGGTGTCAAGAAGAAAAAGAAGGAGAAGAAAGGAAGTGGGAGGGGAGAGGCTGGGGTGGTCAAAGGCACCAAGGAACCTTTGCCTGGTGCTGTGGAGGAGACCCTGTCCAAAGAGGAAGGTGAGTCTGAGGAAGAGGATGATGAGGCCTTTTTTTCAGACTCCTCCTCAATGGTTCCGGAGCTGACAGCCAGTCAAGCAGAGGGATCAACGTACACAGTGAGGAAACTGACAAGGTTCCTGAATGAGACCAAGGAGAAAAAAGTAGATATTGAAGCTTTTTTTTCCCGATCCGAGAAAGTTTTTAAGATCAGTACAACATGCTATGAAAATGAGGGGCATGGTGTCCTCTCACCCAGGAAACGGTTTAGGTTTAGGAAGTGAGTCACAACCATGCGTAAAGGTCTACCTTCAGACACTGTTTAGATTAATAGTTTTTTTCTGGCACTGGGGCTTTTTTGAGATTTCTTATTGGTCTATTTCTTTGCTAGCTTTTCTACCACTTATGGAGACTATTTGGACAGGCTCGCTTAATATAAATGGCGGGACCGGAGATGTGGGAAAGAGGATTGTGTTGGATGAATATGTAAAACAAAACATAGTACAGGTGTTGTTTCTGCAGGAGCCGCATAGTGATGTGGCGAATGAAGTCGATTGGGGGCTCTGGTGGAAAGGGACAGGTGTGTTGATCCATGGGACAAATTTTAGTGTAGGGCTGGCAATCTTTTTTTTGTTACTAGATCCTTCTGTACAAATGTGCTCCTCAAAGGAGGTGTGTATGTGTAGGCTGCTTGTAGCAAAAGCAGAAATTAACAACATGGGTTGTGTCTTCATAAATGTCTGTGAGACAAACACAGGGAGAGAGGGGGTTCTATTTGGGTGTCTTAGACAGGAACTCTCACAGGTAGCGCCTGATGAGACGATGGTGGTCGGCGGGGACTGGAACTGTACAATGGATTTTTACGAAAGGCAGAAATGGGGAGAAGCCTCATTCAGGGTCAGTAGGAGTGTTAAGGGACATAATTAATCCATTCCACCTAGAGGATGTTTGGAGAACTAAACATCCCGACACAAGACAGTATACATGGGTGAAGGTCTTTGGGGCTAGGGTGAGTGCAGCCCGACTTCAACGTTTTTACTTGTCCAGGAATCAGAGCAATAGGCTGTTGGGCGCTACCATTAACCCTGTGAATTGTTTCAGATCACCACATAACCATGGCTCGGCTGTCTATTTCACCAGGGCCTTGGCATGCATCCTTTTGGAAGTTTAATGTAAAGATGCCACTTTTTGCTCAGGTTACCAGATTTTGGGGGAAAGGTGGGGGCAGCAAAGAGAGGAGTATGAGTCTGAGTCAATGGTGGGATGTGGGGAAAGTCCAAATTTGCCTTTTCTGTCAATGGTATACAGCTCTCTTATCCTCAGAGGCTAGGAGAGTATTGGGGTACTCAAGCGTAGTTTTAGTTAGATGGAAGTAGAGATGGTGGGGCACTGTAGGCCTCCAGGTTAATTTATCTGAATTACGTAGGGACCTGGGCAGTTTTTTCCAGGTTAAAGCAAACGGAGCACTTGTAAGAGCTAGGTTCTCCATGCTCAAGGAGATGGACACTCCCAACTTCTCCTCCTACGGCTGTCTGATGGGCGGATGACCTCTACGATGGGGAGATGCGGGCGTGGACTGTGGAGTTTTATACTGAGTTGTATAGGGCAGAACTGTGTGATCCTATGTGTGCTCAGGTTTTGTTTGCAGAACTCCCTAAGCTCTCTCCGGCACAGAGGAATGAAATGGACAGTCCCATGAACTGGCAGAGGCCGTAACCCAGATGTTCCCCGGCCGTGCACCAGGGGTCGATGGACTCCCAGTGGATTTTTATTTCAAAAATCAGGGGAATAATTGGACTGGGCTTCTTTTGTGTGTTGTGTGAATGTGTCGGGGTAGGAGAGTTGTCGATGAGCTGCCGTTGGGCGGCTCTGATTCTCCTGCCCAAAAAAGGGGACTTGTGTGAACTTAAGAATTGGAGGCCTGTGGTATTGCTCTATGTGGACCACAATATATTTCCCAAGGTCCTCTCTAACAGACTGAAGTCCCATCTGGACTCTATGGTACACAAGGACCATATTGTGTAACGGGATGCTCAATCGTGGACAACTTGTTCTTAAATCAGGGACATGTTGGACTTGTCGAGAGGTTCTAATTTGAACGTTGGACTGGTTTCTCTAGATCAAGAGAAGGCATTTGATAAAGTGGGCCATGGGTATCTGTTTAGTGTGATGTTTGGGATTGGGGAAAGTTTTTGGCCTGTGTGACGTTGTATGCTGGAGCATCATGTATGGTCAAGGTAGGAGGAGGGCTCAGTAGGCCAGTCTGGGTGAGGCGGGGCATTAGACAAGGATGTCCTCTATAGGGGCAGTTATACACTAGCCATTGAGCCTTTTTTGGGGTTGATACGCAGGAGACTGCAGGGAATATTCTGGACAGTCATGGCTGTGTTGACAGGCATAGCAATGTAGGTATATGCTGATGACGTTTCTGTGATGGTCAGGAATGGGCAGGATATGCAGGCACTAGAGAATAGTCTGAAGGTAAACGAGGGATCTTTGTCAGCTAAGGTGAACTGGGCAAGAGCAAAGCTCTTATGTGGGGCATGGAGGGTTAGGGCCCCCCCTCTGCTTCCAGGGGGTTTGCAGTGGCGGCTTAACATTTTCTGGGTGTACCTGGGCTCGGAGAGGTGGGTCAGGAAGAACTGGGAAGGGCTGTCACAGGCAGTGATGTCAATACTGGCCAGGTGGAGGTGGCCCCTGTCCCAAGTGTTATATAGAGGGAGGGTGCTGATAATCAACCCGCTGGCATCTTCCCTGTGGCCTAAACTGGTTGTCCTCAAGTGTGGAGATGTTGCAGGAGATAAGATGTGTTGGGGGGGGGGCTGTCTGTACAGCTGAGGAAGATGAGTTGGATATACAGTTGTAGAAGTGGTGAGGTTTTGGTTATATTTTGGTGTTTTGTTTTAATTGGGGGGTGGGGGGTGGTGAGGTTTTAATGAAATTAGAATGTTTTATTAAAGAAAGACAACTACTCCTTAACAGTAGTCTCTCTCTCTCTCTACACTGCCCACTTTCCTCCTTGTGATTGTCTTAATTTACAGGAGTATTCGATAAGGAAGCCATGTGTCTGGCTGTGAAGGTTGTGATTTAACCAACTGGCGTCATCTCTGTCTTCTCTTGGCTTTATGGAGGCAGGAGCAGGGAAGGGGGGGGTGCCTGCTCTGTGTTCTGTTGGCCCTACAAGGCAGGATACATTTGGTCCTGTTTCATGCCAGTGGAGCAGTGTGGGATGGGGGATTGAAACACCAGCCCAGAAGCACTGGCGGTTCATACACCTGCCCATAGGCACTGTATGGCCAAGGCAACTGTACAGTAGCCAAATTACACTGGATAGAGTGTGGTGTATTATGATATAGGTTCATCAGCTTGTAGTAGAAGATGATGATAAACCATTTGCAGGTTGTTATTAGTTATTCATACATTAGTGTTGTTTTTAATCCTAGAGGTCCACAAAGCTTCCAGGAATTGTTGTATTTGTGATTTGCATGAGTTTCACTGCACAGGGTAGGATTGTCTCTCTCCAGTTCAGGTTTGGGTAATGCACTACTTCTGAAGGTGCAGAGGCTCCTTTTGTCCGTTTGTCTTTTCCATTTTGATACTGTAACAGTAAGTACATAGTAACAGAATCCTTCCTCTGCGGCACATTAAGTTCAATCATGCAGACGAACCTAGTTTGTAGTGTTTCACAGGTTGTAAAAGCCAAGCTTTTGCACAGTTAACTAAATACATACATACATACATTTTTTTAAACTTGATCACTCTGAAACTGTTTTTATTTCCTCTCCCTGAAATATTCATCTAATTTGATGAATTTAAGTCGTTTTTGTTGTGGTTTTTGTTCCTTTCTGAAAGTGACAGTGGCAATGGTGTTATGTTTAGAAGAGGAAATAAGGATAGAGGAATACAAAGTATTGTTTTTAGTATTGCAATTCATTATGCCCTAATCTATGGATTTCACATGACTGGGCAGGGGTGCAGCCATGGGTGGGCGTGGGAGGGCATAAGTGGACATTCTTGCAGTCGGCATGCCAATCGCACGCTCCCTCAACTTGAGTCATCTGTGGCATTGTGTTGTGTGAGACAATTGCATATTTTAGAGTGGCCTTTTATTGTCCCCCGCAAAAGATGCACCTGTGTAATGATCATGCTGTTTATTCATCTTGTTGATATGCCACACCTGTCAGGTGGATGGATTATCTTGGCAAAGAGAAATGCTCACTAATAAGGTTTTACCTGGTTAAATAAAGGTCAAATAAAAATAAACAAGGAGGTATACAAAGGTGTGCACAACATTTGAGAGAAATAAGCTTTTTATGCATACATAACATTTCTGGGATATTTTTATCTCAGCTTATGAAACATGGGACCAACACTTTACGTGTTGCGTTTTTTTTTGTTTAGTATAAGTCCCTTTGATTATGTCTCATTGCAGATCATTCAACCATTCCATAATGTAAAAATAAGAATGAGAATACTAGGCAACATACAATTGCCATTCAACGAGTCCTCTACACCATCTAGTTTATTGTCATTCTAAGAACACAACTTAGCCAATGTTCCATCATCAACCCTCTCTGAGTCATTCCTATAATCTTCTGGTGTGAGAGAGAGGCTCCATGATTAATCTCTAATTGACTTGATGAATGGTTGTGCGATTGTGTGAATCAATCAAAACAATCTGTGATTAAACATCCTCTCCACAGTATTGATTATACCGCCGCATGATGACTTAATTTGAATACAAACAAGCTCCATAATGTTAGGATTTGGTTCGCTGGCAACGCCCACTGATTATCTCTGTGTCCTATCATCAGTGCCATGACTAGTCATAAGCAGGCTGTGCTGGTGTGAGATTACTGTGGTAAGAGTTTTAACATCGTACCACTCTCTCCACTGAAAACTCATACAAGTTTCAGTTTTTCAGATACTGTATGTGGAGAAGAGAACTCGGCTGGAAAAGAATGGTGGAGTTTAAGAGAAAATGAGTAGGAGCAAGAGGAGATCGAGAGAGAGAAACATTAGCTCAGGAAGCTAACACAAGTCTTCAAGTCTCAGGCAAGGTCATAAATCAATAAATCATAAATCATAAATAAAATTTTATTTGTCACATACACATGGTTAGCAGATGTTAATGCGAGTGTAGCGAAATGCTTGTGCTTCTAGTTCCGACAATGCAGTAATAACCAACAAGTAATCTAACTAACAATTCCAAAACTACTGTCTTATACACAGTGTAAGGGGATAAAGAATATGTACATAAGGATATATGAATGAGTGATGGTACAGAGCAGCATAGACAGGATACAGTAGATGGTATCGAGTACAGTATATACATGAGGTGAGTATGTAAACAAAGTGGCATAGTTAAAGTGGCTAGTGATACATGTATTACATAAGGATGCAGTCGATGATATAGAGTACAGTATATACGTATGCATATGAGATGAATAATGTATAATGAACATTATATAAGGTAGCATTGTTTAAAGTGGCTAGTGATATATTTACATCATTTCCCATCAATTATGTCACGCAATAAAATGCAAATTAATTACTTAAAAATCATACAAATGTGATTTTCGGGATTTTTGTTTGAGATTCCGTCTCTCACAGTTGAAGTGTACCTATGATAAAAATTATAGACCTCTACATGCTTTGCAAGTAAGAAAACCTGCAAAATCGGTAGTGTCTCAAATACTTGTTCTCCCCACTGTAAGTCATGACATATTACATGAATATCAACATGACCTTGTTTTGTAAGCTTTCAGTCAGCACTCTCAGTACATCACTATGGGATGTCGCGCTCGATCGACCTCTATTTGAAAGATACAGTTGAAGTCGGAAGTTTACACACACCTTAGCCAAATACATTTAAACTCAGTTTTTCACAATTCCTGACATTTAATCCTAGTAAGACATTCCCTGTCTTAGGTCAGTTAGGATCACCACTTTATTTTAAGATTGTGAAATGTCAGAATAATAGTAGAGCGATTTGTTTCAGCTTTTATTTATTCCATCACATTCCCAGTGGGTCAGAAGTTTACATACACTCAATTAGTATTTGGTAGCATAGCCTTTAAATTGTTTAACTTGGATCAAACAATAAGTTGGGTGAATTTTGTTCCATTCCTCCTGACAGAGCTGGTGTAACTGAGTCAGGTGTGTAGGTCTCTTTGCTCGCACACACTTTTTCAGTTCTGCCCACAAATTTTCTATAGGATTGAGGCCAGGGCTTTGTGATGGCCACTCCAATACCTTGGAAGTATGCTTGGGGTCATTGTCCATTTGGAAGACCCATTTTCGACCAAGCTTGAGCTTCCTGACTGATGTCTTGATGTTGCGTAAATTTACCCACATAATCTTCCTCCCCATGATTCCATCTATTTTGTGAAGTTCACCAGTCCCTCCTGCAGCAAAGCACCCCCACAACATGATGCTGCAACCCTCGTGCTTCACGGTTGGGATGGTGTATGCAAGCCTCCTTATTCGAACCCAATCAGCATGACAGAGTGATCTCCAGCCTTGTCACTGACATGATGTCAGCTAGTCCTTTTGTGGCAGGGCTGAAATGCAGTGGAAATGTTTTTGGGGGGGATTCAGTTAATTTGCATGGCAAAAAGGGACTTTGCAATTCATTGCAATTCATCTGATCACTCTTCATAACATTCTGGAGTATATGCAAAATTGCATCATACAAACTGAGGCAGCAGACTTTGTGAAAATTCATATTTGTGTCATTCTCAACTTTTGGCCACGATTGTACAGTCAATAACACAATAGACAAATCTGTATACATTGTGTGCAAATGAAGTAAGTAGGTAAGGCAATAAATAGGCCAATTGTGGCAAAGTCATTTCAATTTAGCAGTTTACACTGGAGTGATGTATGTGCAGATGAGGATGTTCAAGTAGAAATACTGGTGCGCAAAATAGCAGAAAAACAATAACTAATTTGGGGATGAGGTAGTTGGTTGGATGTGCTATTTACAGATGGGCTGTATACAGCTGCGCTTAAAGTTAGTAAGGGAGATATAAGTCTCCAACTTCAGTGATTTTTGCAATTCGTTCCAGTCATTGGCAGCAGAGAACTGAAAGGAAAGGCGGCCAAATGAGGTGTTGTAAACGTCTGACACACTGGAATTGTGAATTATACAGTGAATTATAAGTGAAATAATCTGTCTGCAAACAATTGTTAGAAAAATGACTTGTCATGCACAAAGTAGATGTCCTTAACCGACTTGCCAAAACTATAGTTTGTTAACAGGAAATTTGAGGAGGGGTTGAAAAACTAGTTTTAATGACTCCAACCTAAGAGTGTATATAAACTTCTGACTTCAACTGTATATAACAAGGCCAATGAAAACCATGTCTCGCCGGAAGCCCCGCCTTCCACAGGTGATAACCCAGAGGCTCAGATTCATTCCTGTAATTCTCCGCTCTTCAACTCATACTGAGCAAGAGAAATTCCACACTAGTAAAAGTAAGGATTCTGGAACACGAGATGCTCTGACTTTGCACCATCTAAACTGTCCACTTAGGTAGTTGTTGCACATCCTCGAGGCATTGTGTGCTGAGAATTGGTATTTGGTCTCTATAGTTTATAGTCTCTATAGTTTCCAAAACCACAAACCAATCTAGCCATGGGTTCGCGGCCATTCCCCTAGTCATGCAGCTATATTATTTCTCACAGAGATACCCACAATCCCTGCAATGTTTGTCTCGGATTGGAGCAAACTCAGGTGGCACCTGCTCGTACCAGTCCATTATCAACGGCTCCCGAGTGGCGCAGTGGTCTAAGGCATTGCATCTTAGTGCAAGAGGCATCACTATTGTACCTGGTTTGAATCCAGGCTGTATCACATCCGACCATGATTGGGAGTCCCAGAAGGTGGTGCACAATTGGCCCAGCGTCGTCCTGGTTTGGCCGGAGTAGGCCGTCATTGTAAATAATAATTTGTTCTTAACTGACTTGCCTAGTTAAATAAAACATTTAAACAAACGGCTGGACACAAACTCCTACGTTAGACGTGTAGCATTCTTGCAAAAGCTTGGGGTCATTGATAATAACTTTCCTTTCCCAGATGCCTGTACACAGGGAGGGATTTGGGGTTGGGGTCTGATCAGATGGAGCTAGCCTCTCAGGTCGGCGATAATGAGCTGGCTGATTCAGTCTCCTATGGAGGATGTCTCTGGTTGGTTCTGGTTCTTTCTCGGATTGGTTACGGGGCAGCCGCTTCTCCCCACTACGGACATGGTCAGGGAGTCCCTAGTATCCAACGCATCATTCATAGAACTGTGCCGCAGGGCAGCTATGCATTAGGCAGTGGAGTGGCCATTCTCTCCCCCGCTGCAGAAATCGTCCAGTCGTCAAGCACCACCTGCCTTTCCAGGTTTCATTCAGGATTTGAGGACAACCTGGGCCAAACCAGCTAAGCTGATGCTGCAAGGGTGTTCCCCCTTCATGGAATTGGAGGGGATGGAAGAGGCAGGGCTGGTACACATGCCACCAGTGGATGGGAAGCTGAACAGCTACCTAGCCTCCTGAGGGGGAAGAGGCACTGTGTGGACCATGTTAAGTCCTTGGTGATGTGGAACTTGAAGGTCTTAACCTGCTCCACTACAGCCCTGTCAATGTGGATTGGGGCGTGCTCTCCCCTCTTTCTCCTGTAGTCTATGATTAGCTCCTTGCTTTTAGTGACATTGAGGGAGAGGTTGTTGTCCTGACACCACACTGCCAAGTCTCCCTGTAGGCTCTCATCACCGTTGTGTCGCCAGCACTGGTGTTGTAGTCATACATGGCCACGCAGTCACGGGTGAACAGAGAGTACAGGAAGGGACTAGGCACGCACCCCTGAGGGGGGCCCCCCCATGTTTTGGGTCAGCATGGCGGATGTGTTGCCTACCCTCACTACCTGGGACTGGACCGTCAGGAAGTCCAGGATCCAGTTGCAAAGGGAGGTGTTCAGGCCCAAAGTCATGGGCTTAGTGATGATTTTGGAAGGGACTATGCTGTTGAATGCTGAGCTGTAGTCTATGAACAGAATTATCACGTAGTTATTTCCCCTCTTGTCCAGGTGGGAGAGAGTAGTGTGAAGTGCAATTGATATTGCGTCATCTGTGTATCTGTTTTGTATGGGATGATGGTGTTGATGTGTTTCATGATCAGCCTTTCAAAGCACTACATAATCACAGACATGAGCGCTAGAGGGTGATAATAATTTAGGCAGGCTAACTTGGAGTTCTTGGGAACATGGACAACAAAACATGTTGGGATTACCAACTGGGACAAGGAGAGATTGAAATTGTCTGTGAAGACAATTGCCAGCTGGTCTGCGCATGCTCTGAGAATGCGCCCTCGTATTCCGTCTGGACCGACGGCCTTGCGAGTTTTAAGCTTTATTCACATCGACCATGGAGAGCGAGATCAGACAGTCATTCGGACCATCAGGGGCTTTCATGCAGGACTTGTTTTCGTCAAAGTGAGCATAAAAGGCTTTAGCTCATTTGGGAGTATTGTGTCAATGGGCATCTCACGGATGAGTTTCCCTTTGTAATTCATTATTGTCTGCCAGCCCTGCCACATCCGACAAGCATCAGAGCTGGTGTAATAGGATTCCACCTTCCTCCTATATTATCCTTTTGCATGTTTGATGTCTCGTTGGAGGTCACAGCGGGCTTCCTTTTTTGAGTCTGTCTATGTCCATGTCCCGTTTTTTGTAAGCGGTAGCGTTAGCGTTAGCCTTAACCAAGCATTACCAGTGTCAATGCACTTATTGATGAAGCCTGTGACTGATGTGGCAAACTCCTCAATGCTATCGGATGAATCCCGAAACATATCCCAGTCTGTACTAGCAAAACAGTTTTGTAGCCTTGTGTCTGCTTTATCTGAGTGTCTCACTGGTACTTCCTATTTGAGCTTTTGTTTGTAAACAGGAAGCAGGAAGATAGTCATGGTTTGAACACACAGTAAACTGTTGAGTGTGAAAAACCCAATTCTTGACACAAACCGGGGCACCTGGCGCCTACAACCATACCCAGTTCAATGGCACTTCAATCTTTTGTCTTGCCCATTCACCCTCCAAAGGGCACACATACACAATCCATGTCTCAATCGTCTAAAGACTTACAAATCCTTCTTTAACCTGTCTCCTCCCCTACAGTGATTTGAAGTGGATTTAACAAGTTACATCAATAAGGGATCATAGATTTCAACTGGATTCACCTGGTCAGTCTATGTCATGGAAAGAGCAGGTGTTCTTAATGTTGTTTATACTCAGTGTACATATTTCCGGATATCTGACATGTTATTAGATATAAGTATTAGACCTGCTTCAGATACACATGTTCTTAATTTCATATATGGAGCTAGGATATTATCTGTAATTGGACAGTTTCTACATGCATCCAATCAAGACCGCTAAAATCTCCCCGCTACTGTATAAATCCTGGGGGGGAGATGTGTTCAAGACACACACCTGATGCGCTTGCATCCTCTTACATATTTGTAGAATATTCTAACTTTGGAAAGGGTATGTGTCAACATATCTAAGCCTTTATACTTAGGCGTGAACGAATCCACATATCTGTAGTCATTACCTGCTCCTTTATGTAGCCGTATAAAAAACATAATTGTTTCAATAGATATGCTTACATGATATGTGAATCATAGATATTTCGTCCTCATATGTCTGATCGAAATTTGACTCATCATTCAAATCATTGTGCATCTTCACATGAAGGTAACATATTTGAGCATACATTTGCACCATATTCAGTAGTAGGCTGTACAAGGCACGGAAACTCAATCATCATATTTAATCCCAGTTAATATTTCCACAGCACATCACTGCCATTTCTGTTTTAAAAAATTCAGCATAGCAAATCCAGAGCTTCAATCACAACACACGTTTTTTGGAAAGATGCAAACTAAGGCCAATCTTTGCGGATTTTTTTTTTTAACACAAAAGAAAAGTTCTACACTCTCAATACCCTACCCTGTTTGTTATGAATGATGTAATTGGTGCAGGCTGGGTCATCAGCGGTGGTCCCCTGCAATGCAGACCCAACGTGGTGGTAGAATGTTGGTCTGTGATCCACTCAACTGTCAGTGCATAAATAATGAAGCGTGTCAATATTGCAAGAATATTTTGGCATTTCACATAACATAGCTACTCTCCCTGCTTCATTCATGATGAGAACACTAACTGGAACTAGCTAGCTAGCTAAACAAGTTGTTAGTTAATTAACTAGCTGCTAGCTTATATTAACCAGTAATACTAAACACGCCTAAACGTTTTAAACATTAGCTGTCACCTTGAGGCTTGATAGGGGGTAAAAAAGTTCCCTCGAGTGAAGGACATTTAGTTATTTGTTAGCTAGGCTATCTTTTACCCCCTATCAAGTGTAGTTAACTAGCTAGCTAACAAATTAGCTAACATATTGTTTCTAATTACTAAGATATATAAAACATCTCAAATTAGCTCACTTCTTTGTTTCTCCAGTTGTCAGTTCAACCACACCTTTACACACTCATTTGTGGCTTCCAAATTCAAAAATGACAGTTGGAACTCTGCAGTAGAAAATACATTGTTGGGCTACTGTCAGTATTTGTCAAAATATATAGAAATTAAAATAATGTCCACATAGGCCTGTCTCAGTATATCTAATTAATCTATATCAGGCCATACTGTGAGGACAGACCCTGGGAGACGAGAAGCAAGTACAGGGAGTGAATATTTAATAAATAACAGACATGAAACAAAACACAGACAGCGTCTAGACAAGGGAACCTTTAACTACATTAATGCTGACATGGGGATCAAACTGAGGAATAGACAGATATAGAGGAGGCAATCAATAAAGTAATGGAGTCTAGTTGAGCTCAATGAAGCGCTGATGCGTCAGGCAGGCATGATGCGGAGGCAGGCATGACACCATACCATGTTTCCAGAGGGAATCTAAAAATGATTTCTGCATGAATGAAAAAGATGGATTTTATATTTGTCATTATTGAGCGTTTGCTGAAAAACATTAAATGCATCTGAAATCCAAGTCCAATCAAATTGTATTTGTTACATGCGCCGAATACAGCAGGTTACTTACAAGGATCTTACCATGCTTACTTACAAGCCCTTAACGAACAATGCAGTTCAAGAAATAGTTAAGAAAATATTTACTAAATAAATGAAAGTGACATTTAAAAAAAAAAAAGTAAAACAAGAAAATTACATAACAATAACGAGGCTATGTACAGGGGGTTCCGGTACCAAGTCAATGTAACTAGTCTGGGTGGCCATTTGATTAATTGTTCAGTAGTCTTATGGCTTGGGGTAGAAGCTGTTGAGGAGCCTTTTGGTCCTAGACTTGGCAATTTGGTACCGCTTGCCGTGCGGTAGCAGAGAGAACAGTCTATGACTTGGTTGACTGGAGTCTTTGACAATTATTTGAGCCTTCCTCTGACACCAACTAGTACATACTGTATGTCCTGGATGTCGGGAAGCTTGGCCCCGGTGATGTGCTGCGCCACACGCAATACCTTCTGTAGTGCCTTACGGTCAGATGCCGAGCAGTTGCCATACCAGTACAGGAGGGGACTAAGCATGCACTCCTGAGGGGCCCCAGTGTTGAGGATCAGCATAGCAGATGTTGTTGCCTACATTTACCACCTGCGGGCGGCCCGCTGATGATGGGTATTTGGGCCTTATCTTGACAAAGCAGTATATCCTTGGTGTCAGACTCATTAACGAAAAAATCTTTACCAGTTCGAGGTGAGAAATAGCTTTTTCTGATGGCCAGAAGCTCTTTTCGGTCGTAAGAGACGGTAGCAGCAACAATATGTACAAAATGAGTTTTACAAACAATGCGGAAAAACTAACAAAATAACACAGTTGGTTAGGAGCCCGTAAAATGACCACCATCCCCTCCGGCGCCATTATTGTATTGTATCGTCCTTATTTTCAGCATATCAAAAAGCATATTAAGATCTGGATATGGACCTCAGTCAAGAGATGCATATCTGGAATCAGTATAGCTTCCTATCGTGAATATGCTGAGAAAACATATGCTAAATATACAGTTAGTATTTGTCAACATGAACAGAGAAAATAGGATGTCACATATCTTAGGATATCAAATGAGTCCATATGGAAATGTCCATCTGGATTCAGAATGTTTCAGGATATGGTGCATATCCACAAAACTCCAAATATGCATTGGAAATGGTCTGTATTCTGTAGAATATCAAAAACGTGTAATGTAAAGCTATCTATCCTCTGACATGGACCTTTTAACCCAGTTATATGGCAGCAAGGGGCAGGAGTTACAGTACCTAACGGTGTACGTACCCACCTCACTGGTGGCTGGCGGCTTCCTGGGCATTGTTTTAAAAGATTGAGGCAGGAAATTGGGCATCACCACACACTTGAAGTTCTATTGCTTGGATGTCACTGCTCTCAGCCCATAGTGTGCTGACCCTAACCCGGACAACTCTGAGCCAATTGTGCACCACCCTATGGGACTCCCAATCATGGCCGGTTGTGATACAGCCTGGAATCGAACCAGGGTCCATAGTGACACCTCTAGTACTGAGATGCGGTGCCTTGGACTGCTGTGCCACTCAGGAGCCCTCAAATATTTTTAATCTCTACGGGATAGGTGGACATATACCAAATTGGTGAAGTGAAATGAAAAAAAATAACCTTCCAAAAAATAAAAACCGGCGCGTGCTTATGTATTCACCCCCTTTGCTCCTAAATAAGATTGCACCAGTGGTGTGGGACGTGGACACCGTCATACGGCAGGCCCTGCATACGGAACCTGCACCTGCACAGTGCCTGGAGAACCACGCCTACGTGCCCCCTTACCTGGGCGCACACGGCGCATGTGTCGGGCCATCTTGTGAAAGGCCGTACCATTGTCTGCCTGACAGAGAAGTACTCGTGGCCCACCTTGGCTAGGGACATCCGGGTTTACCTCATGCTGATCCAGTAGTGCCCAGTCTAAGACACCCAGACACCTCCCCTAAGGTAAGCTCCTTCCACTGCCTGTTCCACAACGACTCTGGTATCACTTCTCAGTGGACTTTGTCACTGACCATCCCCCCCCCCCTCCCAGGGGAACACCATCGTCGTTGTGGACCGTTTTTCCAAAGCTTGTAGCCTCCTTCCTCTGCCTGGGATCCCGTCGGCCATGCAAACCGCGGAGGTTCTTTTTACCCACTTCTTCCGGCACTACAGGATCCCAGAGGACATTGTGTCAGACCTTGGCCCTCAGTTCACCTCACACATGTGGAAAGCGATCATGGAACGCATGGGGGTGACTGTCAGTCTCACCTCCGGGTACCTTCCTCAAGTTAATGGGCAGGTGGAGAGGGTCAATCTGGAGGTGGGCTGGTTCCTGAGGTGTTACTGTCAGGACCAGCCAGGGGAGTGGGCAGAGTTTCTACCTTAGGCTGAGTACACACAGAATTCCCTCCTCCCCTAACCTCACTCCTTTCCATTGAATGTCGGGGTATCAGCCGGCCCTGGCACAGTGGTATCTGAGCCACAAGAATGTGTTTCAGACATAAGGAAGTGGATGGCTGCAAACTTTCTACTTTTAAACTCGGACAAAACAGAGATGCTTGTTCTAGGTCCCAAGAAACAAAGAGATCTTCTGTTGAATCTGACAATTAATCTTAATGGTTGTACAGTCGTCTCAAATAAAACTGTGAAGGACCTCAGCGTTACTCTGGACCCTGATCTCTCTTTTGAAGATCATATCAAGACCATTTCAAGGACAGCTTTTTCCATCTACGTAACATTGCAAAAATCAGAAACTTTCTGTCCAAAAATGATGCAGAAAAATTAATCCATGCTTTTGTCACTTCTAGGTTAGACTACTGCAATGCTCTACTTTCCGGCTACCCGGATAAAGCACTAAATAAACTTCAGTTAGTGCTAAATACGGCTGCTAGAATCCTGACTAGAACCAAAACATTTGATCATATTACTCCAGTGCTAGCCTCTCTACACTGGCTTCCTGTCAAAGTAAGGGCTGATTTCAAGGTTTTACTGCTAACCTACAAAGCATTACATGGGCTTGCTCCTACCTATCTCTCTGATTTGGTCCTGCCGTACATACCTACACGTACGCTAAGGTCACAAGACGCAGGCCTCCTAATTGTCCCTAGAATTTCTAAGCAAACAGCTGGAGGCAGGGCTTTCTCCTATAGAGCTCCATTTTTATGGAACGGTCTGCCTACCCATGTCAGAGACGCAAACTCGCTCTCAACCTTTAAGTCTCTACTGAAGACTCATCTCTTCAGTGGGTCATATGATTGAGTGTAGTCTGGCCCAGGAGTGGGAGGGTGAACAGAAAGGCTCTGGAGCAATGAACCGCCCTTGCTGTCTCTGCCTGGCCGGTTCCCCTCTTTCCACTGGGATTCTCTGCCTCTAACCCTATTACAGGGGCTGAGTCACTGGCTTACTGGGACTCTCTCATGCCGTCCCTGGAGGGGGTGCGTCACCTGAGTGGGTTGATTCACTGATGTGGTCATCCTGTCTGGGTTGGCGCCCCCCCCCAACCACCAGTTGGTGGTTGAAGATATCCCTCTAGTGGTGTGGGGGCTGTGCTTTGGCAAAGTGGGTGGGGTTATATCCTTCCTGGGTTATATCCTTCCATCCTCGGATGGGGCCTCAGTGTCTCCTGACCCCTCCTGTCTCAGCCTCCAGTATTTATGTCGCAGTAGTTTGTGTCGGGGGCTAGGGTCAGTTTGTTATATCTGGAGTACTTCTCCTGTCCTATTCGGTGTCCTGTGTGAATCTAAGTGTGCGTTCTCTAATTCTCTCCTTCTCTCTTTCTCTCTCTGAGGACCTGAGCCCTAGGACCATGCCCCAGGAATAATTGACATGATGACTCCTTGCTGTCCCCAGTCCACCTGGCCGTGCTGCTGCTCCAGTTTCAACTGTTCTGCCTGTGATTATTATTATTTGACCATGCTGGTCATTTATGAACAATTGAACATCTTGGCCATGTTCTGTTATAATCTCCACCCGGCACAGCCAGAAGAGGACTGGCCATCCCACATATGCTCTCTCTAATTCTCTCTCTTTCTCTCTCTCGGAGGACCTGAGCCCTAGGACCATGCCCCAGGAATACCTGACATGATGACTCCTTGCTGTCCCCAGTCCACCTGACTGTGCTGCTGCTCCAGTTTCAACTGTTCTGCCTTATTATTATTCGACCATGCTGGTCATTTATGAACATTTGAACATCTTGACCATGTTCTGTTATAATCTCCACCCGGCACAGCCAGAAGAGGACTGGCCACCCCATATAGCCTGGTTCCTCTCTAGGTTTCTTCCTAGGTTTTGGCCTTTCTAGGGAGTTTTTCCTAGCCACCTTGCTTCTACACCTGCATTGCTTGCTGTTTGGGGTTTTAGGCTGGGTTTCCGTACAGCACTTTGAGATATCAGCTGATGTACGAAGGGCTATATAAATACATTTGATTTGATTTGGATTGGATTTGATCTGTGCCTCGACACAATCCTGTCCCGGTGCTCTACAGACACTTCCTACCTTGACAATCCCACACAAAACAAAACCACATACACAAACACGGCACACATGCATACCAAAACAACACAAACACTTTTTACACTCATAATTTACTGTTGCTACTCTTTATTGTTGCTTCTCTTTATTTTTCTCTTATTATTATCAATCATGATGTCTATTCACTTTACCCTGCTATGTACCAATTAACCTCAAATATCTTGTACCCCAGCACATTGATCTGGTACTGCTACTCCCTGTATATACTGCAGCTCCATTGTTGTGTATTTTCATTTTTTTCCTTTGCATTATTGGGAACGGCTCATTAGAAAGATTTATGGTAAAGTCTACACCAGTAGACTGATTTCTACAAAATCAGATGTTATTTTATTTGAAACACTGTGGTAGGTTGATTAATAACCTGAACTAGATTACAGGCACTGGTTACAGTGAGCAGCTTCCTCTTGATCAGGCAGCTTGATGAGAACCAATCTACATGTGACCAGATTCAGGAAACTAGGCTTATTTTGCAATTCACGACTTCAAAGGAGAGCTGTTGAACATAAAACCTTTTTTTTAATCAAAATGCTTTTTTGGCCAGAAATGTTTTTTCGAACATGTGAACTTTCACATGCCTTAATATCAAACGTGTATGCCATCTGCAAATCAAATACAATTGTTAAATTAGAAGCCTAGTTGGTTTAGCCACAGAACAGGTGTGCAACCTTCCAGCTAGCCATGATTGGCTGAGATAATGAGTGGGCTGGACATGCCGAGAGGTGAGTTTGGATTGGCTGCCATATAGCGCACGTCTATTGGAGCTGGTCAGTATGTCTAGGTAATCGTGTCAAACTCAGCTTTTTTTTAAATGTATCGTCTGGTAAAACTGCATAAATCTAATGTCAAGTTAATGTGTACTGTTAGCTGAATGGCTGGCTAGCTAACATTATGTGTTTGCTCTACACATTCTGGAGGACCGAGTTTTGAAATCAGTGGAATTCGAGGATGGATTACATGGTCAAACTAAGCCTAAGGGCAACAGTGCATGGCAGGAGACACGTCCAACCATGATGTATACTGGTAAGATAGTCTAGCTAGCTATATTTTCAGATATTTAAAGTTTCTTATAACGTTACGTCATGCATTGGGATTTATTGTTTACCTAGCTAGCTATCTAGCTACACTTCTTAACAAAAGACTCGTATGCCAGAGTGCAGATTAACTGATGAATTTTTGAACGCTCAACACCCGTTGAATATGTGCGGTGTCAGTAAACGTTGAAAACAAAGCGTAATTCAATTGTTGCCAGCAGAACAGTTAGTCACCAACACTCTAGATAACATGAAAAGTAGCTGGCAAGTTAGTACAGAATGCACCGATGAACCCTTAGAGAGAAGGGTGTAGCTAAGGCTTAAGAATGGCTCTCCAATAGTAGTACCAAAATGTTGGAAGACAGTTCTCAAAACTGAGTTTACAATTGAACAACTTTCAAAGTATAATTACTTCCCTACTGTTGCCTTAAATGCAGTGTATGATATACCAGTCTCTACTGTATCCAATGTAAAAAACTCAAATGAAATTCAAATGTTGCTACATAAGACTGAATCTAGGTGATGAGTCACACATTCAGGTGACCCAGAAAATAGACCTCTGTTAACATCACACACATTATCAAGAATTGCACACATATTTCCAGATATTGACTGTTACCACTTGATGGCCTATAGCAGCACCCCAAAAGAAGAGGTTTTAGATGAGGCAGGTGAATTTGCAACCACAACGCCTCATTAGACATGAGATGCTCTCTACCCTTTCCAGGAAAGTGGCTCTGACCATATATAGCAACACCTCCCCCATAGACATTCCTGTCTCTTCTGTAGATGTTATATCCCTGTATTGCTACTGCTGTATTATGAAATTAGATATTTAAGTGAGTCTCAGAGTTGGCCAATATATTAATGTTATCTGATGTTAGCAAGTTATTGATTTCATTAAATGTATTTCTCAGGCTACATACCGTCGGGAAGTATTCAGACCCCTTGACGTTTCACATTTTGTTACAATACAGCCTTATTGTAAAATGGATTAAATAAAAAAAAATCTACACACAATACCCCATAATGGGGGGTAATATAGAAATACCTGATTTACATAAGTATTCAGACCATTTGCTATGAGACTTGAAATTGAGCACCGGTGTTTCCTGTTTCCATGATTCATCCTTGAGATGTTTCTACAACTTGATTGGAGTCCACCTGTGGTAAATTCAATTGATTGCACATGATTGGGAAAGATTCGGAAAGGCCCACACCTGTCAATATAAGGTCCCACAGTTGACAGTGCATGTCAGAGCAAAAATCCAAGACATGAGGTCGAAGGAATTATTCTTACAGCTCCGGGACAGGATTGTGTCGAGGCACAGATCTGGGAAAGGGTACTAAAAACTGTTTGCAGCAAGGACACAGTGGCCTCCATCATTCTTAAACGGAAGAAGTTTGGAACCATCAAGACTCTTCCTAGAGCTGGCTGCCAGGGCAAACTGAGCAATCGGGGGGGAAAGCCTTGGTCAGGCAGGTGACCAAGAACCCGAAGGTCACTGACAGAGCACTAGAGTTCCTCTGTGGAGATGGGAGAACCTTCCAGAAGGACAACCATCTCTGCAGCACTCCACCAATCAGGCCTTTATGGTATAGTGGCCAGATGGAAGCCACTCCTCAGTAAAAGGCACATGACAGCCCGCTTGGAGTTAGCCAAAAGGCACCTAAAACTCTCAGACCATGAGAAACAAGGTTCTCTGGTCTGATGAAACCAATATTGAACTCTTTTGCCTGAATCCCCAGTGTCACGTCTGGAGGAAACCTGGCACCATCCCTATGGGGAAGCATGGTGGTGGCAGCAATCGCTGGCAAAGGTGCTTCAACAAAGTACTGAGTAAAGGGTCTGAATACTTATGCAAATGTTATTTATATTTTATATTAGCAAACATTTCTACAAGCCTGATTTTGCTTTGTCATGAGGTATTGTGTGTAGGTAAATGATGGGGGGAAAAAACTATTATCAATTTTACAACAAGGCTGTAACCTATCAAAATGTGAGGAAAAAAATCAAGGGTCCGAATTCTTTCCGAATTCACTGTTTATTAATATGCCAATTTTCCTCTTTTTGCCCTTTCCTGGGTAGCTTACTATAAAGCATATATCTAGCCTTTTATTTTTAACTGGGTCCATGTTACCCATTCCCTTTGTGTTCAACAATCACTCAGCTTAGTTTCACAGAGAGAGTACATAATGAAAGATCTTGACTTGGTGTCATGACTATTAGCTAGTAGTGAACGTTAGCGCCAAAAGCACTGTTCACACACAAACAGCCAGCCTCTGATTCAGCTAAAAGCCTCAAAGATGTATTTACCTAACAGCCATTAGCTGGGGCTATGTTTTCTCTTATTTTCTCTCTTCTCTCAAAGTGTTGATTTCCCTTTATCCCTCCCATTGATCGCTCTTTCCTTTTCCCCTACTGAACATCAAACAAAATCCATTCCCTGGGAGGGTTGGCTCTATCCAGCCTCTGCCAGCGTCCCAAATTGCACCATATTCCCTTTGTAGGGCACTACTTTCAACCAGAGCCTTATGGGTAGCCGTAAGGAATAAGATGCTATTTGGGATACAGACTCTCTCTCTGCCCCTAAAGCGGCTCTGGACCTGCGTCCGAGTGGCTCTGTTTGACAGCTTACAAATGAACCTGACCCCTGGTCACCCGGAGCGGTCAGCGCCCTGCTCCCTTCTCGCCCTTACCACTCGGCGTAGAAGAGTAGTGTAGAGCAGCACACAAAGCATAGCGTAACACAAACATACACACACACACGGAGGCGGGCACGCATTTTCCCCCACACAAACTCCACCCAACCATATCCTAATCTCTTCCCTGGGTGCACTTTTTCATGATGTTGACTTGTACATTATGCTCTCCAAACACAGATACATGCGTTTCCCACCACTCTTATACATGGGCAATTACATCAATAGTGTATTGTTACTGTAGGATTCACCCCACCAAATCTTCTGACATGAAATTCACACAAACGCCTGAGCAGAAAATGTATATTTCACATTTGACGAGAGAATGAAATATTCATGTTGAACCCTTGTGAAAACCTAATGTAGCTACATTAATATTTATCCACAACTTAACTATTTATTATGTTTGCTGTGGGAGAATGTTGCAGCCTCAAAGAAACCTGAGGTCCTTCTAGGTGAGTGGAGTACTGGCCATAGATATTGTCTGCAGTCAGAAAGTGGAAAACAAAGCTGAAAACTCTTCAAACAGTCTTGGCCAGCTAGCAATGCGGACTTATTTTCCAGACCAAAGAACATATACTTTGCCTGGTTGGATGGACCTAAATCTAAAATTGAATTGACGACAACACTGGGTTATACTTGACATTGCGTAGATAGACCCAATATCTAATGAACTACCAATGGAATAATCTGTGTTATTGTACGTGCATAGCCTACAGTATCTTGACAAGGTGGTAACATACAGTTAATTATCTACATTTAACCTACTGTATGTATTTTAAAATATGTATATTTTAACCAAACCCTCTGTTGAGAGCTGTTAGCAGATAATGAAGGGTATTATTTACAGAAGGGTGGAGAGGTGGAGGACACAGAGGAACAGAGGAGCTGGCTTACAGAGAGGAGAACAGATGTGATGTGTGTGTAGAGCCCAGAGGCCCAGAGCAGAACTGGCCCATCTTGGCCTGCCTCTCTCTGCCAGCTCTACACACACAAGCACACACACGCGTACAACCACATCCCCCTTCATCCTCACCCACATTCACAGAAACACACACACTCCTCCGCAACATCTGTCCAAGGCTGGCCCAAAGAGAGACCCCAGCAGCAAGGAGCAGCTTGAACAGTGGTTTGGCTCGACTGACGAGACCAGCGCAGCACAGCACAGCAGCTGCCCTCAGACTGTCAGAGAGTGATGGGGAGAAGTACAACCGTTTATACATGTGTACTCTACAGTCAACAAGCTCTTACAGTCTCACTGCAGAATTAGACATTAATCAACTTCTCCAAATGTCAAAGTTGCTCCAAACTTCGAAGTGTTTTTGTTGCTCCTGCTGCTCTGTATTGTTCCATGTTTAGGCACTCATTAAGGTAAGGGTTAAGGTTTGGGATAGGGTTACAACATAATGTTTAGGCACTCATTGAGGTAAGGGTTAAGGTTTGAGATAGGGTTACAACATAATGTTTAGGCACTCATTGAGGTAAGGGTTACGGTTTGGGATAGGGTTACAACATAATGTTTAGGCACTCATTAAGGTAAGGGTTAAGGATTGGGATAGGGTTACAACGTAACGTTTAGGCACTCATTCCAAATGGTCACAGTAAGGGTTAGGGATTTTTAAAAAGTGTCTAAGACTGGGATCGAACACACAACCTTCTGATCCAGAGTCATGGGATTAACCCCATCCACAACACCCAAGCCTACTTGATGGTGATAGTACTCACTCTTGCCCCTAGTGGCCAGTTGAAGTCATTTCCCGATGTTCTCAGGACATGGCTAGATGTCCAATTTCAATTTGGCTGCTATAGTCCCAGAGTCCAAGCCTGTCTACTCATGTGTGGTAGAGCCTCAGAGCTAGTGTTTGAGTGTGAGTGTACACAAGTTTATGTGCGTCACACGCATGTGTATGTTCCGACCACGTGAGTACATCGAGTCACTCCTATGTGAACTCCACAGTACCTGCAGCTGAGCAGCTCTGACTCTGTGGCGGGTGAAGACAGAACTCAAGCAGACGACATACAGATGTCATGCAAATAAAAGGCCTCTGGAGAAAATAAGCATTTTTTCCCATTTCACTTCCTCTACAGCCCTCAAACTCAATTGTGGACATCGAAACAAGTTCCACTGCTTCCCCCCCCCCCCCCCCCCCCGAAAAATAGCAGGCTCAAGTCCTCTCAGGGTAGGAGTTGAATTCCCCTGCTCTAAAGTATACCACCCAATCCATGTTAAACCGAGGAATGTACAGTTGAAGTCGGAAGTTTAAAAATACACATAGGTTGGAGTCATTAAAACTCCATAAGTTTCTTGTTAACAAACCATAGTTTTGGCAGGTCGGTTAGGATATCTACTTTGTGCATGACATGTAATTTTTCCAACAATTGTTTACAGACAGATTATTTCACTTACAATTCACTGTATCACAATTCCGGTGGGTCAGAGGTTAACATACACTAAATTGACTGTGCCTTTAAACAGCAAGGAAAATGGATTTAGAATATTCTGATAGGCTAATTGACATAATTTGAATCAATTGGAGGTGTACCTGTGGATGTATTTCAAGGCCTACCTTCAAACTCAGGGTCTCTTTGCTTGACATCATAGGAAAATCTAAAGAAATCAGCCAAGATCTCAGAAAAAAAGGAGTAGATCTCCACAAGGCTGGTTCATCCTTGGGAGCAATTTCCAAATGCCCGAAGGTACCAAGTTCATCTGTAGAAAATAATAGTAGGCAAGTATAAACACCATGGGACCACGCAGCCGTCATACTGCTCAGGAAGGAGACGTGTTCTGTCACCTAGAGATGAACGTACTTTGGTGCGAAAAGTGCAAATCAATCCCAGAACAAACAGCAAAGGATCTTGTGAAGATGCTGGAGGAAACGGGTACAAAAGTATCTATACCCACAGTAAAACGAGTCCTATATCGACAACCTGAAAGGCCACTCAGCAAGGCAGAAGCCACTGCTCCAAAACCGCCATAAATAAGGCAGACTACGTTTTGCAACTGCACATGGGGAGTGATCGTATTTTTTGGAGAAATGTCCTCTGGTCTGATGAAACAAAAATATAACTGTTTGGCCATAATGACCATCATTATGTTTGGAGGAAAATGGGGGAGGCTTGCAAGCCGAAGAACACCATCCCAACCGTGAAGCACGGGGGTGGCAAAATCATGATGTGGGGATGCTTTGCTGCAGGAGGGACTGGTGCACTTCACAAAATAGATGGCGTCACGTGGAACGTGAAGTGGATATATTGAAGCAACATCTCAAGGCATCAGTCAGGAAGTTAAAGCTTGGATGCAAATGGGTCTTCCAAATGGACAATCCCAAGCATCCTTCCAAAGTTGTGGCAAAATCACTTAAGGACAACAAATTCATGGTATTGGAGTGGCCATCACAAATCCCTGATCTCCTTCCAATAGAAAATTTGTGGGCAGAAATGAAAAAGCGTGTGCCAAGAAGGAGGCCTACAAACCTGATTCAGTTACACCAGCTCTGTCAGAAGGAATGGGCCAAAATTCACCCAACTAATTGTGGGAAGCTTGTGGAAGGCTACCTGAAACGTTTGACCCAAGTTAAACATTTTAAAGGCAATGCTACCAAATACTAATTCAGCGTATGTAAACTTCTGACCCACTGGGAATGTGATGAAAAAAATAAAAGCTGAAATAAATAATTCTCTGTACTGTTATTCTGACATTTCACATTCTAAAAGTAAAGTGGTGACCCCAACTGACCTAAGCAGGGAATTTTTACTAGTATTAAATATCAGGAATTGTGAAAAACTGAGTTTAAATGTATTTGGTTAAGGTGTATGTAACTGTATCTACTGTACCTTTATGGGCAATCTGTGTTTCCTGATTCCCTGAACAGGTTTGAGTAGCAGTGTCTGAGTTGCACTTCCCCCCTTCATTCTCCTCCTCCCTCCCTCCATTACTCTCTCTCTACCTCTCTGTCCTCTCCTTCTCTGACTCTCTTTCCCCTACTCCCCCCTCCATCCCTATTTCCCCCTCTCTCTCTCCCAAAGTCATACTAATTAGTGTTTAGAGCAGTACTCCCGACGGTAAGGTTGTCAAGGCAATGCCAACCCATATTGGGAGGGCCTATCTCCTGCCATCAGCCGAAGGGGAAATCAGACACCTGCTCTGGGACACCCGCTCGGCCCTGTGCCCACCAAACTGCCACACGCCTGCCTCAAATATTATTAACCTTGCTCAATTACACCCCCTGACAATGGAGAGTGGAGCCTCGGAGAAAGGGGTTCTGTAACAATTAAGGACTAGCCAGAGTGGGAATACTATCCTGTTGAGGAGAAATTTGTGTAGTTGTTGTTATTTGGTCAGTGTTTCCATGAGGCAGCCTGCTCCAACCCCTATACTGCAAACAAGAGAAAGCTCCATCTCCCAAAACAACAAAGTACTCCTTTTGACTAATGTCATATTTTCTCTCCTCATTTCTTTCCCTGCTGCCTTTTTTTAGAAGCATTTCTCTTGTTAATCTGTGTTTTCCCTTCGGGTAGCAGATTAAAAAACCCAGCAGAAGGGAAAATGGGTGGGGAGGCTATAATCAATAGAGTATGCAGGGATTTAAATCCCTGCCCAGGGTTGTTTTTTAAGCACCACATCCTGTGTACTGAGTGTGTGTTACACACAGGGTAGGGCCGATCAGAGTGTGTGTGTGTGTGCGCACCTGCGCGCGCCACAGGCCGGCCAATCAGAGCCTCTGGACCACAGCAGTGAACAAATCAATAGCCCAGCCAGAGATTATTAAATGTTTTGCTTACTAGTGTGTGGGGATTGTGTGCGTGCGTTCATGCGTGTGACCACCGCCCGTAGATGATTTAATGTGGCCCAGGTGATTGGTTTAATAAGCATATGGTGGGTTTCTTCAAGCTCCGCCAATAAGAACAATGTTATGGTGTCTCTCTGCACCATGCATCAGGCCAATGGATAGATAGTGGTGTTCAAAATGATTGGATCCCTTGAAAAAGATCTGTCAAAAAGACTATAAAATACAAATACTATATGCAAAAAAAATAACATACAGGACCAGTCAAAAGTTTGGACACACCTACTCATTCAAGGGTTTTTCTTATATATATATTTTTTTTTCGACATTGTAGAATAATAGCGAAGACAAACTATAAAATAACACATGAACACAAAAAAAGTTCATATATTTTATATTTGAGGTTCTTCAAAGTAGTCACCCTTTGCCTTGATGACAGCTTTGCACACTATTGGCATTCTCTCAATGAGCTTGATGAGGTAATCACCTGTAATGCAATTCAATTAACAGGTGTGCCTTGTTAAAAGTTCATTTGTGGCTGCTTTTCCTTCACTCTGTGGTCCAATTCATCCCAAACCATATAAATTGGGTTAAGGTGATTGTGGAGGCCAGGTCATCTGATGCAGCACTCCATCACTCTCCTTCTTGGTCAAATAGCCTTTACACAGCCTGGAGGTGTGTTGGGTCATTGTCCTGTTGAAAAATACATAGTCCCACAAAGCGCAAACCAGATGGGATGGCGTATTGCTGCAGAATGCTGTAGTAGCCATGCTGGTTAAGTGAACCTTAAATCACTTAGTGTCACCAGCAAAGCACCCCAACACCATCACACCTCCTCCTCCATGCTTCACGGTGGGAACCACACATGCGGAGAACATCTGTTCACCTACTTAGTGTCTCACAATGGAACCAGAAATCTCAAATTTGGACAGAATCAAAAGGACCAAAGAACAGAATCTGCTTGGGCCAAGAAATAAATCTGATTGCCGCTGGTCTAATGTTCATTGCTCGTGTTTCTTGGTCCAAGCAAGTCTCTTCTTTTTATTGGTGTCGTTTAGTAGAGGTTTCTTTGAACAATTGATGTTGAGATGTGTCTGTCTTGACCACTGTGAAGACTCTTTATTCGGGCTGCAATCTGAGGTGCAGTTAAATCTCTAATTAATCCTGGGTCTTCCATTCCTGTGGCGGTCCTCATGAGAGCCAGTTTCATCATAGCGCTTGAGGTTGTTTGTGACTGCACTTGAAAAATTAAAAAAAAGTTATCGAAATGTTACTCATTGACTGACCTTCATGTCTTAAAGTAATGATGGTTTGTCGTTTTTCTTTGCTTATTTGAGATGTTCTTGCCATAGTATGGGCTTGGACTTTTACCAAATAGGGCTATCTTCTGTATACCATCCCTACCTTGTCACAACACAACTGATTGGCTCAAACACAATAAGAAGGAAAGAAATTCCACAACAAGGCACACTTGTTAATTGAAATGCATTCCAGGTGACTACCTCATGAAGCTGGTTAAGAGAATGCCAAGAGTGTGGAAAGCTGTCAAGGCAAAGGTTGGATACGTTTAAGAATCTAAAATATATTTTGATTTAACACTTTTTTTGGTTACTACATGTTTTGATGTCTTCACTATTGTTCAGTAATGTAAATTGTGAAAAACAAATACTAGAAAAACCCTTGAATCTGTAGGTGTGTCCAAACTTGACTGGTAACTACTACCGTACCCTTTTCAAAGGCACTTAAACATTTTGTCTGAATGGCACACATACACAATTCTTCATGTTTTGTATATTATTACTTGAACTTTGTTTTTTTTTTAAATGGCAAAAAGATACAGGTCAAAATGATTGGATCCCTTGTTTTCAGTATTACTGCACCCTCCCGTTGCGACACCAATCCTTTTACAAAATGTTTTATGAGATTGGAGAACACATTGGAATGGATCTTAGCCCAGTCCTCCATACAGAACCTTTCCAGATCCAGCCCTCTTCAATTCAAACCACAGGTTTTCAATGGGGTTCCATTCTGAAAACTGAGGTGGCCAATAATTAACAAGGACCATAGGACCAGTGGAAGCAAATCATTATTTTGCTTGTCTTCTAAAATACTTTTCTTGAGTGCTTAGTAGGACTTTTACCATTCTATTCACAACGTTGCATGGAGACCTATGATTGAAGTGACATCAATGTCAGGTAGTGGGGACTAGGAAACTATCAAAGGATCAGTTATTAAAGCAGGGAAATAACAAAGGAAATAAATGACCCTCGGCTTCAAAATAATTACACATCGACCACAGAGGAACCATTTCTTCAATGGTTTTCCATTACCTTCTATTCAGGAAAACTCCCATTATGAAGAAAAGTACATTATGGCCTCACACAGAGAAGGTTAAATGTACATGAAATGCTAAAAACCAAAAGAGAAAAGGCTTGAATAGGCTTGAGTAACGTTAATCTCTGCCTACTTAATATTCCCATGTCAGTAGTTTAAATTAAATATAAAACATATCATACATTTACAGTAAATAAAGATGTGTTCAATTTACAGTAAATATAAAGATGTGTTAAATTTACAGTAAATGTTAGGAGTGGAAAGGCTAGAACGGCGTTAATCTCTGTTTAATTACCCTTTCTATGTATGAGAAGTGGTCCAATACCAATCATATGCACAACCATCATTGCATACGTCCAGCATTAGACAAATGTTAAACTAAGCTGTAAGCAAAACCACTTAAATACAGTTGAAGTCGGAAGTTAACATACACCTTAGGTTGGAGTCATTAAAGCTTGTTTTTCAACCACTCCACAAATTTCTTGTTAACAAACTATAGTTTTGGCAAGTCGGTTAGGACATCTACTTTATGCATGACGCAAGTAATTTTTTTCAACAATTGTTTACAGGCAGATTATTTCACTGTATCACAATTCCAGTGGGTCAAGAAGCTAACATACACTAAGTTGACTGGGCCTTTAAACAGCTTGGAAAATTCCAGAAAATGATGTCATGGCTTTAGAAGCTTCTGATAGGCTAATTGACATCAGTTGAGTAAATTGGAGGGTGTACCTGTGAATGTATTTCAAGGCCTACCTTCAAACTCAGTGCCTCTTTGCTTGACACCGTGGGAAAATCAAACTAAATCAGCCAAGATGTCAGAAAAAGAATTGTAGACCTCCACATGTATGGTTCATCCTTGGGAGCAATTTCCAAATGCCAAAAGGTACCAAGATCATCTGTACAAACAATAGTACGCAAGTATAAACACCATTGGACCACGCAACTGTCATACCGCTTAGGAAGGAGACGCGTTCTGTCTCCTAGAGATTAACGTACTTTGAGAAAAGTGCAAATCAATCCCAGAACAACAGCAAAGGACCTTGTGAAGATGCTGGAGGAAACAGGTACAAAAGTATCTACAGTGGGGCAAAAAAGTATTTAGTCAGCCACCAATTGTGCAAGTTCTCCCACTTAACAAGATGAGAGAGGCCTGTAATTTTCATCATAGGTACACTTCAACTATGACAGACAAAATGAGGGAAGAAAAATACAGAAAATCACATTGTAGGATTTAATGAATTCATTAGCAAATTATGATGGAAAATTTGCTTGCTTTGGTGCGGCTGGCTTCCGGGTTGAATGCGCGCTGTGTTAAGAAGCAGTGCGGCTCGGTTGGGTTGTGTATCGGAGGACGCATGACTTTCAACCTTCGTCTCTCCTGAGCCCATACGGGAGTTGTAGCGATGAGATAAGATAGTATCTACTAACAATTGAATACCACGAAATTGGGGAGAAAAAAGGGGGTAAAATAAAATATAAAAATAAATTTAAAAAAAAAGAGATCCATGTCAGAGGTAGAGTGATAATGTGCCTGTCATCAATATTGGGGTAACCGTTTAGAAATTACTGCAGTTTTTGTACATAGTCCCCCCATTTTAAAACTAAAAGGGTATTGGGACAAATTCACTTATGTGTATTAAAATAAGTATTTGTTCCCATATTAATAGTATGACTGAATCAAGCTTGTGACTCTACACATTTGTTTGATGTATTTGCTCTTTGTTTTGGTTGTGTTTCAAATTATTTTGTGCCAAATAGAAATGAATGATAAATAATGTATTGTCATTTTAGATTCACTTTAATTGTAAATAAAAATAGAACATGTTTCTAAAAACATCTACGTTAATAATGCAGTTGCTACCATGATTACAGATAATCCTGAATGTATTATGAATAATGATAACCACATCATTTTTAGGTCTGTTTTGGTAATGAGATCCTTAATTTCGAAAATGATAAGCTAATTCTAATGTATAGTCAATGGGTGTGCTGATCCCATTTTGACATATGTACCTGTTTTACACTCACCTATACTGTTGTATGATATTCCAAGGAAGTTGTTGGTGCATATCCCCAGCACTCCATCACTCTCCTGTGTGTTGGGTCATTGTCCTGTTGAAAAACAAATAAGTCCCTGTAGGGGTTTTCTTCCGTTGAAGGAGAGGACCAAAGCGCAGCGTGGTTTGTGTTCATCTTATTTAATAAATAAATCCAAACTGAACAATTCAATTTACAAAAAACAACAAATGTGAAAACAGTACCGTGTGGTGTAAAACACGGAAACAATCACCCACAAAACAACAGTGAAACCCAGGCTACCTAAGTATGATTCTCAATCAGAGACAACTAACGACACCTGCCTCTGATTGAGAACCATACTAGGCATACTAGAAACACAAAACATAGAATGCCCACCCAACTCACGTCCTGACCAATTCAAACAAACAAATAACACAAATACTAGGGTCAGAACGTGACAGTCCCACTAAGCGCAAACCAGACGGGATGGCGTATCGCTGCAGAATGCTGTGGTAGCCATGCTGGTTAACTGTGCCTTGAGTTCTAAACAAATCACTGACAGTGTCGCCAGGAAAGCACCCACACACCATCACACCTCCTCCTCCATGCTTCACAGTGGGAACCACAGATGCGGAGATCATCCGTTCACCTACTCTGCGTCTCACAAAGACATGGAGGTTGGAACCAAAAATCTCAGATTTTAACTCTATCGTCTATAGCTCATGTTTCTTGACCCAAGCAAGTCTCTTCTTATTATTGGTGTCCTTTAATAGTGGTTTCTTTGCAGCAATTCGACCATGAAGGCCTGATTCACCCAGTCTCCTCTGAACAGTTGATGTTGAGATGAGTCTGTTACTTGAACTCTGAAGCATTTATTTGGGCTGCAATCTGAGGCGCAGTTAATTGCCCATTTCTGAGGCTGGTAACGATAATGAACTTATCCTCTGCAGCAGAGGTAACTCTGGGTCTTCCTTTCCTGTGGTGTTCCTTATGAGAGCCAGTTTCATCATAGCACTTGTTTGTTTTTGCAACTGCATTTAATGAAACTTTCAAAGTTCTTGAAATTTTCCGGAGTGACTGACCTTCATGTCTTAAAGTAATGATGGACTGTCGTTTCTCTTTGCTTATTTGAGCTGTTCTTGACATAATATGGACTTGGTCTCTTACCACATAGGGCTAACTTCTGTATACCAACCCTACCTTGTCACAACACAACTGATTGGCTCAAACACGTTAATAAGGAAAGACATTCCACAAGTTAACTTTTAACAAGGCACACTTGTTAATTGAAATGAATCCCAGGTGACTACCTCATGAAGCTGGTTGAGAGAATGCCAAGAGAGTGCAAAGCTGTCATCGAGGCATAGGGTAGCTGTAACGATGTGCGCTGAGAGTCAGGAAGCACGTTCAGGGAGTGAGTGTTTTAATAAATAAATGAAACGTAACACAAAACAAACACAAACAACGCACAGACAGGAATAAGAAACAGAAAGAATGACGCCTGGGGAAGGAACCAAAGGTAGTGACGTACAGGGCATGTAATCAAGGAGGTGATTGAGTCCAAGGGAGCATTTTGACGCGCATGAGAGTTTAACGATGGTGACAGGTGTGTGCCATAACGAGCAGCCTGGTGACCTAGAGGCCGGAGAGGGAGCACAAGTGACATTAGCTACTTTGAAGAATCTCATATATTAAATATATTTTGATTTGTATAACACTTTTTTTGGTTACTACATGATTCCATATGTGTAATTGCAAAGTTTTAATATACTCAGTATTATTCTACAATGTAGAAAATAGTAAAATGAAGAAATCCCTGGAAAGGTGTGTCCAAATATTTTACTGGTACTGTATATACAGTGCATTTGGAAAACTATACAGACCCCTTGACTTTTTCCACATTTTGCTACGTTACAGCCTTATTCTAAAATGCATTAAATAAAAACGTTTCCTCATTAATCTACACACGATACCCCACAAAGACAAAGTGAAAACACTTTTTGTTTGTTTGAAATGTTTAAAAATGTGTAATACTTGTTTTTTATAAATACCTATTTTATATGGCAAAGGGTATTCAGAAGCTTTGCTATGAGATTCAAAATAGAGCTCAGGTGCATCCTGTCTCCATTTATCATCCTTGAGACGTTTCTACAACTTGATTGGAGTCCATCTGTGGTAAATTCAATTGATTGGCCATGATTTCGAAAGGCACACACCTGTCTATATAAGGTCCCACAGTTGACAGTGCATGTCAGAGCAAAAACCAAGCCATGAGGTTTAAGGAATTGTCCGTAGAGCTCGGAGATAGGATTGTGTCAAGGCACAGATCTGGGGAAGCGTACCAAAGAATGTCTGCAGCATTGAAGGTTCCCAAGAACACAGTGGCCTCCATCATTCTTAAATGGAATATGTTTTGAACCACCAGGACTCTTCCTAGAGCTGGCCAAACTGAGCAATCGGGAGAGAAGGGCCTTGTACAGGGAGATGACCAAGAAACCGATGGTCACTCTGACAGAGCCCCAGAGTTCGTCTGTGGAGATGGGAGAACATTCCAGATGGACAACCATCTCTGCAGCACTCCACCAATCAGGCCTTTATGGCAGAGTGGCCAGACGGAAGCCAAGTGTTCTTGGGCTGAGCGGGAAAAGACAAGGATGTCATCGAGGTAGACGAAGACAAACCGGTTCAACATGTCGCGTAGAATATCATTAACAAGAGCCTAGAACACAGCACGGGCATTGGTAAGGCCAAATATCATGACCAAATCAAATCATCAAATCAAATTTATTTATATAGCCCTTCGTACATCAGCTGATATCTCAAAGTGTTGCATAGAAACCCAACCTAAAACCCCAAACAGCAAGCAATGCAGGTGTAGAAGCACGGTGGCAAGGAAAAACTCCCTAGAAAGGCCAAAACCTAGGAAGAAACCTAGAGAGGAACCAGGCTATGTGGGGTGGCCAGTCCTCTTCTGGCTGTGCCGGGTGGAGATTATAACAGAACGTGGCCAAGATGTTCAAATGTTCATAAATGACCAGCATGTTCAAATAATAATAATCACAGGCAGAACAGTTGAAACTGGAGCAGCAGCATGGCCAGCAGCAAGGAGTCATCATGTCAGGTAGTCCTGAGGCATGGTCCTAGGGCTCAGGTCCTCCGAGAGAGAGAAAGAAAGAGAGAATTAGAGAGAGCATACTTAAATTCACACAGGACACCGGATAGGACAGGAGAAGTACTCCAGATATAACAAACTGACCTAGCCCCCGACACATAAACTACTGCAGCATAAATACTGGAGGCTGAGACAGGAGGGGACAGGAGACACTGTGGCCCCATCTGAGGACACCCCTGGACAGGGCCAAACAGGAAGGATATAACCCCATCCACTTTGCCAAAGCACAGCCCCCACACCACTAGAAGGATATCTTCAACCACCAACTTACCATCCTGAGACAAGGTTGAGTATAGCCCATAAAGATCTCCGCCACGGCACAACCCAAGGGGGGTGCCAACCCAGACAGGAAGATCACATCAGTGACTCAACCCACTCAAGTGACGCATCCCTCCTAGGGACAGTATGAAAGAGCCCTAGTAAGGCAGAGAATCCCAGTGGAAAGAGGGGAACCGACCAGGCAGAGACAGCAAGGGCGGTTCGTTGCTCCAGAGCCTTTCTGTTCACCTTCAGACTCCTGGGCCAGACTACACTCAATCATATGACCCTATGACCAGACTTATCTTATGACCACTGGCCGTGTTGAAGGCGGTCTTACACTCGTCCCCTTCCCGTATCCTCAGGAGCTGGTAGGTGTTCCGTAGATCGAGCTTGGAGAACACGGTGGCCCCCTGAAGCGGCTCAAGGGCCAAGTAGATGAGTGGTAGCGGGTAGCGGATCTTCACCGTTATGTCGATGAGACCCCGGTAGTCGATGCACAGGCACAGGGTTTTGTCCTTCTCCACAAAGAGGAACCCTGCGCCGGCGGGGGAGGCGGAAGGATTGATGAACCCTGCAGCTAGTGAGTCCTCAATGTAGGTCTCCGGCCTCGAAATAGAGTACAGTTGTCCCCGGGACTTAGTGGTTTCTGGGAAAATGTCAATCCTGCAGTCATGTGGTCAGTGTGGTAGAAGTGAAGTGGCCCGGATCTTACTGAATACCTCCCGAAGGTCCTGGTACTCAGAGGGAATGGCGAAGAGGTCTGGGGCAACTTCTGAGACCACAGGAAGACATTCAGGGGAAGGCTCCACTGACTTCAGGCAATGGGCATGGCAGAACGGACACCAGCCCATGATGACACCAGCAGACCAGTCAATGAGGGGATTGTGTCGCTGGAGCAAGGAGAATCCCAATACCTTGGGAACCAGGAATTGAATTGTCTAACTGTGGTTCCCTGACACATGTAGGTTGATGGGGGTGGTATTGTGGGTGACCCGTTCCAGAGATCACCCGTCCAGCGCTCTAACGCCCATGGGAATTGAGAGGGGCTGAGTGGGTAAGTTCAGCTCGGAAGCCAGTGTAGCGTCCATAAAACTCTCATCGGCCACAGAGTCGATGAGAACCCGGAGAGATTTTGACTGGTTCCCCCACAGCAAAATGGCATGAAAAGGGTGCATGTAAGGGGAGAGGAAAAGTTATCCTTTTGGCCCATCAGACTACTTGCTCCTACCGGTGAGCCTGGTAATTTAGTGGACAGGTGGAGACAAAATGACAAGTAGTCCCGCAATACAGCCAACTCTTAGTGTGAAGCCTGTTTAGCCATTCAGCTAGCTCAGAGGCAAGGTGGAATCGACTCTCCTCTCCTTCCTTCGTTCCCGTAGTCGCCCATTGATCCGAATGGTCAAGGTGATGAGCGAGTCGAGATCCTTCGGTGGTTCCCGGGCCGCAAGCTCGTCCTTTACTTCCTCCGACACTCCATGGAGGAACATGTCGCACAGCGCTTCCGGGTTCCAGGTACTGTCAGTTGCCAACATGTGGAAATCCACCTCACTGCAGGAGTCTTGCCGAAGCTGGATTAACTTCCGGGCCTCTTTCGCAGCCTCTCTCCCAGACAATGGAGCCTCAAAAACGTTCTTACCTCCGCCATGAACTTCTCCAGACTGAAACATACAGCCGACTGTTGTTCCCATACTGCCGTAGCCCAGGCGAGAGCCCTCTCGGACATTAGCGTGATGAGGTACGCTATCTTAGAGAGGTCTGGGGGAAGGAGGAGGTTTGCAGCTCGATGATGAGGGAACACTGAGTGAGAAACACCCGACAGATGCCCGACTCTCCATCGAAGCGTTCTAGAGGAGGTAAGCGGGGTTCCGAAGTGACAGGGGAGGCGGCACTGCTAACAGCCCAGTTACTGAGGGGCTGGGAGGTTACCGTCATGGTAGGCTGCCTAACAGACAACCCACAGAATTACTCCAGCAATGTGTTCAACGCTTGGTCATGGCGTTCGGCCAAGGTCTGGAACCCTTCCACGAGACCACAAAGCAACTCCTCAAGCCTTCCAATGGTGGCTCCTTGGGAGGAGATGGCGTTGCGGAGCTGGTCCGAGTCTGCCGGGTCAGTCACGGCCAGTTCATACTGTCACGTTTCAGGTAAGACCCAGATGCAGACAGTGTCGAAGTAACAAAAGTGTATTACTAATACAGGGGCAGGCAAAACAACAGGTCAGGGGCAGGGAGAGGTCAGTAATCCAGATAGGGTTCCTGTCTGGGTTGGCACCCCCCCTTGGGTTGTGCCGTGGCAGAGATCTTTGTGGACTATACTCGGCCTTGTCTCCGGATGGTAGGTTGGTGGTTGAGGATATCCCTCTAGTGGTGTGGGGGCTGTGCTTTGGCAAAGTGGGTGGGGTTATATCCTTCCTGTTTGGCCCTGTCCAGGGGTGTCATAGAATGGGGCCACAGTGTCTCCTGTCTCTCAGTCAATAATCCAGATGTGGCAAGGTACAGAATGGTAGACCAGGTCAGGGAAGGAGAACTAGGACAGGGGAAAAATGCTGGTAGGTTTCACAAACCAAAACTCACTGGCAACAGACAAACAGAGAACACAGATATAAATACACTGGGGATAATGGGGAAGATTGGTGACACCTGGAGGGGGATGGAGACAAGCACAAAAACAGGTGAAACAGATTAGAGTGTAACAGCATTATTGTTTGCCACTTGGACTTAAATTGTATACATTTGTTAATTTCTTGGTCACCCATGCTATTTCAATATTTGAATGATAGCATATTGTTTGATTTCCAAGTTAAGTGAGTTTTTTTTAAGCTGAGTAATGAGAAGAGAATAATCCAGTTCATTGGGTATCTCACTAGACTCCCATATGTCATGTCTTGAAATATGCAGACAGACGGATTAAAAGTGAGCCAACTTTCTAGCTCCCCCACAATTTCGGTACTTTATAGTAATGCCAAAAAGCATGGATTATTGATTCATTATTAGTTTTACACTTAGACTTGACTGTTGTATTGCTATATCATTTGTGAATTGTGTATTTTGTTTAATAAATTCTATACATTAGTTTATACCTAATTAAGTGTACATTTTCTCTAACTGTAATTTTTTTAGTTATGCTCCAACTTTCCCTCCATCTTGTGCAAACATATTTTTTTCTAAGTGATTGTCAATTTGCCCTTCGGGTGATTTTATTTGGCCCCCAAAGTTTTCTGAGGCCCAAAAATGTAAACACATACAGCACTTTTTTTTCATAGTCTTAGTTGTTGGGCATAAAATGACCAGGAAATCAGCTAAAATTGATTTTACTTTAGGAAATCTGTTTCCAAGTATTCCCACGCATAAATAAAGAGGCATATGCAATCTTATCCCAATGTAATCAAGTATTGAAATGATTCGGTTTTTGTCATATAGTATATCTGTTTGTAACTTTCTGTCAATTTTGCAGCATAAAAATGACATGTAACTCTGTTCCAGCCCCACGAAAATCGGCCCACGGCTGAATGTAATTCAGTGTGTGGGCTCCCAGTCTAGGGACATAAATCCATATGTTTATATAAAGTACATTAACACCGTGATGGAGTTTAAGTGCTGTGTTCAAACACTTATTTCACTTGAAATAGAGTCCAGGTCAGAGGGTTTAACCCTGGGTTCAATTAGCATTTATATTATTTAGCCGTGCTTGATTGAGCTTGCCTGGGGCAATTGAGCCAATAGAATAGTCCCATAAGTGCCAACCCCGCCCATCAAGCACTCCAGGCAGGCACAATCACAAGCTCAAAAGTATTTTGAAAGAAAACAAATACTTGAATCCAGGTTGTCGTGTTAGGAGTCTTCTAATGGTCCTCTGAAGCACCTCTCAGCCCCACCCTCCCCCTCATCCGTTCATCCCTCTCCCTCCCACAGCAGTTGATACTGGAGCATCTAATCACATTTAGACAGGCAGTGGGTGGGCGAGAGGACGATCAGTACAGCTCCAACTCGAGTGCCTATTGTTGTGGACTCATCGTGCTGTGGCAGTTTAGAATTGCAACGTTGCCCTTTTCTGTGTGTAGTGGGAGGCTGGGTGGTGTGACTGTAAAGTGAATATCGGACAGCGGCAGTCCTAGGAATGATGGATGTGCCTACAATGCAAGGCAATCACTGAGTCCTACATATAGGATAAGTTAGTACAGTGGGGTCTGAAAATATTGGCAATCTTGAAAAAGATGAGCAAAAAAAAAAACTCAAATAAATAATACAAATACCGAGCTTTGATTGTATAGTCAATTTTTTTATTTTTATTATATTATTTTCTACTTATGAAATTTCTCAGAGAAAGGTTTGTTTTATTTGTTTTCAATACTGCACCTTGCAATTTGACCTGTGGCCATTAACCATTTCTTTGTGGATTTTGATTGGGGTTATTGTCTTGCTGGAAGATCCACTTTCGGCCGAGTTTCAGCATCCTGGCAGAGGCAGACAGATTTTGGGCTAAAATGTACTGGTACTGGGTAAACCTCATGATGCCGTTGACCTTAACAAAGGGCCCCAGGACCAGTGGAAGCAAAATAGCCCCATAACATTAAAGATCCACCACCATATTTTACAGTAGGTATGGGGTTATTTTCAGCTTATCCATCATTATTTTGACACCAAACCCACCACTGGTGTGCGCGGCCAAAGAGCTCTATGTTCATGTCATCTGACCATAGCAACAGTTCCAATCCAAGTGCCAATGCCTTTTTAGCAAACTCTAGATGTTTACATTGGTTGGATCACATGAAAACAGAGTTCTTTGGCCTTGAAATAATTATGCGTAAGCAGAAAATAACAAAATGTTGTTAGTATAAAATAATATCATTTCCCTTTTCTATATAGCACACAATACAGCTCAGTATTTGCATTATTTATTTTATAGTCTTTTTTGCTAATCTTTAGCAAGGGTGCCAATCATTTCAGACTCCACTGCATATTCAGAGGACACTCAAATGTTTTGTATGGATATTTTTTCCAAAGGAATATGAATTTGTGTTGTGCACATGTTTATGTACTGTATCTATTAGAACATACGCATACACACCCACTATGTTGTGACACATCAGTGCCAGCTGTGTGCTCTGACCGTGCTCTCTGCTGTGAGTCTGACCCGTGCTGCAGCTCCTGGCTCTCTGCTGTGACAATCCAGGCTTCAGGATGGAGACAGAGAGGCTCAGTCAATCATAACCCTTTGTGGGAACAGATCTGTCATCACCTGCCTCCCTCTCTCTCTCTCTCTCTCTCTCTCTCTCTCTCTCTCTCTCTCTCTCTCTCTCTCTCTCTCTCTCTCTCTCTCTCTCTCTCTCTCTCTCTCTCTCTCTCTCTCTCTCTCTCTCTCTCTCTCTCTCTCTCTCTCTCTCTCTCTCTCTCTCTCTCTCTCTCTCTCTCTCTCTCTCTCTCTCTCTCTCTCTCTCTCTCTCTCTCTCTCTCTCTCTCTCTCTCTCTCTCTCTCTCTCTCTCTCTCTCTCTCTCTCTCTCTTTTGCTCTCTCTCTCTCTCTCTCTCTCTCTCTCTCTCTCTCTTTTGCTCTCTCTCTCTCCTCCCCTAAAGGCTAACCACTCTGACCTGTATCTGTCTGCTCTGGATGGGTCCCAGGTTTGGTTTAAATGCCCCAATTATTCTCATGAATTATGGTGCTCATCTGTAAACGCTGCTGGTGTGTTGGCACCGCTGCAGGAGAGGAGTTTTCAACATGCTCAGAGCTCTAGAGCAATGCAATATACATTAGAGGGAATAGGCGTATTCTCGTCATAGTTCTGTGATCAGTACATTAGTTCTCATTTCTACACATGTAATTAGTTAACACTATTTTGTTCCTGTGATATTAACAGTGTTTGAATTAAATGGAATAAAAAGATGTGAACGTGATCAAATATAGGCCTTCTCCCTTTCGTCACAGATCCGTCTGGCCTATAGCCTATCTCCCCTCTAACCCTTTTGTATTTCCTATAAAACCTAACCGATTAAACCTAGGGGAAATATGTTCAGGCAGCACACTGTAGATTAAAAGGTTGTATTATCATCTGGTCCTTTTCCTCCCTCCTGTAATTGATCATGTCAAATGTGGCCCCGTCGTTTCCCTCACAATTAATCACGAATGCATGAACTCAGCATTATTCACAGTAACCCCATGCCATCCCCATTCCTTGGCCCACTGTAATGAGATAATTATCTCTTAAACAATTAACAACCACGGGAACACAGCCATGGCCTGCGGTGGCGGCACACGTTCCCGTGCTCTCCCTTCCTCCCATCCCAATACGCAGCTATTTTAAACCCAATAGCCAGGGATGATTGAAGGGTCAAAATGAGAGTCTAAATAGGATTTATTAGTGGTGGAGTAGAGAGGGGAGAGCAGGGTGAGCTGGGGCGACAGAGGGACAGAGAGAGAACGGGAGGGAGAGTGAGAGAAAGAGAACAGGAGAGAGAGAGATAAAGCAAGAGGGAGAGCGAGAGAGGGAGGGAGAGAGAGAGGGAGAGACACATCATTGCCGTAGTCCTGATCAACACTGGGTACGAGCCGTCTGCTCTGGCTCATACAGAGGCATCAATCCATTTTATCACTTCTATATTTTTTTTCTCTCTCTGTGTTTTTCTCCTTTTATGACCCCTTGTCACATTCACAGTGATTAATTTATAACACTCAGACCGTCCACGGCGCTGCGCACGTTGGCCTGCAGCCCTTCAGGAATACAGATTATATCTGCTACGAGGCATCACATTCTCCAACAGTACATAAAAACAGAGAGAGCCACCGCCACAGTGAAGAAGGAATTATAGAGCTGGAACATAGATAATTCTCCAGAAGGGCATGACACACTTGGAGGTAACGGCTATGAGAGGGAGAGAGTTCACTATCTAATGCGCTGAGTAAAAACTTCACTCTCAGCTGCACCAAAGAGAGAAAATGGCAGTGATATGATTAAAGAATACATTTACTGCCTGGCTGTCATTTTAGAATCTCCGTCTCATATTAAGTACAGTACCAGTCAAAAGTTTGGACACACCAACTCATTCCAGGGTTTTTGATTATTTTTTACATTTTCTACATTGTAGAATAAGAGTGAAGAGATTGAAACTATGAAATAACACATACGGAATCATGTAGTAACCAAAAAAGTGTTAAACAAATCTAAATATATTTGATATTTATAATATATTTGATATATATAAGTAGCCAACCTTTTGCCTTGATGACAGCTTTGCACACCCTTGGCATTCTCTCAACCAGCTTAACTTGTTGGCTGCTTTTCCTTCATTTTCCTTCATTCTGCGGTACAACTCATCCTAAACCATCTCAATTGGGTTGAGGTCAGGTCATTGTGGAGGCCAAGTCATCTGATGCAGCACACTCTGATGTCTTCACTATTATTCTACAATGTAGAAGATAGTAAAAATAAAGAAAAACCCTTGAATGAGTAGCTGTGTCCAAACTTTTGACTGGTTCTGTATGCATCTTCAACCCCAGATGGTATGAGAATTAAATTAATATAACATGTATTTGGACAAATGTTACGAACCCCCCCTAAAAATGCCCCAAATTCCTCAGCAACCTTAGTGATCATCTCCATCTATCCCATCCCAACAGATTCCAAACTGCTTTACTGCATTCTGTATGGTTGCTCTCCACTGCTGCTATTCTGGCTCATCTAGTCATTCAGAAACTTCTGTCTGTAAATGATTAATGTGAAGTCTGTTCTATTCTTACCCAGAGCCAGTGATCTAGGAGAAACAGGGATGGTTGGGCAGAGGCCAGACAATAGGGTGAAGTATCAAAGCACAAATTAGTAAGCACTAGCTTACTCTTGCTCTTTGAAGCCCCCTATCAATCATAATGGTGAAAATTGCCACATGTGGTTGTAATGGCATCCTGCAGGGGCAGATGTTACAGCTGTTGCTCATGGTTGAACATGCCCTTAGGCATATGTCTAGGATCAGCTGGCCTACACACAGATCGCAACCTTAAGCTTTAGTGGGATGAATGCAAACTGACCTGAGATCAATGTTTTGGCCTGAAGCATACTGGTGTTTGTGATGCCCTTGCATGCTGCACTGCTATTGTTCACTCTCCACCCATCCACAGAGCAGTGATCTGAGAGGGCTGACAGATGAGGATATGTCAAGCTAGTGATCCTATACTCTGTCATTCTCCAGTCCCCCTACTAACACTAAACCATTTTAGATTCACTAGACACTGTCATGTCTGTGCACCTGTTGGAGATCACATTGACAGTAATGTATTGGAATGACATTCAAATCAAATCACATTTTATTGGCCAGATACATTACATTACAGCTGCGACATCATGGGTTTGGACGAGGTTCTCTATGAACTTAAACTCTGACATCTCAAAATTCATAAAGTCAAACACAGACTACGCATCTCGCACACTTGACACATTAAAGTAAGCTTGAGCATGCCCCCATTCTCATTGACGGGGCTGTAGTGGAGCAGGTTGAGAGCTTCAAGTTCCTTGGCATCCACATCACCAACAAACTAACATGGTCCAAGCACACCAAGATAGTTGTGAAGAGGGCACAACAAAACCTATTCCCCCTCAAGAGGCTGAAAAGATTTGGCATGGGTCCTCAGATCCTCAAAAGGTTTTACAGCTGCACCATCAAGAGCATCCTGACAGGTTGCATCACTGCCTGGTATGGCAACTGCTAGGCCTCCGATCGCAAGTCACTACAGAGGGTAGTGCGTATGGCCCAGTACATAACCGGAGCCAAGCTTCCTGCCATCCAGGACCTCTATACCAGGCGGTGTCAGAGGAAGGCCCTAAAAATTGTCAAAGACTCCAGCCACCCTTGTCATAGACTGTTCTCTCTGCTACCACATGGCAAGAAGTACCGGAGCGCCAAGTCTAGGTCCAAGAGGCTTCTAATCAAATGGCTACCCAGACTATTTGCACCCCCATTCTACGCTGCTGCTCCTCTACCTACATGTACATATTACCTCGACACCTTTGCCCCCGTACATTGACTTTGTACCGGTACCCCCTGTATATAGCCGCCGCTATTGTTATTTACTGCTGCTCTTTAATTATTTGTTATTCTTATCTCTTACTTTTTAAAAACATTTTCTTAAAACTAGATTGTTGTTTAAGAGATTGTAAGTAAGCATTTCACCTTTTGCACTCGGCACGAGACAAAGTTTGATGTGATTTAATTTTCCTTGTATGCATCGCGGAAGTTAGTGTAACAATGGTCCAGTGTTTTTCCAGCGCGAGTGCTACAATTGATATGCTGATAGAATTTAGCTAGATTTGTTCTCAAATGTACTTTGTTACACTCCCCAGCTACAATAAATGTAGCTTCAGGATATATTGTTTCCAGTTTGCATAAAGTCCAGTGACGTTCCTTGAGGGCCGTCGTGGTATCGGCTTGAGGGGAGGATATACACTGGTGTGACAATAACCGAGGATAAATAATATGGTCAGCGTTTTGGGCGGCAGGGTAGCCTAGTGGTTAGAACATTGGACTAGTAACCGGAAGGTTGCAGGTTCAAATCCCCCGAGCTGATTAGAAGCCTCTTGGACCTAGACTGTCTTTCTGCCCCTGAACAGGCAGTTAACCCACTGTTCCTCGGCCATCATTGAAAATAAGAATTTGTTCTTAACTGACTTGCCTAGTTAAATAAATAAACATTTGATTGTGAGGAGTTCTAGGGCAGGTGAACAAAAGGACTGCTGCTGCTCCAGTAAACTTTTCTGCCTGCGGCCTGACCTGTTCACCGGACGTGCTACCTGTTTCAACTCTCTAGAGACAGCAGGAGTGGTAGAGATACTCTTAATGATCGGCCAACTGACATTTACTCCTGAGGTGCTGACTTGCTGCACCCTCGACAACTACTGTGATTATTATTCTTTGACCATGCTTGTCATTTATGAACATTTGAACATCTTGGCCATGTTCTGTTATAATCTCCATCCGGCACAGCCAGAAGAGGACTGGCCACCCCTCATAGCCAGAGTATAGGATCACTAGCTTGACACATCCTCTCTAGGTTTCTTCCTAGGTTTTGGCCTTTCTAGGGAGTTTTTCCTAGCCACCGTGCTTCTACACCTGCATTGCTTGCTGTTTGTGGTTTTAGGCTGGGTTTCTGTACAGCACTTTTAGATATCAGCTGATGTACAAAGGGCTATATAAATACATTTGATTTGATTTTGAGTTCCTGTATGTTGTTACAATTACACCATGAGTCGTTAATCATGAAAAATACACCCCTGCCCTTCTTCTTCCCGGAGAGATGTTTATTCCTGTCGGCGCGATGCACTGAGAATCCAGGTGGCTGTACCGACTCCGACAACATATCCAGAGAGAGCCATGCTTCCGTGAAACAGAGTATGTTACAATGATGTCTCTGATGTCTCTCTGGAAAGCAACCCTTGCCCTGATTTCATCAACTTTGTTATCTAGGGACTGGAGATTAGTGAGTAATATACTCGGAGGCGGTGGGTGGTGTGCACTCTTCCAACTCTCTCTCCTCCGTTGGCGTTGTTTTGGGTCGGCCTCTGGAATCAGTTCAAATGCACTGGGTGGTGCGGATAAAGGATCTGCTTTGGGAAAGTCATATTCCTAGTCGTAGTGCTGGTAAGTTGACACCGCTCTGATATCCAATAGTTCTTCCCGGCTGTATGTAATAGTACTTAAGATTTTCTGGGCTAACAATGTAACAAAAAATACATTAAAAAAAATAATAATGCAAAGTTTCCTAAGGACTAGAAGCAAGGCAGCCCTCTCTGTTGGGACCATTTTACATTCAGAGGACAAGATATGGAAACCACCATTCAGAGATTCAACGACAGAACATTTATCTGATTCTCCTTGACAAGAGACTGATGTGATACAGTCTCTTTCTCCTTCACTCTCTTTCCTCTCTGCATTTTATATGAATCAGAAAGCTTTTAAAATATTGTCTCTGGCAAACTTAAAAGTGCATACTGTATATAAAGTATGCTGAATCAGTAGCCTGATAACCTCTGTAAGTCATCTGAATACTCTGACTTGACAAATCTGCTTTCTCTCTCTTCTCTATCTCTCTGTTCTCTTTGTCTCTATCTCACTCTCTTTTTTCGACATCTCTCTTCTCTCTGTTTCTCACTGTCTCTGCAATATTTTAGTCCCTCGCATTCTGTTTCTGTCAATGGAAAGGAAAATAATTGTATTATAATGGCAGGCCCTTTCCTCCTTTATGTAGAATATAATGCAGCCAGGAAAAACGATGTTCCCACTGCCAGCAGTATTTATGTATAGTATAATGTATAAGCACAATCCCAAGGCAATATGGAGCTATCCGAGTTATCCTTATGCACAATGTGTCAAGCGGGCTCTGAAGTTCGGGCTGCCTCTCTAAACGCCACGCTATTTCCATACATACTGTAGTGCACTACTTTTGACCAAAGCCCATAGGGCTCTGGTCAAAAGTAGTGTACTATGTATGGTATAGGGTGCCATTTGGGACGTAAACTCAGTATTCTATTGTCCTCTGTAAATAGCAACACACCATAGAAGCACGTTCCTTCCTGTGTGCACAAGTCATTGCGTTCCAACTCCAATAGCCTGCAGCTAGACTTTCAGTGTGTCCGGGAGTGTTTAAGGATTACCTGAAGGGACAATTTGATCTGAATGTTCTGTCTAATGGGGGAACTTTCCCCTCGTATTATGATGCTACTCATTATCCTCCAGATACTAACAAAGTTGTATTTTGAATATTGTATTAATGACTAGGTGTTTGTTTTGAATCTGTGCAGGAATGACAATGTCACATGCATAGAATATTCCTCAAATGCATAGCCTCGTTTTCGATATAGGGCTGTTAAATTGAAAAGTTAATAATTTGACTCGCAGCTAAAGCATCATCATGCACACTTACTAGACGGTGTGCAGCGAAACTTCTACTCAACTCCAACAACAGGTGGTGTGAAGTCACATGACATTGGTCAAACAAAGAACGCAGTCCCATCTAAAACACATTACTGCTCTTCCCTCTACCAGCTCTCTTTCTACCCCTTCTCCCTCCCACGCTGCAGGGGGATGGAAGTTATTCACACAGCAGCTCTATGTCATCTCTTCCATTATAAAACTACACCAAAAGGTCCAGATTACACTCAATGTGCTGTCATAACAATCACATTTTTGCTCCCTGTGTCTGCAGGCCCTTTGCTATTATTCAAGTTGGGGGATACATTGGGTCAGTGGGGGACCCGTTTGCAAAAAGGACACATCCTTCTCAGCCTCAATGTCCGCAAAAGCCTAGGAGCACGTTGGGATAACTTCAATTTTTTTTTTCAATCTTGTTTGTTATTGTGTGTTCTCGACATTTTGGAGAGAAAATTATTTTTCCCAGACCCATTTGCATGCAGTGTTCTTAGTCAGGCTGTGTTAATTGAGTGTCCCTAGCCTGTTGCGCTCTTGTGCTGGTTATGTGGCGGGCTGTGGTGTAGACACTGTGAATGGCACTTAATGGTTTGAGAGCTCATACGAATGAGGACACGTAGATTTGTTTGCTTTTTCCACAGTCAATTATCCTTTCCATTTGTAGATTTGTTTGCTTTTTCACAGTCAATTATTCTTTCCATTTTTACCATATGACGTACTTTCATATTTCGGTTGTCTAAAGATTTTTTCCCCAGTGATTCTTTTCTTCTCCCTCTCCATCTATTATTGTGGCAGCCCCCAATAGTATGGCATTGGTTGAAGCACAATGTTAATCCACCCCGACGTCATCAACAAAACAAAAAACATGTTAAACTCCTAGACCGGCTGGGCGAACAACAACTGACGATCCGGCTGAGGCCCAACGTGGGATCCGAGCCAACCGGGGCAAAGTAACCTCTCGAGCCAGCTAGGGCGTAGAAGCCCGACGAGCTGGCTAGGCACTCCCGGTTCCGTCGGTGGTGACCCAGAGCCGATGCCACCATACCAACTGGAACGCCAGTGCTCCCCGATGCTTTGTGTGATGGCTTCTGCATTCTGTCACATGGAATGATGCTGTAGAGATGAAGCGGGTACGGGGAGTCAAACATTTAATAAAGGCCAGTGTCACGATCGTCGTAGTGGTGTGAATACATATTTTTAATGAATGACAAAAAAACACTAAGTACACGAAACAAACAAACAAAATAACAAGACGACCGTCTCTGAAACTGAGTGCTAACATGCAACATCACATAGACAACAACCCACAAACCCAAACTGGAAAATGGCAACCTAAATAGGTTCCCCAATCAGAGACAACGATAAACAGCTGCCTCTGATTGGGAACCAATCCAGGCCACCATAGACCTACAATATGCCTAGACTAGACACACACCTAGACATACAAAAACCCTAGATGAGACAAAAACACACATACCAACCTCGTCACACCCTGACCTAACCAAAATATATAAAGAAAAACAAAGAATACTCAGGTCAGGGCGTGACAAACAGACATGGAACGAGACAGGAACAGCATCAGCAAACTAGTAATACAAACAAAAAGCAATTCATGCACCAGCAGTGATCAGGGCAGGGGAATTGACAAATATAGGGGCGGTAATAACAGGTGATGAGTGAGTCCAGGTGAGTCCAATATCGCTGATGCGTGTGACGAGGGAAGGCAGGTGTGCGTAATGGATGATAGGAGTGTGTGATGCAGGGTGGGAGCAGACGTGACACAAACACTAGCTAGCCTAACTTTCCTCAACCAAGACCAGCCTCTCACAAGTTACAACACAAAATGTAGCTGATAAAAAAAATGGTGTTTCTAAGAAATAGCTTTAATTCATCTAACCCGATCAATGCAGATGTAAGTAGCGCATCGGCTGTGCATTGCAGTGTGTACACATGCTAGCTGGCTAGATAATTAGTTAGATCGAGACAGACACGTTGCTATGATTTATTAATTCAGTACACCCTCCGCTGTCAATGAAATGTTCTTCATGCTATTTTTATTCAAATGTGCTGACTGATCAACAGTCTCAAGTTCCTTTTCAGTGTGTTCCCACAAATCTGAGCTCAGTAAGAAAAATTACGTTTAAACTATGTATTTTCCAGATGTTAGGTTAATTTTAGGTTCTGAATGAAAGGTGAAAATATGTATTGTAGGGAAGTTTAAAATATGTATTTTCCAGACATAAAAGAAAATCATTTTCTGGAAGTGGAAAATACATATTTTCCAGAAGTTTAAATCAGGTACATTTTCAGTTCTGAATTAAATTTGAAAATCATTTGTCTACTATTTTTTACTGTACTGAATGCACTCTGCAGTGCTCTAATGCAGTGGTTCTCAAACCTCTCCACCGGGAGCCCTAGAAGTTTCAACATTTTACTGTAGCTCTGTACTAGCTAGGCAAGAGCTTAAGGATTAGCTGACAAGTTGAATCAGGTGTGCTAGCTCTGGAATAGATCAATTACATGGAATGGCCTGGGGTCCCCATGGAGATGATTGAAAACCAGTACTCTACTGCACTGTGCTGTTCAAACTTGTGAAACATGGATGTCTATGATTGGTTCAGATAGGGACGTAGAAGTAAAGACCGGGCCAAATCTAAACCAAACATAGACATCTATGTTTGTGCCAAATCAAGGCCAGCACGGACCTGTGGATCAAATCTGAACCAGATATAGACATCTATGTTTCAAAAACGCTCTCCTAACTGTTTACGAAAACTGGATTTATTTCAAGACCTACCTTCAAACTCAGTGCCTCTTTCCTTGACATCATGGGAAAATCAAAAGAAATCAGCCAAGACCTCAGAAAAATAATTGCAGACCTCCACAAGTCTGGTCCATCTTTGGGTGCAATTTCCAAGTGCCTGAAAGTACCACCTTCATCTGTACAAACAATAGTACGCAAGTATAAACACATTGGGACCATGCAGCTGTCATACCGCTCAGGAAGGAGGCGCGTTCTGTCTCCTAGAGATGAATGACCTTTGTGCTAAAAGTGCAAATCAATCCCAGAACAAACAGCAAAGGACCGTGTGAAGGTGCTGGAGGAAACAGGTACAAAAGTATCTATATCCACAGTAAATCGAGTCCTATATCGACATAACCTGAAAGACCGCTCAGCAAGGAAGAAGCCACTGCTTCAAAACCGCCATAAAAAAGTCGGACTACGGTTTGCAACTGCACATGGGGACAAAGATTGAACTTTTTGGAGAAATGTCCTCTGGTCTGATGAAAGAAAAATATAACTGTTTGACCATAATTACCATTGTTATGTTTGGAGGAAAAAGGGGGAGCCGAAGAACACCATCCCAACCGTGAAGCATCATGTTGTGGGGGTGCTTTGCTGCAGGAGGGACTGGTACACTTCACAAAATAGATGGCATCATGGGGGAGGAAAATTATGTGGATATATTGAAGTAGCATCTCAAGACATCAGTCAGGAAGTTAAAGCTTTGCCGCATGAATGTCTTCCAAATGGACAATGACCCCAAGCATACTTCCAAAGTTGTGGCAAAATGGCTTGAGGACAACAAAGTCAAAGTATTGGAGTGGCCATCACAAAGCCCTGACCTCGATCCCATAGAAGATTTGTGGGCAGAACTGCAAAACCGTGTACGAGCAAGGAGGCCTACAAACCTGACTCAGTTACACCAGCTCTGTCAGTTGGAATGGGTCAAAATTCACGCAACTTATTATGGGAAGCTTGTAAATCATAAATCATTCTCTCTACTATTATTCTGACATTTCACATTCTTAAAATAAAGTGGTGTTCCTAACTGACCTAAGACAGGGAATTTTAACTAGGATTAAATGGCAGAAAACCCTTTTTGCAATTTTGTTAGCACAGCAGAAAACTGTCAGAATAGAAAGAGGAGTGGGAGGCCCCGGTGCACAACTGAGCAAGAAGACAAGTACATTAGAGTGTCTACTTTGAGAAACAGACAGGCCAGCATCCCCGAGTCGCCTCTTCACTGTTGACGTTGAGACTGGTGTTTTGCACGTACTATTTAATGAAGCTGCCAGTTGAGGACTTGTGAGGTGTCGGTTTCCCAAACTAGGCACTCTACTTGTCCTCTTGCTCAGTTGTGCACCAGGGTCTCCCACTCTTTCTATTCTGGTTAGAAACCGTTTGCGCTGATCTGTGAATTGAATAGTACATAGCGTTGTACGAGATCCTCAGTTTCTTGGCAATTTCTCGCATTGAATAGCCTTCAATTCTCAGAACAAGAATAGACTGACGAGTTTCAGAAGAAAGTACTTTGTTTCTGGCCATTTTGAGCCTGTAATCAAACCCACAAATGCTGATGCTCCAGATACTCAAGTAGTCTAAAGAAGGCCAGTTTTATTGCTTCTTTAATTAGAACAACAGTTTTCAGCTGTGCTAACATAATTGCAAAAAAGTTTTGAAATGATCAATTAGCCTTTTAAAATAAACTTGGATTAGCTAACACAACGTGCCAATGGAACACAAGAGTGATGGTTGCTGATAATGGGCCTCTGTACGCCTATGTAGATATTCCATAAAAAATCTGCCGTTTCCAGCTACAATAGTCATTTACAACATTAAAACCTGTTGAGACTCAAGGGGCAGTATTTTCATTTTTTTTTTATTTTTTAAACAGGATATTTTGTCAGGACAAGATGCTAGAATATGCATATAATTGACAGCTTTGGATAGAAAACACTCTAACGTTTCCAAAACTGTAAAGGTATTGTCTGTGAGTATAACAGAACTGATGTTGCAGGCGAAAGCCTGAGAAAAATCCAATCCGGAAGTGCCCCAGGTTTTGAAAGCGCTGCGTGCTAATGAGTCCCCATTGACCTGTGAATGTGCTATGAACCAGCTTACGCTTTCTACGTATTCCCCAAGGTGTCTACAGCATTGTGACGTAGTTTTACGCATTTATGTTGAAGAATGCCCGTAGGGGGCTACATTGCGCAAGTGGTCACATGATGCTCCCGGAGAGAAAACCTTGTGTAAAGTACAGAAGTAGCCATTATTCCAATCGCTTCTACTGAGAAACAAATTGTCCCGGTGGATATATTATCGAATAGATATTTGAAAAACACCTTGAGGATTGATTCTAAACAACGTTTGCCATGTTTCTGTCGATATTATGGAGCTAATTTTGAATATTTTTCGGCGTTGTCGTGACTGCAATTTCCGGTCGATTTCTCAGCCAAACGTGAAGAACAAACAGAGCTATTTCGCCTACAAAACTTTGGCTATCTACCTGGGAGTCTCGTGAGTGAAAACCACTGAAGTTCATCAAAGGTAAACAATTTAATTTGATTGCTTTTCTGATTTTCGTGACAAGGTTGCCAGCTGCTAGCAAGGCATAATGCTATGCTAGGCTATCGATAAATTTACACAAATGCTTGTCTAGCTTTGTCTGTAAAGCATATTTTGACAATCTGATATGACAGGGTGATTAACAAAAGGCTAAGCTGTGTTCCAATATATTTCACTTGTGATTTTCATGAATAGGAAGATTTTCTAGGAAGATTTATGTCCGTTGCGTTATGCTAATTAGTGTCAGATGATGACAACGGTCCCGTTCACAGGATGGGGTGTCACTAGAGGTTAACAATGTCTACACTGTATTTCTGATCATTTTGATGTTATTTTAATGGACAAAATCATCAAAAAACAAGGACATTTCTAAGTGACCCCAAACTTTTGAACAGAATATATAATTATAAACACAGCAAAAAAAGTAATGTCCCTTTTTCAGGACCTTGTCTTTCAAAGATAATTCGTAAAAATCCAAATACCTTCACAGATCTTCATTGCAAAGGGTTTATACACTGTTTCCCATGTTCAATGAACCATAAACAATTAATAAACACGCACCTGTGGAACAGCTTACAGACGGTAGGTAATTAAGGTCACAGTTATGAACACTTAGGACACTAAAGAGGCCTTTCTGCTGGCTCTGAAAAACACCAAAAGAAAGATGCCCTGGGTCCCTGCTCATCTGTGTGAACGTGCCTTAGGCCTACTGCAAGGAAACATGAGGACTGCAGATGTGGCCAAGGCAATAAATTGCAATGTCAGTACTGTGAGACGCCTAAGACAGCGCTACAGGGAGACAGGACGGACAGCTGATCGTCCTCGCAGTGACAGACCACGTGTGACAACACCTGCACAGGATCGGTACATCCAAAAATCACACCTGCGGGACAGGTACAGGATGGCAACAACACCTGCACGAGTTACACCAGGAACGCACAATCTCTTCATCAGTGCTCAGACTGTCCACAATAGGCTGAGAGAGGCTGGACTGAGGGGTTGTAGGCCTGTTGTAAGGCAATTCCTCACCAGATAAAAGGCAATCCATCATTTATATTAAGATATTAATGAGCGAGCTAGGACGGACATAGTCAATATAACTATTTGTATGTTGAGCTACAGAATTCAGAACATAGGCCATTCTTACGGTGTCCTCCCTGTACGCCTAGTCAGAACCGTAGGATAAATACAGGGGGTATATAAAACAGACAATGAAAGCTCTTACAATATTCAATGATTACATTTCTCTAAAACAGTTTATAGGCTACATGTGCACCACCAAGTCAGAACAGTAGGTGAAATTAAGAGGGGTAAATAGACCAAATTATTAGGGTGAGACACATGGGCTACAAACATCTTACTACAGAACATTCACTTAGTATGACTTTCTTGCTAACAATATACATACGTCCCTGGCATATTGCATAATTTATGCAGCAGCATACAATACATTATTGGACTCACCTTATTGTGCTGTGCTCACTTGATCAGGAAGGTGGTGCAGCGGTCCATCGTGGGCAAATTTTGTCATCAAAGTCTGTCATTCTCTGGATTTATGGTGCTTTCAAAACAACTGGGGACTCTGAAAAAAACAAGGTCGAATCATGATGTCATTGATCTCCAGGTCGTAGCTCTAGAAAGAGGCCGGATTTTCAATTCCGAGTTGGATGACCGTTCAAAACGTATTTTCCCAGTCGGAGCTCGTATATTCCCGACTTTCCAGTTGTCTTGAACTCACTGAAGTCAAGTTTTCGCAATTCCGAGTTAACAGTAGTTTTGAGTGCACCGCAAATCATGCTTCATTGACAGCATTGCCAATGTTGAATGTTTATCATTTTGAACTTGGAATCACAGATTTGGGACCACACCGCTACTCCACTGAATAGCAGGCTAGTGATTGCCTTGCATTGCTTGCAGCTATCCACTGTCACTGATTCCTTCCAAACCACTCATTGTTGAATTTGCGATTTCCAACTTGTTATGTAATGTTTATGGCCAATGAGCACCAATATGTTTTATCTATCATTTCTCTTCATTATTTATCTTCAAATGACAATAATAAAAAATGATTTGCCAGTATACTGTCAACTTGATTCATGATGATGACTGCTTGCTAAGATTTTTAAAGTATGATGTTGACATTATCAGTCCAATCAAAGCTACTGTACATATAATTTTATGTTATTTTATATGTGGCCAATGACCTTGATCCTTCTTGGATGGGCACTTCTGATGTAACTATGGTAGCACCCAAGGGGATAGAATTTTCTAGCTCTACCCTTAGACTTGGCGGTGACATAGTGTCCCCATGAGTGACAGAACACTGAGCCAATCACGGCGCAATGCTCTGTATTTTCTGCTAGCTTGCCCCACCACCACAGAAAGCACTGAGCGAGGCTGAAACACCTGCATTTTGGAGCTGCCTTACTCAAGAAAACAAAAAAGAGACAATGTTTGTATGTGGCTTTAATTAACTCAATGATATATATTTTTTACATTGTTTGCAAACTGATATGTGACACGTATTAATGCAAAAATAACATGCAAAACAGGCCCCACCTGCACTGAATGACAGGAAGCCACTGATTATATACCTCAGTGTTGGGACTGGCTATATGTCTAAAGATATCTGCCACATAGCACTAACTTCAATAATTATGGGATGAAAATGTAACATATTCTGGGAAATGAATTGCGATATTTGTGAGGAAGAAAAAGACTACAGACAGAAGACGTTTTCCATCCGATCTTGCAGCCTCCACTGCATACAGGTCCTGCTTGGTCGCGGGTCAAAAAGTTTGAAAACCACTGAGCTAGAACAGATTGCTAATTGCAAACGTCAAATAGCAGGGAGAGAGGACTGCCACAAATGAACATGCAGCTCAAACAAAAACGTGTTGATCAAGAAAATTAACCGGTTACTTTGCAATTTCACCAGCAATGGCATCAAGCAATAGTTAGCATGGGGCTACTGTTCTCGGTATGTCAAAATAGCTTCAAATGTATCATTTACTTGTGAAGCTTGCATTTGGAATTTGTTGTTCACGTTAATTATTACATAATCAAAATGTTTTGTAGACAAAATAAATAAAAGGGCATTATGGTGGCCTCAATGAATAGACAAAGATTTGTAGTTGAAACAAGTCATTGCTTGTAAGGGGCAGAACAAAAGGTTTTCACCTTGTCAGCTCAGGGATTGATCTTGCAACCTTTCAGTTACTAGTCCAACGCTCTAACCACTAGGCTACCTGCCTCCGGAATCTTGTACCTTGTGACTTGCTTTTGACTCCAATAATAGAGACTTGGTCCCACCTCTGTAATATACAGTACTGCCCATTGATCAATACAGCAATTGATTAAACAATGGTCAATGGTACACAGGTCAGCTAATGGTTGTTATGTTGGGCACCTACTGACCAAAAATAAAATAAAGGTTTATGGAAATACAGGCAGGCACCACATTACTACAAGACAAAACAGCTCGCTCAATCAAGCATTTTATTTATTTCAACTTTATTTCACTAGACAATTCAGTTAAAGAACAAATTCTTATTTACAACAACGGCCTACCAAAAGGTCAAAAGGCCTCCTGCGGGGACGGAGGCTGGGATTAAAAATAAAAATAAATTCAATAAAAATGTAGGAAAAATCACACATCACAACAAGAGAGACAACACAACACTACACAGAGAGAGACCGAAGACAACAACATAGCACGGCAGCAACACATGACAACACAGCATGATAACAACACAACATGGCAGCAGCACAACATGGTAGCAGCACAAAACAGGGTACAAACATTATTGGACACAGACAACAGCACAAAGGTCAAGAAGGTAGGGACAACAATCCATCATACAAAGCAGCCACAACGGTCAGTAAGAGTGTCCATGATTGAGTCTTTGAATGAAGAGATTGTCGCTAGCTGCAGCGAACTGAAAAGATGAGCGACCCAGGGATGTGTGTGCTTTGAGGACTTAAAAAAAAAATGTGACTGGCAGAACGGTTGTTGTATGTGGAGAATGAGGGCTGCAGTACATATCTCAGGTAGGGGGAGTGAAGTCTAAGAGGGTTTTATAAATAAGCATCAACCAGTGGGTCTTGAGACGGGTATACAGAGGAGTATAGAGTGCAGTGATGTGTCCTATAAGGTGCTTTTGGTGGCAAATCTGATGGCCGAATGGTAAAGAACATCTAGCCGCTCGAGAGCACCCTTACCTGCCGATCTATAAATGATGTCTCCGTAATCTAGCATGGGTAGGATGGTCATCTGAATCAGGGATTAGTTTGGCAGCTGGGGCGAAAGAGGAGTGACTATGATAGAGGAAACCGAGTCTAGATTTAAACTTAGCCTACAGCTTCGATATGTGCTGAGAGGACATTGTACCGTCTAGCCATTCTCCCAAGTACTTGTATGAGGTGACTACCTCAAGCTCTAAACCCTCAGAGGTAGTAATCTTAGTCTTGTAAGTATAAAAGCACAACTTGCTTTCATATACTGTATATATATTTTTTAAAGCTTGAAAAGGTAGTGGAATGGGATTAGTGTGGTGTGTGAAGAATCCAATACTTGACCTTGTACAAATCACATTGTTGTGGGAGCACATGCTCTAAGAGTATGAACTAGGCTGATTGAGATGGTTTGAATCCTAAGCAACCTGCATACACATTGTGTGAAGTACAAATGACCAGCATAGCGACTGCAGTAGGTCAAAGCTGTGTGGTGGAACACCTTGGTTGAGTAGACAGTGTGGTGCTCGTGAATTTCTTTTCTTTTTCGGGCTTCAGACCAATGCCTACGTCTCACTTAAAATGTCGGTTTTTGTTTTTAACGATATTTTCAGTCGGTTTGTTGTTACTCCAATTGATTGAGAAGTTTGATGCAGGGGATATTTTATGGAGAAAATCTTATTCATGAGGATTTGATGGGAAATGAAATGGCCATTTAGTTCCTCTTCACTGGGTTTTGTAGCTCTGGTATTGATTTATCCTCTTTGCCAAAATGCCACTCCCAGAAAACAATTTAACATAATTTGGCAGTTTCGCTCTTGTTCCAAATGTTTAGCAAACAGAAGAGGAATTAATAATGCTGTGGGAAAGAATCAGAACAGTGAAAACTCTCCTTACCGTGTTTGTTATTTTAATCAATCCTAAAAGTTCTCTATAAGCTTGTGTATGTGCGTGCTTATGCACCCATGTGTTTGTGTGAGAGAGAGAGAGGCAGAAATATATAATGAAATCGAGACAAAGCAAGAGACTGAAAACTAAACAAAGGGAGGGTAGAGAGATAGTGAAATCGAGAGAAAGTGTGTGTGCTGTCTACATGCGTGCACGTGTGTGTGTCTGGTGTGTGTGTGCTTTACCCTCCAGCGCTCGACAGCTGTGCTGCTTCCTCTTCTCTGGTTATGGAGGGTGAATTATGGAAAAGCTCACCAATTAAATATTGAAAGGACACAGAAATGAAGAGAATCTGAAGAGTGCGAGGGGTGTGTCCAACAACTGCTTCCAATTTGCAGGCACAAGATGAAACCCTTCACGCAAGTCATTTCTTTTTTTCCAGACGGCTTCAAATACCTCTGTATGTTCGCATTAATTAAAAATGAACCAAGAAAACAACATGTGGCTCAGTTGGTAGAGCATGGTCCCGTATGGCTCAGTTGATAAAGCATGGAGCTTGCAATGCCAGGGTGGTGGGTAATGATTCCCATGGGGGACCAGTATGAAATGCACCCACTAGTGTAAGCTGCTCTCAATAAGAGCGTCTGCTAAATGACTCAAATGTTAGTGTAACATGAAGGAATTGTCTTCAGTTTAAGCGTTATTTCCTCTTTTATATGATCTAACATACTCTATAGGAGCATAACATGCTCCTGGCATTCCCTGGCCTATGACACATACAACAGGACGTGTGTTGCTTAATTAAAGCTCTATACCTGTAAACAAATTCCTCAATATCGTGACATTGGTATGACATGTGGTTCAAGTAATGAGTTAATATTCTTCCTTGAAAAAATCTCCAAGACCACAGGTTGATACTTATTCATTCTCTCACTCAAGAAGAGATCTAACCCCACAGAAACAATATGAAGATTCCTTCAGAGGCCACGATGGTGTGTATATATTCTCTTGTCAGGTCTCTTCATAGAAATATATACACATAGATAGGACCTCTTTGGGGTTTCTTTATGCCACAAAGCTCTGCATCGATTCGCAATACTGCCCTGCATGTGCTCGGGATTTCTATATGTTTCATCAACTCGGAAGCTTTGCATCGATTACCATTTCCCTGCTCTTTCACTGAGTCTCATTGGAAAGAGAGCATGCTCTGGTCATGTCTCTAGGGCTTCATTCCATATGCAGATGTGTCCTCATATACAGGACCATATGGTCACTGAAGAGATGGGTGAAGGGAAAGGGAAACATGCTACTACTATGTTGTGTTCGTTCTACATTACCAATCATTTCCACTATCACTGCTACTGATGTACATGCAAGTGTACAGAGTCATTTCCGTGTAAAAGGGCCCATGAGCCCCAACATGTGAAGTTCACATTTCGGGTTAAAGGCACTCAGTTGTATAACTGACAAGGTATCCCCTTTCCTTTCCATTTCATAGGAGAATGTCAAATTGGATGTCAAATGAAAGCTAAGACTATATTTTTTTTCTGAAGGTATTTATACAAACATTTTCCATCCGAAAAATGAGGAATAAGCAAAAGCTTTGATTTCTTGTAAAACGTGTGGAAACATCTTAGAAAACGTCTATCAGAAAAGTATTTAAAAGGTATTAGGAATACTTCCAATCACAATAATGTTGAAGTTAAGACCCCTAACTAATATCAACACTTAGATTAAGTTCAGGATATTTTATTCTACCTTCTGTAAGTTAAGAAACATTGCTGTGTGCCTTGAAATGCCATTACCAAAAACCCATATACAGTGCCTTCGGAAAGTATTCAGACCACTTGACTTTTTTCACATTTAGCTGCCTTATTCTAAAATGCATTAAATACAACAACAACAATTCTCAATCTACACACAATTCCCCATAATGACCAAGCAAAAACAGGTTTTTAGATTTTTTTTCTAATTTATTAAAAATAAACAGAAATATTCCATTCACATAAGTATTCAGACCCTTTACTCAGTACTTTGTTGAAGCACCTTTGGCAGCAATTACAGCATCAAGTCTTCCTGGGTATGACGCTATAAGCTTGGCACACCTGTATTTAAGGAGTTTCTCCCATTCTTCTCAAGAGCTGCAAGGTTGGATGGGGAGCGTTGCTGCACAGCTATTTTCAGATCTCTTCAGAGATGTTTGATCGGGTTCGAGTCCGGGCTCTGGCTGGGCCACTCAAGGACATTCAGAGACTTGTCCTGAAGCCACTCCTGCGTTGTCTTGGCTGTGTGCTTAAGGTCATTGTGCTGTTGGAAGGTGAACCTTCGACCCAGTCTGAGGTCCTGAGCGTTCTGGAGCAGGTTTTCATCAAGGATCTCTCTGTACTTTGCTCCGTTCATCTTTGCCTCGATCCTGACTAGTCTCTGCTGCTGAAAAAAATCCCCACAGCATGATGCTACCACCACCATGCTTCACCGTAGGGATGGTGCCAGATATCCTCCAGACATGACACTTGGCATTTAGACCAAAGAGTTCAATCTTGGTTTCATCAGACCAGAGAATCTTGTTTCTCAAGTTCTGAGAGTATGTAGGTGCCTTTTGGAAAACTCCAAGCAGGCTGTCATGTGCCTTTTACTGAGGAGTGGCTTCCGTCTGGACACTCTACCATAAAGGCTTGATTGTTGGAATGCTGCAGAGATGGTTGTCCTTCTGGAAGGTCCTCCCATCTCCACAGAGGAACTGTAGAACTCTGTCAGAGTAACCATCGGGTTCTTGGTCACCTCCTTGACCAAGGCCCTTCTCCCCTGACTGCTCAGTTTGGCCAGGTGGCCAGCTCTAAGAAGCGTTTTGGTGGTTCCAAACTTCTTCTATTTAACAATGTTGGAGGCCACTGTGTTCTTGGGGACCTTCAATGCTGCAGAAATGTTTTGGTACCCTTCCCCAGATCTGTGCCTCGACACAATCCTGTCTCGGAGCTCTATGGACAATTCCTTCAACCTCATAGCTTGGTTTTTGCTGTGGGACCTTATATAGACATGTGTGTGCCTTTCCAAATCATGTCCAATCAATTAAATTGACCACAGGTGGACTCCAATCAAGTTGTGGAAACATCTCAAGGATGATCATTGGAAGCTGGATGCACCTGAGCTCAATTTCGAGTCTCTTAGTAAAAGGGCTGAATACTTATGCAAATAAGGTATTTCTGTTTTTTATTTTTAATACTTTTGCAAAAAAAATTAATCTAAATCCCTCTTTTTGCTTTGTCATTTTTGAGTATTGTGTGTGGATGGGGTGGGGTGGACGACTATTTAATACATTTTAGAGTAACAAATTGTGGAAAAAGTCAAGGGATGTGAATACTTTCTGAGGGCATTGTATCAATCTTTAAGATATTTTCCAAATGTTCTACAGTACCTCATGAGGAGGGTTGATAATGAAAGTTCATATAAGTAACAAGTAAAGATAAACCTGTCAATTATTTAGCGTTTTTACTGATAGCAATTTTGTTTATGAATTATTATTTGATTAAAACTCTGAATTATGCTGTCAAATCGGTAACGACATTTCTGCAATTGAATTGACTACGAAGGAGGATATTGCATATTTCTACCTTTTTGTATACCTATTTAGGATACATCACCATACAGACATATATACATAATTATGCATTTATGTGTAGTACAGATCAGAGACACATGATGAAAGTCTGATACCGCAATTCCGTTACCGGGTGTCAATCCACTTCACTTACTGTAATTCAATAACAAAAAACATATGTTTATAAAACTCAAGGTGTCATGTCATAGCTGACACCCCATTCTTTCTTTCTACAGACATCGTCATCGTCTAGTTTTGGGGAAACCTCACAGAAAAACGGAGGGAGATTTTACCGAAATTCTGGTCCCAAACTTTGCATCTTCACAGTTCCTCCAGTAAATGTTTTTTTTGTCAAAATGTTCATTGCAAATTGTTGAAAGCAGTTATTGTGCAAAGAGTAACCTTTTGAAAGCAATGTTTTTGTTGTTTTTGTCATACTCC